>NW_024429189.1:15531148-16033648 GCF_017639785.1 Mesocricetus auratus | reverse complement strand
AAGTGCAAGTACTAGCAAGTCTAGAAATAGGGTTTGTTTATAGGACAAAATATAAATATATGTCCGTAAATCTATAGCTTGAAGGTATAAGACGAGTGTTACTCTAAAATACGCCATAGTAACTCCAATAGCAGTGAAAGACATAAAAAGACTGCTAAAGATGTAAACAGAAAAGAATAGGTTCACAGATATTAATCTCTTAAGAGCCATCATAGCCTTGTTGGCGTGTTATTTCTTGCCTAATAAATTTGTCTACTGTGTATGAGTATTAACCCCTGGAAAATATCACAAGTGAATGTGGCACATGGAGTTGTAGGCATTAATGGCATCTGCTCTGATATATTACTACAAGATGAAATGACTCCAAAGTACCTCTAATGTCCCATCATGGCAGGCTTAGTGAACATCAATGCATTTACCTCATCAAAGGGACAAATGAATTGGCTTTAAATGTATCATCAGTTGTGAACTCTGTAATTCGTCATAGCTGGCACAGATTTCAATGTCATGCTAAATAAATCTATGGAAGGGGCTATGGCTTCCTGCTTTCCACATACCTTTGAACAAGAAGGGAGAAATAACACAAGTTCAGAGTTGAAAACATGATGTTGCCTATATTCAGTGTAAAATTTTGGAAAATGGCTTTATCTGTAGAGGCTCTTGACACATAGCTTAATTCTCTGAGTTCGATACCCAGCCTTATTAATAGTGACTTTATTTTTATATCTAAATGACAATTTTCTATAATTTGTGCATTTTGAATTTTATTAAAAATATGACTTAAAGCCACAAGTGAATTTTATTGTTAATAATTTTTAATTAGTTAATACAGTGAAGGATATACTGAACACAGTGTCACTGTTTTAAAGAAAATAATCCCTTTGATGCTGGAAGGATCTTTTTAAAATAACTTTAAAATGCTTCCAATGATTTTTTCATGAAAGTAAGGTTTTAGTAAGAGTTCCTCTTAGTTGTGCCATTTCTCTGTAGTACTGTGGAAGATACAGATTTTCTATGATTTAAATTATCACTAAAATAAGATTTAAAAAAACAAGACTTCCTTAAAGTTGCCTTCAAATCCCTCTTCCTCCAAATGACTATTTGAGCTATGGATAAACATAAACATCACATTAGCCACATTTCCTGATCTTAAATCTGGTTCAGGTCAGATGAGGGCCAAGCTGACCAGGAACAGACTCCTTTTCCTTCTTTCCACTTCCATTTAGGGTGAATTATAGAGGATACTTGTAGGTTGCCTCTGAGCATTAGTAGCCTAGTGACTACTCATTATCGCCAATTTGAAATCTACCAGATGCTTCAACCAAAAGCATTCAAACTCTCTACATTAACCTCCTCAGATGTCACCAGTCTCTCAGCAGTGTACAGAAAACATAGATGGTATCTTCTACCTTTCCTTCATACCTACAAATAGCCTCCTCAGGCTCATAGGCTATCTCTAGGGGTGGGAACTAACACTTTCAGTGCTCTTAGTCATCTCTACTCCTCTCTGAGGTCAGACTACCATTATCTCCCATCTAGACCCTTCTAACAGCTTCCTCAGACTTTTTCCAATAATGAGTCTATAGACTTATTTGTAAAAATTCAATTGTTTGTCATCTTTCTTTCTTTTAAAAATATCTTTACTCATTTAATAATACATGTATTGCACATTCCCCTTCAAGTTTAATCTCTTTAAAATATGGCTTTTAGAATTCACACAGTTCAATTAATGCTGCTAATATATAAAAGTGATGTAGGATATTCTTCTGGAATGTGGTCAACCTACCAGGGAACACTCCCTTAAAGAAAATGAAATCTCTTTATCATGGTGATAAAGAGATCCTCACAATCTCTTCAACTAGAGATGGCGGCTAAGGTGCCACTCATGAAAGAGTATTGACTGGCTTGATCTTGTTGCAGGTCTTAGGCATACAACTACTGCTGCTGTTCATGAGTGCCATGGCCCAAATACTCCCTGAAGTCTGTTTCTTAGAGTCTTCCTTTTCCTCTTCTTAGATGTTACTTGAGTCTTTGGCAGGAGAGTATGTCTTATAGCTGTCTCATAGAAGAGAACTTCACAGACAATCTATGCACTTTAATTAGTTGTGAGTTCATGAGTGTACTATCGTTTACTGCAAAAAGAATCTCTTTGGATAAGAGCAGAGAACTTCACTAGACTGTGGGTACAGATATCTCCATTTTGTCTATCTATCTATCTATCTATCTATCATCTATCTGTCTGTTTATCTATCTATCTGTCCATCTATAGTAGCCAATTTAAAATAATGTCCATTTAATAAATTGATATTAATAGGTCAATTTCTGGGACATATGATCTTCCTATACACAGTTTCTTAACTGGATTTAAAGTAGAAGATATGAGATTTTTGTCTATGGAATGAACCTTAAATCTAATCAGAAAGTGACCAGTAAAACCTGTCACATTCATACCACAAATGTACCCCTGGGCATATCTTGCCATGCCACATTATTTTAGCTTTCAGTTTTCACATTTAAGTAAAACCAATGTTTTCCCCTAGCAGTCTTCATGGCATGTGATGATACTATGAAATTTGGGTAACAAAGAGGCAGCTTCCAGAAGCTGCCATCATTTTTTTGAATGCCTTCTACAGAACATAGGCAATGTTATTGTCAAGCCAGGATATACATGGCTGATACTTATTTGTAGTTATAGTGATAACTCAGGATTCAACTACCTATGACAGTTTTTACCCTTCTAAGGACATTCTGTTGAACCCAAGAAAAACAGTACCTAAATTTAATATCAATATTTAACACCTACAGTTATAATATAAATGACAAATCTATTGAGATAGTTGTGTTGATAAATTAGAAATTAAATATTATAAATTAGATGCAATTTTTGATAGATTTTGTCTCAGAAGAACCACAAAGTGTAAACAGACTTTACTTTGGCCTGCCAGCTAACAATTAACAACCCAGAGACTTTAAAATATTCTGCCTTTGCTTAGGCTTCTTCCATTAGCTCTTATAACTTAAATTAACCCAAATTTTATTAATCCATTTCCTATCACATGGCTTTTACCTCTTTCCAATTCTGTGTGTGCAACTCCTTCCAAATCTCCATGTCAATTCTGTCTTTCTTCTCAGATTCCTCTTTGTGACTGCAAGTCCCACATATACCTCCTGTTTCCATTTAGTTCTTTATTGAGCTAATGAGAAGCTCCTTGACAAAGTTACATCATCACACTGTACAAAAGATTATTCCACAACAACAAAAGGGAAGGAGATTGACATAAAAAGAAAAGAAAGATAGGAAGAGGAAAAGAAAGAACAAAGGAAAGAAGGAAGAAAGAAATGGGGATAGAAGGAAGAGAAGCAAAGGTAATATAGGCAGGCTACTGGCTAATGGAGACAAAGGAATTACCTAATATTAGCATTCTTTAAAATTAATAATAAAATCTTGTACTAATAATTAAGAATAAACTCTGTTATTTGAGATAAATATGTAATTTGATAAATTAATATATGACCTGCTGTTTGGCCAGTGCTGTTGTTGAAGTATGCAGTAGGTAATTTACTAAAGAATTGTTTTCAAATTTTGTCTATTAAAAAATAACTTTCTTGTTGAGGATCAGTAAATTTGGATACCCCATGTAGCATGTCTCCTGAACTGTAGTCTAAGGTCTATTAAGTATTATATCTTTAATGGAACCAGCTCAGTGTATTGAACACTGATGGAAACTCTCTAGTGTGGTTGACAAATAATATTTGGTATTGATTGCAGCTTTAGCTGAAACTACATAGAATAGTCTTATCAGAGTAGAAGACGGTTTCCTAAATAGAGGCTGACTTTCTGCAGCCCAAACACCCTGGGATAAAAAACAAAACAAATAAACAAACTGCAGATAAACAAGAGATAAAGTCACAGAGAATAACACCTTTTGTTTTTTAGCACAAGAGCCATGGATGATCTCTGTTGAAGAGAAATAGATATAAAACTTTGTTGAATGTATTGTAATGAATGAAAAATAAAAGGAGTTTTGACATATTTTTAAAAAATCATGGACTTCAATCCTAATAGGAAATTTATGGATACCATTGCTGATATTTAAGAGAAATTTGGTAGATTACTATGTAGTTCAGGATAGATGTTATAATAATAAACAGTCATGAAATTTTCTTCTATTTTGTCAGAGTAACTCTTAATCAGAATTGCATTCATTTTCTATAAGGTTTATTTTAGAAAGAATAAGACTCAGTATTAGGGGACAAACTTGAACTGCATCATTAGATACTACTTCTTACAATGGAGTCAATCACAAGAAAGTTTACACAATTATTTCTTATATGTATTTCTCCTTTATTATTTTTGTCAATCACTTATCCTTTTGAGCAAGGGGAGATGATTTTTTATTCCTAGTATAGTATTAACAAGATTAAAATATAGGATTTTCTACATTACCATTATAAATGATGTGACAGACTTTGATGATCCCCCATGGAAAGTCTCTCCCTTTCTATGGAGCAGGAGAGGGATGAGATGGGGTCAGTGGGAGGCATAGGAGGACTGGAGGGGGAGGAAACTGTTATTGATATATAAAATAAGATTATTTCTAATTTAAATTAAAAAAGAAAAAATGAATTTTGCAAAATGAGATTTATTGGTGATGGATACAGTTACAGCATGGTTTTAGTTGCAGAGATAATAGTCTATGTACTGAAATACCATTTTCTTATGAGACAGAGGTAAATGATGGAAAATGTAAAGAATCAGAGCTCTTCACACTTCACAGGAATGATTTCTTGTCAAAATGTACATTCTATTATAGAAAAATATTTTAAATATTATGTAAAACACATTTTTAGTTCAGTTGATTCATTGAAATATGCATATGAATATTATCTCAGAATGCAAACAGGAATGTTTTTAGAAATATAACTAAATTTCCTGGAAGCTGTGAGAAGAGTCTATTAGGAGCAGTTGCTATTACAATAAACAAGAATGTGTTTTAAGAGTATAATTGTTGATTCCATGACTAAAAGGAAAACTTTTAAAATAATAATTACATTAAAACCTTCTAAAATCTTCTGAAAGGCTGTTTGTATTTCAATGGATATATAACTGCATTTTAAAGCAAACTTGAAATTTCCTTTATGAGAACTGGAGACTTGTTAACATTGTCAAGAGAAATGCTAATTAATCAACTGCATATTATCTAGCAGAGACTGGTATCAGAAGGAGATATTAGTTTATACGCAATTAACTATGTAGTAAGCCACATACCATAGGAAGGAGAGCCAAATAACAAGTATAAGAAGCATAAAGAAATGATGAGATGTTCAGGCAGATAACATGGATGAGCAGTGCCATTCTTAGAAAAACCTTATTTTGTATATACCAAGACAAATAGTCAGATATACAGATGAAACCAGTTATAGACCAAGAGTTGTATCCTGCTGAGATAAAATAAGTTTGACCATTCTTGCTAAGCTTGCTAATTTCAGGTGTCTGGCTACTGATGCTTCTCTATGCTTGCTCTTGTTGGTCATTGCCTTTGCTTTCACATGAATGTCTTCCTCATTTGCATATAAAAGTATGCAGTTCAGTTCTGCTATGGTCAGAAGGAGGCATGGTCACAGATATCTGACCTTCTAAGTTAAGAAAATCCTCTTTTAATGAACCTATTTTGTAAACACACTAATATATCAGCCATTTATTTTGACTTAGGAGATATTGCTCCAATAATCAAATTAATTAGAGATTTATTGCAGCACTACAATTTCCCCTTGCCATTATTATTTCATTTAATTGCAGAATAAGTGTGATAAAAAAGATATACTAACATCAAATTGACAGGGATGGACTTTTAATTTAAACATGACTGGACTCAATCATTTCTGTATTCTGATAAAACATTATTTGTGGGTATGGTTGAGAGGTTTTTTTTCAGGAGAGATTAGAATTTGCATAAGTGAAATGAGTGCAGAAAATATGCTGTCACTAACATGGACAGGTTACATTGATCTCATGAGAGTCCAAACCGAAAGAAACAGCAAGATGAGGATGGACAAAGTCTGTTCCTATGTTGGACCAGTCATTCTCTTCCAGCCTTTCAAACTGAAGGTCCTGAACCCTGACCTTTCAAATCTGCATTTATACTAACATTTTCCTCTCCCCTGTCTTATTCTCTGCCTTTTGAACAGGAATCAAGAACTCAAGAACTGAACCATCTGCTCACATAGATTTCAAGCCTGCAGACATGGACTAAATTGCATCAGTGGCTTCATGGTTCTCCAGCAAGCAGATGGCACATGGTGAGGTTTCCAGGTCTCCACAAGCAAGGGACCCTTTCTTTCTCTCTTGTCCCAAAACACAGTCAAAAATTTTTGGTTATTTATAGCTCACATTTTCTCATATAGAGATAGCAGATATTTCTACTGTTAGTATGAGTAGACATACTGTTAGTATGAGTAGTATGAGTATATGTATATATATATATATATATATATATGGATTTTTAATCATTAAAACTAACCTTTCTTCACAATTATAAAATTTTAAGTGCAAGCACTCATTATTATAATGAATAAGCTATCTACAATTCAGGGTTGCAAAAAATGTTAGTACAACTAAAAATTTCAGTTGTTTTTCAACAACAAAAAAATAGAAGTAGAGCAAACTATTTGCCCAAAGACCCAAGACTAAAAGCTATTACCAAATAATTTTAGTTATTTAAATTATTTTTGACACGCACACTCTCTCCTCTTCTTTTGCAACAAGGTCTTAATGTATTCAAGGCTGCCACTGAACTCACTATGTCACTGAGAATGATTTTGAATGCTAACCCTCTTGCCTGTACCCTCCATGGCATGAAATTACAAGCATATACCATGACACTGATTCATGTGGTTTTGGGGATTGAATGAAAGGGCTTTATGAATGCTAGTCATGCACTCTATGAACTAAGCTTTTTCAGAAAACTAACAGTCAAGTTAGTTTTTCTAATACTTGTGAGAATTCTATACTCGAATACACTATTTATACCATTAATTCCCATCCTCTTCTCTTTCCAATTCCTTTTGTGTCCCCCAACTTCCTTAAAATTCAAAACCATATGTATGTATGTATGTATGTATGTATATATATATATATGTGTGTGTGTGTGTGTTAACACTATATACAAACATACATACAGACATACACACACACATATATATATGTGTGTATGTATGTATGTATATAACTATCCTGAATAAATTAAGACTCAGTCTTAAAAGAAAACAAAGCTCAAAGAGAATAAAAGAAAAAGAAACCAGTATGTTCAGGCATGAATTCATTTATATTAAATTCAATTAAAGAGCTGTTATTTAGCCCACTCTTGCTCCATTAGGGATATTTTATCACAGGAAGTCCACTTAGTGTTGCTCATATGCTCAGAGATGGCTATTTGGGATTGATAATATGTCAGGGTGTTCTCTCTGGCAAAGCAGATCCTTTATCTCTCTCAACAGTCATTGATTGCTTGTTGCTCTCCATCTGGAGGTGAGAACTTCCCATAGTGACATGTCATCTCGTGTTCTCATTATCCAGTTCTTAGTCAACCATATTGTTGAGATGTCATTAGTGCAACTTCCAAGTTCCACCTGTATTCCAGTCCTGTGAGTGAAGTATGTGGAGTCTTCCAAAACAGGTTGTGTTTTCTCCACTTTCTGCTAACAACCAAGAGTCATAACAGTTAAAGAAAAGTAAGAATAGAAGTAAATGTATATACTTCCAAAAAGAGAGAAAAGTAGAGAGGGACATCATTGGGAAGCTGGGCCCTGGCTGAGGATCTGTGAAAAATAGCTGTGGGGAATCTTTGCAAAAGGATGCACTATCCTATCGCCTGAGTGTGAATACCTGTAAACTTTTCTTGTTTCATTTTGTTTTGTTCTGTTCTGTTTTGTTTTTTATGACAGAGATTTTCTGTGTAGGTCTGACTGTCCTGGAACTCACTCTGTAGACCAGACTGGCCTTGGACTCACAGAGATCTCCTGTGGCTGTGCCTCCCAACTGCTGGGATTAAAGGTATGTGCCACCACGGCCAGACAACCTGTCAACTTCTTTTTTTCTTTCTTTCCTTCTTTCTTTCTTTCCTTCTTTCTTTCTTTCTTCCTTCCTTTCTTTCTTTCTTTCTTTTTATTTTATACTAATTTTTATTATTTCTTTTTTTGAAGATTTTTTTATTTAAATTAGAAACAAACTTGCTTCACATGTTAATCCCAGCTCCCTCTCCCTCCCCCTGACAGGCCCCCAACCCTCAACCCAATCCCCACTCTTTTCCCAAAGGAAGGGGGGAAGCCCTCCATGGGGTATCTCCAGATTCTTTCATTTCATTCAGGGCAGGGCCTAGGACCTTCCCAAAGAGTCCAGGCTGAGAGAGCATCCTTCACTGTGGGATGGGCACCCAGAGTCCATTTCTATGCCAGGGCACCCAGAGTCCATTTCTATGATCTACTACCCAAGGTCCCAGAGATTGCCTAGGCCTCTTCACTGACACCCACATTCAGGGGGTCTGGATCAGTCCCATTCTGGTCTCCTAGTCATCATTCTGGGGTCCAAAAGATTCCCCCCTTGTTCAGGTCAGCTGTTTCTATGGGTTAAACCAGCTCAGTGTTGACCCCTTTGCTCATCACCCCTCCCTCTCTGTCACTGGATTCCAGGAGTTCAGTTCAGTGTTTAGCCGTGGGTGTCTGCCTGTCAACTTCTTAATATTCCCCTATCTCTTATCTTGTCTTGCCCTCCCTCTATCTTTATAGTAGTTTTATTTCTTATAATTTTTCCATGAAGTTTCTAGAAATATTTTAGAAAAGAAATTAATCACCATAAATTCATTTCAGTACAGAGTGTCTTTTGAATGAAGGAATATCAATATTGTTTGAGTAGCAGGAGAAATTCAGTGATTTTCTCTCTTCTTTCATGTCACTAATGATTCCAATATTTGATAATAAAAATCTGTATTTTTGACCCAGCTGGTTCCAGCTTGTAATATTTAACAAATTTTATGTTGCTCAATCATTATTGTCTGATTTAGTTATCCTGATTGTTAGCAGAATGTATTTTTCATTATCATAAGTAAAAGTTTTAACAGAATATATTTAATTAATGGTCCTCTAAGATTTCTTGGTTTTAGCCTTAAGGATTATTTTGCCATGCAAGTAAACTTGCTTCTCAAAAGGTAATTTTCTGTTGTTACTAGCCTTTATTTTTGGTTTTGCTTTGTCCTTGCTGTATTTCTTCTATTTCTTTCATGTGAATTTGATCTGTTTCTTGTTTCCTTTCATTTTTATTATTTGTCTTTGAGTGAAATGTTTTGATTTCTGGAGTTTAATGTCCATAAATCACAGTCCTAATGTGAAATAAAGGTAAGCTCATTGTTGTTTTTTTGAACTATATTATAGTTTCATTAGTTTTTGTTATGTAGGATTTTCAGATTGTCCCCACTTCAGACTCTCTTCATCCATGTGAGTAGATAAGCAATGAGATTACAGATCAGAAAATGTCTGGTGTTTTCTTGCCATTGTTCTAATGTTGTTGAATTGTTTTCTTCTCCACAGAAATTTGCTGTATAGTCAGGAATGCATCTGTCTTACCTGTCATAATGTTCGGTTTCATGAGTTAGTAGTTTCTTCACCTCTCCACTGCCCAATGAAAAAGAAACATTTTGTTTGATCTAGGTGCTAGACAAAAAAAAATTTTGGACATGTTATGATTCTAAAATGTTCCTCGTGGCAGCATCCAGCCTTCTTCCTCTTAGAGGTGATCAGAGCCCTTTTGGCATTATTTTTACTCGGGTCCTGACAAATTTGTCCTTAGCTGGGTCAGAAATTTGATCAGCCTTTTTTCACTAACAAAGATGGAAACAGTGATAGCATGGTCCCTGTTAGCAAGCATGTGTTGAGAGCTTGCCAGCTAGCAGGTGCCCTATACTTTGATCTTGCCACAATCTCACAAGATTTCTACCAGTGAAATCATTCTTGCAATATGAGGACCACGTAGTTAGAGATATTGAATCTTTTCCCCCCAAAAGACCACGTGGCTATGGAGTACAGAGGTTGGAATGGGCCTTGTGCTTAGTAAATAAAGTATTTCTCTCTGCTTGCTATTCAATAAGATCTTTTAGGCATAATCAGATTGCCATTCTTGTTTTTTGCCGGGGTCCAACCTGTATCAGTCCTATGCTACAGGGGTCATCTATCCTGGACTGATGTCTTTGGGGCTGTGTTTAGAGCCAGCCAAACAGCCCCAGGCCTGACTCTCAGTGGGGTAGTATGGATCAGGGAAGTCCTTAGCTACCCAATGACGTTAAGAAAGAGACAGAGGCATTTGTCATTTCCAAAGGGCTCTCAGTCCATACTGGAGACACCAGTTTTTTCAAGCATCCTCTTGAACAGCTCTCTAAAAGCTTGCTTGGGGGGTTGAGGGGTGGAGGGTGTGTACTGGCAGAAGACATCTATTATAATGTATATAGGACTGAATAGGAGACACTTCCTTTAACACTAGAGATGGTCCTAGAATACAAGTACACAAGCTCTCAGAACTCTCTGAAAGCAAGTCTCATGTGTCCCCAGGCATGTCCCACTAGCCCCCATGATGGGTGTGGGGTCGGTCTATTGTTAAACAAACTAGAAGTCATTCTCCACTGTGGCCAGGCCATCCTGAGTTAACCAGCCAACATCTAAAAGACAATAGGAGAATCAAGATCCTGGAACTGAGCTTAGGCCTATATCTAAGTATCATACTTATCCCCTACAGGTTTTCTCACGAATAAAATCACCCCCTAGTTTTGTGTCTGGTTAGCCACTTCCACGACTCATTAAAAGGCATTTTCAAAAACTATCTTTCCCAGAAAAAAGTTCTGTGAGTTAAAAAAAAAAAAAAGCTATTAAAATGCCACCTCACCTGACTTCCAAGTTACTCATTTCTACCATTTTGACAATGTAGGAAATCTGAATTATTTCATATACAAGGAGGTATTTCTCAAAAAGTGCTTTACCAGATTTCAAAAACCCAAACAAAAATAATAATTTTTGAAAATGGACCTTCCAAATTACTGACATCTTTTTAAATAATATTTTATTCTTTGAAATTTTCATACATGCACACACACATTATTCACTCTATCATATCCATTTACCACTACATCCTATAAATTTATCCTAGTGCTGCCTACTCTGTCCACCTTCCAATTTTATGATTTCCCTTTTAAAATTGTTTTAAATATTTACAATTAATAGACTCGTAGGTCCAATTTAGTATAGCATGTGTCTATGAACATACCCTGGGACATCATCAGTATCTATCACTCCCATTTTTACCTATGAGTAGGGAGTTGCTAGATTCCCCACCACCACCACCCATGCTGGATTTTGACTGTCTTGGCCTTTAGCAGGTAATGACAGCTGCTAAGAGTTGACACCTGCAACATCAGTGTCATATCCAGTAGGCAACATTTCATAGCTCTCCCCAATTTGCCAGAGTTTCTATTTCTTGGAATCCGTTGCACAACCAACTCGCTCTTCAGTAGATGGAGGTTTTGTCCTCCCTGGTCCCACAGCCATTTAGTCCCAAATGAACAACAGAGGCTTATATTAATTAAAATCTGTTTAGTCTATTGTTCAAGTTTCCTATTGTCTAGCTCTCTCTTAATTATTAGCACATAAGTATTAATCTATGTATTTTTACATGGCCTTATCTTATCCAAGAATGCCCAGGCATCCTACCTTCCAGGTCGCTACACAGTGTCTCCTGGCAACCCCTTCTCTGCCTTTTCTCTTCCCAGAATTCTCCTAGTCTGGTAGCCCCACCTATATTTCCTGCCTGGCCACTGGACAATTAGAATTTATTCATCAACTAATAAGAGAAACATATTCACAGCATCCAGAAGGACATCTCCCATCTCTGTTCCTCTGGCTTTCTCAATATTCTGCCACCACTTGCCACTTTTACAAAGATCCCTGAGCCTCAGGTTCAAGAGTTGTGTTGTAGCTTTGTCAGTTGGGAATGGGCTCCAGAACTCTGAACTTTTAAGTGTTGTGGTTTTCTTTAAGGTACTCTGCCTGTTGCAAAATGGTGTTTCTTTGTTAAGGAGAGAGAACTGCATTGATTGGCCTGATACTGGAAAAGGGTGTCAATTTTTTTTTAATTTAAATTAGAAACAAGGTTGCTTCCCATGTCAATCCCAGGTCCCTCTCCTTCTCCCTCCCCTCCCCATGCCAACAGCTTTACCTGCAAATACTAATTGCAAAAAGTCATGGTCTAGTTCAAGGCTTCTTGTTTCTGAAATACCATAAATACTGGACTATTGCTGAGATTATATCCTGTTGTTTCCTAGAGTCAGCGTGATCTTGTAGCTGGGCAGGGCATCTGCGGGCAGGATCCCATAGTGCTCCGGGCTCTACATACTTCCCTGATCTCAGCACAGGTTGAACTGCCAGCTCTTTGGATACCCATCATACTTGCAGCAGAGTGTGGGGCAGGGCCACAAAAGAAAAGGTGCTCATGCTCCCTCCCTCTTCCATCCACAACAGGGTGAGCAGTGGCAGCTCCTCGCTATTTATGGCAGGACTTGCTGGGTCTAGCCTCCCATTGGATCAAGGACAGGCCCTTTTCAGCAGTTATTTGTACCTTTGTCTGCTAAGAGCATGCTCCCATACTACCCCCCTATCTATCGCGCCCATGACATTAGCCTTGCTTTTCTAAGCTGGCCGTGGTTCCACTTTGCCATCTTCCAATTTTGTGAGACCACTTTTCAGAAGCATCTTCCCATAAGACCTGTGTTCTCTTTAGATGTCCTGGAGATACTGAGAGTTCTGTATTTTCATCCTCAGCTTCAGTGTCTCTCCTGGGAGCCTCTGTGGGTCTCTCAGGCTCCTCGGAAATGGTCCATGCTCCTGTGCATATAGATGGAAGCTGCCATCTTGAATCCATCTAGTATTAGTTCCTCTTGAGGCCAGACACAGCAGACAGATGAAGGACCTACAAGGCTTTTGGATTCAGCAGTACGGGAAATATTGTTTCTTTTGATGTGAGAGAGGACTCCTCACCCTTGTTTGCAGCATAACCCACTGTTGTTTACCAAATTGAAATTCAGTTTTTCACTCTGCAGCAAGACTCCAGCAGCCTTAGTTGCCTCTGTTACTCACTCCCTGATGGGACCAGCTTCCCCGCCTTTTCTCTGTCAGAGGGGGTTCCCACACATCTCCCTTTGGCCTACACCTGGAATACTCCCAGAGCTAATTTTTTTAAAAAGCATTATTTTAATATATTTAAAGTGTTGTCAAGTAAATTTTAAATAAAAGTTTATATTTTCCAAGTAAAAATCACATGCAGTATGTAATTTTGATTATGTTTTACTTACATTTCCTCAAATATTGATTGAAAATCAGTGCTATTTTTTTCCATGTACTTGTGGCTTCAAGAAATTCATCCCATGTTGTGGTACTGCTTACTTAGTACTTCCCTTGGAGATAGTACTAAGTAAATGTTCATGTCTATACAAAATAAATACTCTAGTCCAAATGTCCAGGACATTTCATTATCTTAAATACAAATGTTACCTATTAGCCTACATATGGCTGCATTGTAACATTTTATTTGACTGTTTCATGGCACATTTTGGAATTTTCTACTTCTTTATACTACAAGGGCATGTCTATTTCAATTAATTAACAGTTTTATTTGTGCTGGTTATGTTAGTTATCATGTAGTAAAAATAAGAACTTTGATATAGACCAATGAAGATTTTTTCCCATGAAACAAGAAGTATCATTTTTGGAATATATTAGTCTTTGCTCTGGGGTTAGAGGACATCAACCTGTATGAGAGTTTAATCAAGGACAAGCATATGTGTGAAATAAGATTCTTGTCCTGACTTTTCTATATCAATTTGCCCTAAATCGTCTTTCTTTTTTTATTTTGTCACATTTTATTTATTTTTATTGAAAGTAGTTTTCCCACCAATATATTTTGATAGCTGTTTCCACTCATTTATCTCCTTCCAGATCCTTCCATATCCCTACCTGTCCAACTCCATGCCCTCTTTCTCTCTTTATAAAACAAATAGGAGATGAAATAAAACTGGCAAACCAGAATAAGCAAAACAAAAAAGAACAAAAGCATAAAAAACACACACAACCAAACCTATAAAAACACAATATCAGAAACTATAATATATTAACAAAAGACAAATGAGATTAAATAATGCCCAAATGAAGCAATATGATGAAAAAACATATAAAAATACCACTGAGCACTGAGTTGTTTTTGTGTTGGTCATTTACTGATGTGCATGGGGACTACCATTAATATACTCAGTGAGACACCATTAATTTTTATGTTCAGTGAGACACAATTAGTGAAAACTAATTTTTCCTTGGCAAGTGGTTGTTAGTTAGAGGTAGCTCCTTGGGTAGGGATAGGAACTCACATCTATTTCATCCTCTCAGTGCTGGTATCTTGTCTACTTGAGTCTGTGCATGCCCTGTGGGTGCTGCCACAGTCTTTTTGAGTTAACATGTGTGGCAGTCACACTGTATCTGTAAGGCACTGTTTCCTTGGTGTCATCCATCACCTCTGGCTCTTCCAATCTATCTGCCTCGTCTTCATCATAATTCCCTGAGCCCTAAGAGAAAGTATTGATGAAGACATCCCATTTAGGACTGTATGTTCCAAAATCTCTTCCGTTTTACACATTGTTCGTTTGTGGGTCTCTGTGTTCATTTCCATCTGTTGCAAAAGGAAGAAATGTGATGACGGTGAACAAAGACAGTGTTCTAAGGGTATAGTAGAATGTCATTAGGAGTCATTGTTATGCTATGTTCCAATAAATAATCTTTCAGCTCTTATACAAAACCCAATTAATGGCCTCTCTACTAACCTGTGTTTATCCTGTTTTTGTGTCTATGTGCATCAAACATCTCAGAAGTTTTGCAACTTGTGTCTCAGTTCCACCATCTGGTTTCTTCTCACCATATCATCCAACACTTGATCATGTAGTTTTAGTCTTTTTTGCAAATAAATTTTATAATAAAGAATTACAAATAAATAAAAACATTGCATTATGCAAGTGATGAAATTTTAGTCTTACTATGATAATGTTTCTGCACCACTTATGTTTTTCTTGATCTACACATGTCCTCTTTAGTATAAGCTGGAATGAGCAAATTCCAATTACTCTACTTTTTCATATCAGCTCCTCGTTCTGAATCAGCTTTTCATACAAAATTATTTGTTCTTTGTTGTTTTTATTATTATATTATTGCATAATCATCTCATTTATCTTGATTGTTCAGTGCTGGTGGTTTTTGTTGTGGAATATTATTTTAACTATGCAAAGGTGTGTCAATTTTTTATGCTGTATTTGTTTAATTATATAAAGATGTGCTGCTGTTTCATCTTGCCTGCCTAAGGAACCTGTTTGATCTAATAAAAATCTGAATGGCCAATAGCTAGGCAGTAGAGGTATAGGTAGGGCTGGTGGGCAGAGAGAATAAATAAGAGGAGAAAAGGGATAGGGGAGAAAAAGAGGGAGATGACAGAGCAAGCAGCCAGGGAGTCACCAGTCATCCAGACAAAGACTAGAACATGCAGAATAATGTCTAAGGTAAAAAGGTATGAGGCAAAACATATATGAAGAGAAATGGATTAAATTAAGTTATAGAGATAGCAAGAATGAGCCTAAAATGAGGCTGAGAATTCTTAATTAATAATAAGTGTCATGGTTTGGGTGCTTGTTGGTGGCCCCAAAGAAAGCCTGTTACAGATTTTGTTCAAGGTTGTGTTTTGTGTTATGCATCTATTCTCTTAATAATAATTTTCTGGCTGCTTTACAGCATTGGAATATATTCATTTATGTCATGTAAGACAACAGCCTATGCTATTTTTATACATAAGATCAGTGTCAGTTTCACTTTCTTGCTTTATTCTATCCCCTAAAATAATTTGCAAACATTTTATCTCAAATTTATAGCCCCCTATGTATTCCTAGAAGATCAGTTCTTTCTATTTGATCATTAAAATGTAAATACATTGAGATGGAGATCCTTTAATTCTGCTTACTGTGTCATATCATGAAGTATAGTTATTTCCTTAGACTAGAGTGACATGAGAAACACCTGATAGCTTTTTCCACCAGGATTTATTTTGTAGATAAGCTTTATTTATATTTATTTTGTAATATAGTTTCTGTGAATTTTATTTTATTTATTTCCTTACTCATTTGTCTTTTGAAACGGGGTTTCTCTGTGGCTTTGGAGACTGTCCTGGTTCTAGCTCTTGTAGATTATTCTGGTCTCGAACTGCCTCTGCCTCCTGAGTGCTGGGATTAAAAGCGTGTGCCACAGCTGCCTGGCTTTAGTTTCTGTGAATTTTAATTGAAAGTCAACTGTAAGTAAAGGCAAAAGGAGAGTATGTAAATGAAAGCATTGTAGAAATGAAAATATACAGACGGGTCAGTATGACAACCATATTGATGAAATTCAAAGGTTATCAGAGTCTTAATCCCTCACACATTACCCACAAATTAAATGTTAACAATAAAGTTACTGAATAGACTGTCATCATCCTTTTATTGCATATACATTTCTTGATACAAAACTATCAGCTATCTGTATTAACTACAAAGTCTACTCTTCTGGAAGATGAAAGTTATTTTTCCCCAACTCAAAACTTTCAGTTATATCAGATTATTGAGTCTGTTTTATGATAGCTTAATAAAAATATTAATTGACTCTTTTAATATGTGAAAAATAATAATTGTTTTAGCATCTGGTAGTTGTATATAATTGGCTGCTAGCATGCAGTCTGTCCTTAGGGATGTCATTCAGGTTATCAAAGTTTGAATTTTCTTTTCTCTAAGATGGAGAACACAAGGCCTGCCTCTTACTGACACTGTAAGCATCAAATAAAACCAAGTATGAAAGATGCAAAATAAAGGGAGTGAAATGTTGATTCAGTTGTAATTGCCCATTGTTTTCAGAATTGTTTTAAGTTTAATCATCTTATCTTACATTTGCTATGACACAGTATGTAATAAAAATGAGGGAAACCTTAGATTCTAGGCAGCCCTTTGTCTATGTCTATCTCCTTCTCTACCTAAACTTCAGCTCAGTTTAGGAATAAATAGAGCACTTGTATTATGCGCCAATCAAAGTCACTACAGGTGACAAAGAAAGAATGGTTTGCCAGTAGTGTGTTGAGTCTAGTAAAAGAGGGACACATAAAAGACGTTAATATGTATCAAATTAATTTTGTGGAGAGATATTAGACATATTCAGTCAGGAAGGTTGTAATTTCTCTTAGCTCTGAGATTAGGAATATTACTAGGGGTGACAAATGTGTTATATTGATGGATAATGCATCAGGTTAAGATATAGACATGTTAAGAAGTGTTTTCTAGTTAGAAGGTACAGCAAAAACCTAGTCAATGAAGAATGGTTAAGTGTGTAGTAGACATCAGCATACAGGCAGATCTCAAATGTGAGACAGATTACTCAAATCCAAGTTTGTAAAGAAAAGTCATTTCTTAATTTACCATTTGTCCTTTGTGGAGTAATAAACAAGCAAATTTTGCATAATGTACTCTAGTTAGAATTGTAGTTATATCCCTGCACTAGAAACTGAAAAGTAAATACAAACAGATAATGCTGGACCTGAGACAGTAAAAGCAGGTGGATCATGCTGAAATGTGTGCTCTCTGAGCTGATCACCTACATTCCAACACTTTCTAGTTTGTAAATAAGAGAACTGATTACTTAACCTCTAGGAGCAGTAGTTTCATTATTTGAAACCTATCTATAAAGTGATGTCCTCTCTCTGTTTGAGCTCCTAAGTAGAACAAATAAGACAATACATTGAAGCAGTTTTCTAAAGTGGGCACTTAGTAAACATTCAATAAGTGATTTTACTATTGACATTATCATTATAGGAAGTGAACTCAGTTAAGACATGTATAGTTGTTTAGATGAGCATGACTAAGTCCTAAAGTAGTGAATGAAGCCTAGAGGAAAATGGTGCAAGCAAGGATAAAAATGCCTGTCACACAATGGCTACTCTAAGGAGCATGACAGACGCTTCAGTAGATATACTTAAGGGTAAAACAAGGCTTATAACATAATAAAAGTCATAAAAGAAGTACATTCTTTCAATTAGTCATAGTCTGTAATCATTCTGTAATTAGGGGGAATTATTTTTTTTCTGTTTTCTACTCTCTGTTCATATTGGAATTTGAAGGCTATGATTCTGATTTAATGCAAAAAAGATACAATTCTCTTAAATATATGAAATAAAGGAAACGGGAAATATCTAGAATTTCTACCATGAATTTAAGATGCACATTCATATAATATCATTAGAGAAGAGCTCACAGTTACTTAGTGAAAGACTGCCTTTTCAATCTGAATGTTGAGTTGGATTTTAGTAGGAAGCTGCCACAGAGACTACTGTTCACAGAAAACAAAAGTTTCACATGCAAGTGCAGTTTCCCTCCATGAATTTACTGCACCTTCACTTAGGTGGCAGAAAATTAATCCTTTTGAAGATACATTTACTCATATGATAGCATACAAAAAAATCAAACAGGTATATAAAAATATTCACTAGCAATAAACATCAGAAACATGGAAATTAAAGCCACAGTGAGCTGTCAACTCATCACAGAGGAAAATGGCTATCATCAAGAAGACCAAAGACTGGAGGTTTGAAAAGGAATAGAGAAAACCTAGAAAATTATAGGGAGGAGTATAAAGTTGATTGAACATGACTGCTGTGCTGGCAAATTTTACATCAACTTAACCCAAGTTACAGTCATCTTAGAGGAGGGAATCTAAATTAAGAAATTGTCTCCAGAAGTTCAGGATATAAGCCAACAAGCCTGGGGGGGGATTTTTCTTAATTAGCGATTGACTGGAGTGAGCCCAACCCATTGTGGCTGGTGATGTTTCTGGGCTGGTGGTCCTGGGTTCTATAAGAAAGCAGGCTGAGAAAGCCATGGGGAGCAAAGACATAAACTGCACTTCTTCTTGATGTCTGTATCAGCTCCTGTTTCAAGGTTACCACCCTGTTCCTATTCTGGCTTTCTTTATTGGGCCGTGACTCTAGACATGTAAGCCAAGTAACTCTTTTCTCCCCAAGTTGCCCTTGGTTATGGTGTTTCATCCCAAAAATAATAGCCCTAGTTAAGACAAATGCTAAAATATGAAAAGAGCAAAGTGTCAAAAAAAGAAAAACAAAACAGATAGATGTTGTGAGAAAGTGCAGAATATTTACATAATGGGAAAGTATTCACCCAAGGAAATGAATCAAATCAGCGCTTAAGAATACATGAATGGACCTGAAGATTGTTTTGGTAAACCAGGACTAGGGGAAAAATGGTCAGTCATCTTACTCATATATGGGACTTTTAAAGTACTAATTTAAGGGAAGTTGAGAAAAGTTACTTATTTAGAGTATGGGGCAGGCTGAGGGGTGAAAGGTACTAGGAAAGTTTTACCAAGTTGTCACGTCTGCTGCGCGGCCGGTGTCTGAGAACGTGCGGAGGGTGTCGGGGATTGACAACACAGAGACTTGTTCAATGATGTAAAAAAAAACTTTAAACAGGCTCCAAAAAGGTTCAAGAAAACCTCCTAAGAAAAGCTCCCACCAGAGAAGCTTCTGCTCTCTCCTCTACCCTGGCTGGTTCTGCCCTGACACCAGAGGTGGATGTGTGTGGGTTTTTGAAGGTGCGGTTAGTCTTTGGACAAGGTCGAGGTCAGGGCTGTTTCCGTGGGAAGGCCTTTTCCAGGACCTTATTGTATCATTTTTAGTAAACATGTTTTTACTAAACATTGTCTACAGCTGCCTACCCCCAGGCAGAAGGGGAAGTGGGTCTCTGCTCAAGGTCTGGTGTTCCCACAATTCACCCCTTTTTATTTTCAAATGAGGCACTCCTGGCTTAGGTCAAGTAGGGTCACCCTCCCTTTCCCATCTTTGGGGGACCTAGAACCCCTGTCTTAGGTGGGAGGGGTCTTCCCCACAGGTTGCCCATCGTCCGAGAAACCCCAACCTTAAATCATCTGTAACCAACCTTCATGGCTATCGGGATTGCCATGGGCTAAGCTAAGCAATACTTGGTTACGGATCTCTTGCCTCTGGAACAAGGCACCTTTGAGCTCGGCATTAAGCCAGAATGCCTACTGCCACTGCCACCATTTCCAGGACCCCCATTGACATAGCGCCACTCCATCACCATACCCATCACCAGATCTGGGCCATAACATTCTACCAGCCTTCATCTGTTACAAGGGTAACATACACATGATTTACATTCTGTTACAAGGGTAACCCGCATGTGATTTACATTTACAATTTGATAAAGTTTCCAATCGTTTCAAGATCTGCTCAGGAAAGCATTTAGAAAGTGCACTTGCACAGATACATTGGGCACAATCATTGATGTTACACATGTAGCATTATGAAAAATATGAACAATAGTTGTCGCATTAGGACAAGTTGCATTTCTCCAGAAAAATACACTGGCCTAGTCGTGATTCCAGAAACAGGAACCATCAAGTCTGATATTTCAAGTGACCATGTCCTGTTCAAATACTGAAAAGAGGCTTTTGCCACTCATCATAGTCCATAACAATGTCCAAATGCTTTAAATGGGTCCTTTTTTCTCTGTTAGCTTCACGATGAAAACTCATGGGTCCAGAAGGTTGATGCAGCAGTTCTGTTGAGAAACTGGAAATCTCGAACAGACTGTTTTCTTTCTTTCTTGGGCTGTAGATTCGATGACATCAAGGGTCAAGAACACTGATTTAGGAGATCTCACTCAAACTGGCTTAGGTAGGCTCCCATGATCTCAGGTCCAGTTTTTCTCTGCTCCATGCATCCCACTAAATGGTCTGACAGCTGCCGAAGCTTTATTCTTTTCCTGCAAGAAAACACAAACATGCCCTCGACCCCAAATTAGGGTCTTCTCCACTGTCTAGTGCATGGATGTCTCCATTTAACCTGAGCAATTGTTGCTCAAGTTCCATCATGCCAGAATCTGTCTGAAGCTCACTGGCTTTCACATTATAAAAATTTTAAATGAGGAGTGTATTATTTGATGAGTCATGTGGGGACTGGGGCCATTATTCCCCCTTTTATATTTTCTAAAAAATTTTTTTTGAACTGTTGAAGCTGGACCATAACAATAGAAGGATTTGTTTACCCTCCTTGGTTAACTATTTAGGTAAATTGGAATTACTACTTAGATTATTTGTAGATGTCTATTAAAAGGGACATATCCATTAAATATTTCCCAAAAACTTCTGAAAATCACTCAAAGATTGTAAACTATACTGTGTCCAAATAACTTTTGAAAATTATTTGAAGTCTGTGAGCAGTCTTTCCCAATCTAACCTGTAGAGCTCTCACTAGCTGACAAAGCCTCATTTGCATCTTAAATTTTTCTGTTAAAACATTAACAGACTGGCTGGATGTTCCTTTTGGCTATATATAAAGCAATCTAGGTAGCTTCTGAACTATTTTTGAAGGGATTTAAGTATCCTTTTAATCATATAAGCAGTTCACACTCACGCATTCACAATCACATTTCATACATACCGGTGTGGCCACACCATACATTCAGAACATACATGCATCTTTTAGTCATCCTTTTTCCCTAGGTCATGATTAGTCTGTTGCAATGAAGCTTCCTTAATTGAAATCTATGTAAAAGAACAACTCCAGCCAATCCTTGAACTAAAAGGGTTAAAAGTCCTGTATGTTCTTTATCATTCCTCCATTTGAGCTACAGTCATGGGGTACAGCTGTACCTACTCCTTGTAATTCTGTAGATGCAAGGTGGAGAGGCCAGGCTTTTGGCCAAAAGTTTTTAGAGATGACTCACAAAGTAGAACTTAAATGTAAACAAAATTTTCCATTCCATATACCTTTGTCTTTTTCTTTTTCTTTACTTAATACCAGTACCTCTTTATTGTTACCAATTTTTTTTTGAGTCAGGGTTTCTCTGTATTGTTTGGAGGCTGTCCTGGAACTTGCATAAAGGTGTGTTGGGATTAACGGCGTATGCCGCTGGGAATCTCTTGGATTCCCCTACTTCCTGACCCTGGTATCAGGCTTAGGAGGGGGAAACTCAGAATGTCTAGTTTCTGACTTTTTAATCTCATTGGCAGCAGCTGATTCCAATGTATTATTGGTGTTATAAAAATTGATGAACAGGGAGCTGGAATGACTAACTGGCATTAACATGGGGGGGGGGATCCTTGCCAACGCCCATATTTCCCTTACCTGAGTGTTTAGCAATGGTTGGATCAACTTTATCATGGTGAGCATTACTAGTATCTGGAGTAGTATTGGGGTCGACATGCCTGATGCACCGTTCGGGGACCCAAATGGGCTTCTCACTTCCTGGAGAGAAAACACAAACAGCCCCTCGGACCCTAACTAGTAGGGGAGTGGGTGGCTGCCATTTTCCTGTAATCAAATCCTTCCATCTGACCCATCCCAAGGACTGGGAGGGTTTGTTCCAATGTCTCTCCATAGCAGACAAATTATTGTGGTCTATGGTCAAAAAATGTAAAATGTAAAGTATGGTGGATAACTGAATATTGGGGGAGGTAACATATTCCCCCTTTTTTATTTTCTTAAAATACTGTTTGAGAGTGGCATGGGTGCGCTCCACAATAGCCTGTCCCGTGGGGTTGTGAGGAATACCAAAAGAATGGACAATGTGATGTTCCCTGCAAAAGGCAGCAAAGCGATTGCTGGCATAGGCAGGGCCATTGTCCGTTTTTAGGGCATCGGGTATGCCCATGTAAGCAAAGGCCTGCAGGCAATGAGAAATAACATCTTTAATCTTCTCTCCTGAGTGGAGAGAGGCAAAAATCAGTTTAGAATACGTATCCACCGAGACATGCATGTATTTTAATTTCCCTGCCTGCGGCAGGTGAGTGACATCCATTTGCCAGAGATGGTTGGCCCTGAGGCCCCGGGGATTTACCCCCCTCATTGGGAGAATTATGATAAGGGGCACAATCAGGGCACTGAGAGGTAATCTGTGTAGCTATGGATAAGGGGCACCCAGTGTGAAATTTAATGGAGCGGGCATTTAGATGATACCTCTCATGGAGCTGGTGGGCAAGCTGCTCCTGAGTAAATAAGACCCTAGGGCGGGTCAAGGAGTCAGCAATTTCATTGCCCTGGGCAAGGGGTCCTGGAAGGTTAGTATGTGCACGAATAAATCCCACATAAGCAGGGTGGATGCGCTGCCAAATAAGATGTTGGAGCTGAACTAATAAGGAATGAACCTGGGAGGTTGGAAGAACATATGGAGAAGTTTCTAAAGGTCTAACAATGTTGGCAACATAAACACTATCAATATATAAATTAAAGGGCTCTCCCTCAAACATTTGGAAAGCCATCAAGCAAGCAAACAACTCGGCGGCTTGTGCTGACATCTGCCCTATGGGTACCCTCTTCTGTACCTGAGAAGAAACCACCACTGTGAAACCCTTGGAGGAGCTGTCTGTAAAGACTGAGCGAGCTCCAACTAGAGGGTTCTCCTTTAAAATCTTGGGAAAGATCACAGGGTGTTGTTTAAAAAAAGACATCAAGGGGCTATTGGGATAATGGTTATCAAACTGGGTGCCTGTAGATGTAATAAACAGGGTCCACCCATCATGAAAGGTCTGTAGATGTTCCACCTCCGCCTTACCATAAGGAAGGATAATTTTATCAGGACTCTTTCCAAAGGTTTGAATGCTAAACTTGTGCGCCTTCCACAACAATTGTAAAATGAGATCATAGTAAGGGGTCACTACCTTCTTAGGGGAGACTGACAAATGTATCCAATAAATAGGACCAGTCTGCCAAAACACGGCAGTGGGCGAAAAGCTAGATGAAAGTACAACCAGAACAAGGGGCTGCCCATAATCTATACGCCGAAGGTGGGCTTGCTCTATACTTCTTAACAACAATTGTAGGGCTTCCCTGGCCTCTGGGGTAATCTGTCTAGGGGAAGTTGGAGCAGGATCCCCAGGAAGAATATCATAAAGAGCTTTAAGAGCCCCTGTTTTAATAGAAAGAGAAGGGCGAAACCACTGCACCTCTCCCAAAAATCTCTGCCAATCATGAAGTGTTTTTAAATTTGAACAATCGATCTGGAGTCTTTGTGGCCGGAGGCCAGTTTGTTGAATTTGATGACCCAAATAAGTATAAGGGGGTCCCTTTTGGATCTTTTCAGGAGCCAAAATAAATCCTCGGGCCTCCAGAAGCTCCTATAGCTCTGCAAAGGCTATGTAACATTGCCTTTCTTCGGCCGCGGCCAAAAGAATATCATCCATGTAGTTGATAATGTAAAGATCAGGGAACTTACGTCTGAGGGGATCTAAACAGGCAGCTACATAAATCTGGCATATAGTTGGACTATTAGCCATCCCTTGGGGGAGCACCACCCATTGGAAGCGAAGGGCAGGCTCCCTAAAGTTAATCGCAGGAAGGCTAAACGCAAACCGAGGACTATCTTGAGAATGTAAGGGAATAGAAAAGCAATCCTTCAAGTCAATGACAATCAAATGCCAGTCTCTAGGAATGGCCACAGGCACGGGCAAGCCAGGCTGCAGAACCCCCATAGGCTGCATGGTCGCATTCACGGCCCTCAAGTCTTGTAGTAACCTCCATTTCCCTGAAGATTTTTTATTACAAATATAGAGGTATTACAAGGGGACGTGGAAGGAACCAAATGACCTGCCTCCAATTGTTCCTGAACTAGCTGGTGAGCCGCCCTTAGTTTCTCCGCTGGTAAGGGCCACTGTTCCAACCATACCGGATCATCTGATAGCCATGTGATGGGTATGGGGGCTGGCGGCGCAACAGTGACCCTCATCAAAAATGACCAAAACCCTTCCTGTCCCCTGGGGCCCTGGTCTCCAAAGGGAGGGATGCCCCAGGGCAAACCTCTCCCTGTTCTAGTTTACCTAGTTCCCTCCCCGGGCTCCAGCCCCTCCCTTGCATCATCTGGGGGCCCCTGCTTTTGGACTTGGGTGCCTGGATGGTGAGGACCACTCCCATTTCTTGCATGAGGTCCCGTCCCCAGAGGTTAATAGGGAGGCCAGGCAAAACATATGGCTGGAAAAGCCTTGTGTGGCCCTCAGAGTCTTGCCACTTTAGGATTCTGAGGATTTTTTTGGGCACAGCCTGTCCTATTCCCTGGAGGATCACTGTCCCTTCCTCTTTCGGTCAGGCGGGGGGCCAGAATTTATCTGAGAGGACAGAAAAATCTGCCCCAGAATCTAAGACGCCCCTAAAGGACTTGCCTTCTATCTTTAATGTAAGCTGGGGGCGGTTCTCCATAGTGGCTACCCAAAATGCTGCCGGGCCAGTACTTCCAAAACCTTGGTTGCCCCTTTTCTCTTTAATTTTTCTAGCCTCACAAGGAGCTGTAGGGAGGAGGAGTATCTGAGCAATCCATTCTCCTGCAGGGTTGGCAACAACCCCACTGCCCACTGATGTCATTATTTTAATCTCCCCCTCACTATCCTGGTCTATAACACCGGGGTGTACCTGGATGCCTCGAAGAATAGTACTGGACCGTCCCAAGAGTAGTCCTACCGTGCCTGGGGGCAATGGCCCATGCACCCCAGTAGGGAGGGCCTGGGTCCCCATTTCCAGTGTTAGGATTGCCCGAGCGGAGGGAGCGAGGTCCAATCCTGCACTCCCCGAGGTGGCTCTAAGGAGGTCTGAGATATGAAGGGGTTGCTCTGGGGGAGAAAATGAGTCCTGCCACTGCCCAGAGCAGGGGTCATTGCCCCGTACACATTGGTTTTGGGGCCCTGGGGCGGGGCCCTCCTCCCATTTCCCTGATTATTATTAGCAGGAAGGAAATTTCCCACCCGGTCAGTTTTAGAGTAGCAGTTATTGGCCCAATGATATCCCCTTCGACAACGGGGGCATAAACCAGGTCTCTTGAGACCCGTAGTACTATTTTGAGGGCACTCTCTACGGAAGTGTCCCTCCCTGCCGCAGCTGAAACATATTTTTCTCCCTCCCAGAGTAGGTCTTTCTTTCCCCACTTGGGGCCGAATAGCAGCAGCTAACACTTGGCCCTGGATGAAGTTCCCATCAATGTCCCTACAGATCCGGATATAGTCATTTAGACTTTTATTGCGATAGGGGCGAAGGGCTTCCTTACAATATTTATTTGCATTTTCAAATGCCATCTGCTTGATGACTGGCATCGCAGGCCCAATGCCCCCAAATATTCTTTCTGCTACCTGACTGAGACGGTCTCCGAAGTCTTGAAAAGTTTTGGAGGGTACTTGAAGGATTTTGGACAGATGATCCCCTCCTTCCTTGGAAGGCAATGCTTTCCAAGCCCCTTGGGCCACTGCTGCCACTTGGGCATAGACTGCGATGTCATATTGCATTTGTTGCTGAATGGTGGCGTATTGACCACTCCCAGTAAGCAACTCCACATTTCTCTGGGGCTGTCCAGCCTGTGCATTTCTTTGGACTATCTGGCTGCATCTTTCCTGAAACTCACCTCTCCAAATC
The DNA here is from genome assembly GCF_017639785.1 of Mesocricetus auratus. Classification (NCBI taxonomy): domain Eukaryota; kingdom Metazoa; phylum Chordata; class Mammalia; order Rodentia; family Cricetidae; genus Mesocricetus; species Mesocricetus auratus. The sequence goes on along the minus strand of NW_024429189.1, from coordinate 16,007,085 downwards.
AAATAATCTCCCCCCCGACAGAGCTGCTCTGCAAAGCTGCTGCCAATCGCCAGGTGTCAAATTAAGAGATGCAAAAGATTCCATTAAGGAAAGTGTAAAGGGAGCCTGTGCTCCATAATTTAAAGTTGCCTCTTTAAGTTGTTTTATATCCTTAAAATTTAAAGGGATATGACGCCGAATGACCTGTCCAGAATTGTTCGGATCTGGAACTTCCATTACTGGGGCCACCACCAGGCAGCATTGGACCCCTCCTCTGGGTCTTCCCTCCAGGTCTGAGAAGGACTGGGTTATCTCATAGGAGGAATCCCTTTTTTCAGAATATGGGGAAGGGTTTCTCTCCCTGTCCTGTCTTTCCTTAATTCGAATCTTTTTTAGTTCTTTTTTAAGGGCTGCGATCTCAGCAAGTAACCATTCCTTTTCAGACTGTGACGAGTCTGAGTCTGAGCTACTTCCATTTTCTAGGTCTGATAGAGAAGGATATAACCGATTCTGACCGGAGTCCTTCTTTTTGGGTCGTGCCCGGAGATCTCTACCCATTTTTTTGTTGTTACTAAGAGACTCCCCCTCATCCTCACTAACAATGGAGCCTCTAGTTTCAGTCACGGTCTCTTCCTCACTCTCTTCCCCTGAACTCAAGGAGGCTTGAGTCTCAGTCTCTTGTAACTCTAAAAAAGCCTCTTTTGTGTCCTGAACTACCTGGTGGTGACGAACCTTATCTGTCAAAAGTGCTCCCCTCACTAATCTCCATAAGGAGAATGTCGTAGGGGGCAAGGACTCAGATCCCTCTTTTCGTAAAAGTCTATGAAGATCACGGCGAACCTCCTCCCAATCTGGAATATTTAAGCTTCCCCCAGTAATGAACCATGGACTGGCTCGTTCGATGGATTTTAGAAAGCCTTCTAGGGTTTTAGACTTGACTGCAGTCCCATGTTCTTTAAGTAACTTTTTTAGTTGATACTGTAATGATTCTAGCTTCCCGGAACTATTCCCCATAGTTTCTTAACCCCGTCCACTTACCTCACTTTCACGATCTCGGTGGGACCTCCAATTGTCACATCTGCTGCGCGGCCTGTGTCCGAGAACGTGCGGGGGGTGTCGGGGATTGACAACACAGAGACTTGTTCAATGATGTAAAAAAAAAAACTTTAAACAGGCTCCAAAAAGGTTCAAGAAAACCTCCTAAGAAAAGCTCCCACCAGAGAAGCTTCTGATCTCTCCTCTACCCTGGCTGGTTCTGCCCTGACACCAGAGGTGGATGTGTGTGGGTTTTTGAAGGTGCGGTTAGTCTTTGGACAAGGTCGAGGTCAGGGCTGTTTCCATGGGAAGGCCTTTTCCAGGAACTTATTGTATGGTTTTTAGTAAACATGTTTTTACTAAACATTGTCTACAGTTGCCTTCTCCCAGGCAGAAGGGGAAGTGGGTCTCTGCTCAAGGTCTGGTGTTCCCACACCAAGTGGCCAGAAGTTACAGTTAGGTAAGCTTGACAGGTGCTGGTCCCCCATGAGAAGTGCAGGACAGCTTATAGTGTGCTATGTATTTCACAACACTAGAGGAAGGAACTGTGAGTGCTTTCACCTTGAAGACCAGATAATTTGAGTAAATAAAGGTCTCAAACTTGATTTAAACATTGCACAATATACAGTGTATGAAAACAACTCATAGTAGTTCACAGATATGTATATTTTTATGTTTTCTGTACCAGTTACAAATAAAATTAAATAAAACCTACATTTATGTGAATAATTCCTGCCTTTTGGGAACTTCTTGCTTCAACTTCTGCCACGAATGAAATTTTAAGCTCACTAGATGCATATTATTTTTCACACAGCAAAACAGTATAACTTTTTCAAAAATATTATGCTTGCTTGCCATTTTAAATCAGTGGTGTGTTAAAATGAGCCAGTTTCTGTTATTCAGGTTCACTGGATAATTGAACCAAGACAGAATCTTTCACTGCATACTGAAAAGAGGCAAAGTATCCCTGAAAACCTTGGTGTTTGTCTCTATCTTACATAAATACTGATGTATATTTGACAAACACTTTGAAATTCATGGGCAAACTGATGCCAAAGATGAAGAATACAGCAGGGAGAAGTGAGATACCAAAAGAAAGCATATTGAAGAAGATGCACTAAGTGAGCTGAGTTCTGACTTATCACAGAATGGGAGTGATGGAGTGATACGCAGGACCCCGCCAAGATCTGACTTGACGTACTCTCTAAGTGATGGCAGATAGCACAGAAGTAGAAGAAAGACATAGAAGGCAAACCTGGCAAGAGAAGAAGAAATGAGATTGTTCATTCTTTAAAACGGGCCTTAAAGGGGTAAGTTTTGACCCCTTTTTTTGTCTTCAGAAGGAAGTTATAGGTTTAGAGAAGCAGGGTGCTATTTGCTTTATGCACTAAGACAGCATTCCTCTGAACCCAGGAATTTGAAGGAAAGCAGATGACTACAATGTAATATTCTCTATCACACAATAAACATGCACGGACAACATACATTCACATACCACATATATATGCACACACAGAAGGAGAGGGACAGGGAGACAAGAACAAGTAGTAAGCAATACAGAAGGAGAGGAGAGAGGCAGAAAATGCATACTGCTCAATAAAATAAGATAGCTAAGCAAATACACTGAAGATCATGAGACAGAGTACGTGGTTGTGGAAGTCTGACCCAACCAACTGGTTAAAAGATATGCCTTCATGTGTCATAAAGGAAGTGCTCAACTCCCAAAGCACTTATTTTTAGTATTTAATTTTTTCAGCGAAATAAAAAGCTATAGATGATGTCACCCTAGGAAATACTCCCATGGATCACCTATGTATAATTTACAATGTTTGTATTGAAAAAGTGCTGTGCGTTAATTCTCATTCCACAAAATCTCTTAGAAAGAAAGTAATTTGATGATTAGCATGGGCAGAACTTAGCACTGTCCCCTTTTGATGAGTTTTCAATGTAAAAAGTAGCACTGGCATAATTAAGAGGAGAAAAAAGAAAGAGCAACCGGAATGTCACAGTTGATTGTGAAACACCATTGTTTCCGACCAGGGAAGTGTTGCATAAGAATATCAAATTAAAAATTTTAAGAAAAGGAGGGAAACCTTACTTCTCCTATGATTTGATTACTAAGAACTATATTTCCAAAAGCATTAGGGAGAATCCAGCTGATCAAAATGGAGCTGGTATCTTAGGTCCTAAGAAGAATTATATTTCATGATCATTATATCTGCTTGTGAATCAAGAATTTTCCATTTTTAATTTATCTTTGATCCAAATGGTTAGATTCTAAAATTAAAACATTTATAATAAGTATGATATTACAGGTAAATTTTTCATGTGTTTTTTTCTGGTTGTCTGAAAATAGAGTGATCTTTTTTCTAGGTGGGGGTAAAAGAAGATTTAAAAACTGTGTATTGAAGCCAAAAGCCTTATTTGCTGTGAAAATTGCAAATGTTTGCCTCAAGCAAATATGTGAAAATTTGCAATTTGTTGTAGGTGTGGAATTTTGCTATTTTTCACAGTGGAGGAACTGCTCGCTGTAGTTTGCTTTTCTCCCCCCTAGATGTGTGAATTCTCAGAGAAATTCTGAGATTTACGCATTTTGATGCCAAAGATGGCAAGGTGAACAATTGCTTTCAACAATAACTCTAAATTCAGCTATGCAACTCAAATACTTTTGTTTTCAAAATGAATGTTTCAAATGAAGAGGAATCTCAGCTTCGCACTGACCTTTCATCTAGCAGAAGGCTCTATATTAGGTACAATAATACTTTCTATTCGAGAGAAAGATGTGAAAAATGAAAGATATAGAAAGTAGAGAAATGAAAAACAAACACTCAATGTTTTATGACCTATTATAAGGAATATAAAATTCTGGGATCAATGTCACAATGTCAAACTCGGTATCATATGCCATAAAAATTGAACCAGTAAATGGACCACAAATTATCTAGCAACTCTAAGTTCATATGATAGTAAAGATATATTCTAATTTAACTTTGTAATGTACTTCTTCACTTGGAATTGAAGGTTTACAGTCTTTCTACTAGCTAATTAATCATCTACTCAAGAAAAGGGAAATAAAATAACTGTTGTTTTGAACACCGACACATACCCAAACTCTCTCTCTCTCTCTCTCTCTCTCTCTCTCACATGCATGCATGCATGCATACACACATACACACACACACACACACACAGACACCCCTATATGAACTAAAGTCTCACACACACACACACGTGCACACACACACTCACACACACACACACCTATATGAACTGAAGTTGAGGCTTTGTGTGTTGTAAGCATGAAGTCTACCACTGAGCTATCTTCCCAACACTGTTGGGTCTTTTTCCTCATTTGTCACAGTAAACTAAACTGTGAAACTCAAAGAATATCATGGTGATGACAGTTACATGTTAATGAGATGATTGGCAGCTGGTAGATTCTAGCAAGTTACAGTATGCGGTCAGGGCTTGATAATGACCAATGCTCCATTAGGAGGCAGGGTGTTCATCCTCACCATTCTCCTTGCCTGGGGAGAAAAGCGATGCAAGTTACAGTAACAAGTGGGAGTAGAGAGTTTTTCTGAGTTCTTTGAGATGCTAGAGCAAATCTACTGAACCAAAGTAGGTAACTGAGGAAACTTTAATTTCTAATGAGTTTAACTAAAGCCTGGGGGTTTCAAGAGCTTTGTGGCTGTCTATAAGCAGATGATGTGAACAGTAACCAGAAACACTAAGTAGCAGCCAGCCTCAGAAGCTGTCTGCTGGAGAATCAGCTACATTATTGTTTTCTGGGAAAAGATTTCATACACTTGCTGCTAACCAGAAGTTTCCAAAAGGTGGAGTTATAAAAAAGTAATACCAAGAAAATTTGTTTCCTACGTCTTCGCAGCAATATTGAACTTTCTTTACATAGATGTGATAGGGTGGCTTCCGTATTACTTATAGCTCTGGACTGTCATAAGCAGATGGAGCATGGTGTTATCTGTGTAGGACACTGCAGGTGCAGTCCTCCTCGTGAGCGGAGAGGTGGCGTTCTGTGCCCATTGTCTCTTCCTTTCCTGCATGATGATGATTTTTCTTAATTCTCATCTTGCCAGAGATACCTGCCTTGAAATGCTAAAATTCTAATGGGTTCCTTTCATTAAGTAACCCGTGTAGCAGACGATGGAAAAAGTTTCTTCAGTTTTCAGGGTTAGAATTCTTCCACAAACAATTTAGGACAATATATCATTTCTACTTGTGAGTGTCTTTGCTGTGCAAAGAGGAAACCTTGATTGTGTGTCTTAAAGTTATGTAGTTATCCTACTCAAACTTTGAATTAATTAACAACTTAATATGTGAAAGCAATTTGGAAAAAATAGCTTATCGTTTGTATTCACCATGCAGAATACCTTTCAAATTACTGAGTATCAAAATCTCAAGAAATTGATCAACTTTGCAGATCAGTTTTGTACCTTTCCAGTATTAGTTTTACAGATACATGAAATTATTTTTGGTATACTTGATGAGTTTTCTAAGATTTATTTCTGTCAAAGTTCTCCTTTAAATGTTGTAACTAGCATGAGTATCTACCTGATTTTTGTTGTGTATCTTAGACATTGAATTATAGACTTATGACTCCATAGAGCTACAGAGAAAATCCAGGGTTAAGAGGTTCCTAGCACATGTGCCTGGTGTAAGAAATAATGAAGGAGACAACAGAATTCATCTGTTTGTAAATTTGTAGCAGTTTACTTCCTATTAAAAGTGAAGTTCTAGTTAAAAATTATTAATAATCTAAAGTGGATTTTAAGATTATTTATAAAGCTAAATGGATGTTAAGTTAATACTAATAAAACTAGAGTAATGTAGTTATTACATATAAAAATAGATTCACTTTAACAAGAAGCAAATATTGCAGTTTAAAAGTTTATTGTGTTTTTTTTCATTGTGGAAAATGCTCTTGAAGTATAATTCTTTAGTGAATTTCATTTACAGATCACTCTCTCCATTTTCTATGTGCCAATAACCCAGAGGAATGTCTCCTTTCTGTGTCCAGATCACATAGCTGCCCTTCTTCTTGTCTGCCCAATTAGCTTTATAGGCCTTAGCTATCACCAGCTTAACTGCCTCGGAGCCCTTAGATGAAAGTTTCTTTTCCTAGGCTGTTCTATTCATCAGGATGCTAGCAAAACTTAGGTTGAATAGTTTCCTGCAAAACACCTCCCATTCAACTGATTTGTGGTCTCTAATGAACCATAGGCTGATGGGCAAATTTCACTTGGCAGAACCCGAAGGAACTTTGAAAGGGTACTCAGGATCACATGAGCTGCATATGTGACTTCATTTTAACTTTGCATGCAAGCTGTTTGACAGGAGCAAGAAATATAACAAGGTTCTGAATGGAATAACCTCAAAGAATAATGTTAAATTGAAATCTCACATTCTCTATGTTTTGGTGTTCAGAAAACCAATAAGAATATTTTCCCATTGTAAATCATTGCTGTGGTGGATTCTAACTGCACATGGACTGGCATTTCTAAGATCTTAACATATTTTTTAAAGAAAGAAGAAAAATACAACTTTTATTGAATCTTACATGAAAACCAACTATGATAAATAAAGGAGAATAATCTTACATTCTTTTCTTAACATAGGGGTCCAATTTCAGCTTGCTAAATTTCGAAATTTAAAATGCCATTAAGACTTGAAGGCACATCTTAACCCAAATTCTGGAGAGTATCTGTTAATAATCCAACACAGCTTGTTTATTTCCAGACAACTGGAATGTTCCAGGCAATGATGTATGTTTAAGCAATTGTTTTCATCACTTTAAAATGTTGTTAGTTAGGTGTCTTCCTTAGGGCTTCTACTGCTATGAATGGACACCATGAGTACAATAATTTTTATAAATGAAAAGCATTTAATTGGGGTGACTTACATTTTCAGAGGTTTAATCCATTGTCATCATTGTGTTACATGGTGACACACAGGCAGACATGGTCCAGGAGAAGTAGCCTAGTAATGTATAGCTTGGCTTGCACGTATCAGGAAGTGGTCCATCCCACTGGGCATGGTATAAGCATATATGAAACCACCAAACCTGCTTACACAGTGACACACTCCCTTCAACAAGACTGTACCGTCTAACAGTGTCATGCCCTTTGTAGGGCATTTCCTTTCAAACCACCACACTAGGTTTCTTTCTCATTTATTATTTGTGGGTAGCTGTGCAGCATGGAGGTGAACAAGCAAAGTTGGAGGTGATACATCATAATAATGTGGTAGAATGGATCCATGATTCCCTTCCAAATATCAGGTGGGCTGTGGAAAAAAGTGTATCAGGGCAGGTATAGGATCAAGTATGCAAATAAACACTGTTTATTCAGTGGGAATTAGGGTAATTTTTTATTGTTACACTCATTTCCTTTTGCTCAGTTTAGAAATGACAACACTGCTTTTAAGGCTATTTGACCAGGCTACTATTGTACATTTAGACTACTACCAGTATAATACATGTACAAAAACAATGCATTGCCATATCTAAGAGATGAAAACCAAAACTTACTGCACTATGAGGTTGCTATCTGCTGTTTTCCACCACAGCAAAACATCAACGGAAACAGCATGTCACACGGTGGGTTGTCATCATCTTTCTATCTCTAGTGAAGTAGCTACTATGTCTAAGTAATTCCACACAATGAGATAATGTGAGTAGTGAAAGAAACTTTAAAGGGGGGGCGGTAACATGATATAGGCCTAGCTGCTAAGCTCAAAATAATCTTGACTCTTCCTTCAAGCCTGCTTTCAAGTAACTGACAAATAAAATAAGCTGTCTTAACAAATAAGTACTGTATGCTCAGTTACCATGACTTTGATCTGAATTTCCATTATGCATCATATGGTAGAATTCTATGTAGATATTGCAGATCATCCAAACTTATCCATATTGAAGCTGTGTAAAAAGCTAAGTGATGGCATACTAGGCTAGCATGTGTGAGGGCTTGGGTTAAGACGAAAAGGAAAAAGAAAAGAGGAAAGAGAAAAGAGAAGAGATCTACTTTTGTGCTGGTATATGTAAAATGAATTCATATCCCCTTGTGTGCATCATTACTTCCTCATTCTTATAAAATCTACACTGCAAACATGCCACAGCACTTCATAGCTGATGTTCAGAAGTCCTTCTAGGCCACGGAAAATAGTCCCCACACTACTTTCATAAGTAACTGGACAATGTTACTGTATTTGATATTTGCATTTGGGAAGCACTGTGACAGTACAGCATGATCCTAAATAGTACCATATAAAACAAAGATATAATCTTTATTTAATTGAAAACTTATTTGACCTATACAGAGTTTATTTGCTTATAGATTTACACACAAGTCATGATTTTTTTGATGACACTTCATGTGAAAAAAATGTAATGCTTTCTTCTAGTTTTAGTGATTATAATTGGCTGTCTTCTCTCATGTAACTTACCATTTATCGATAATGGGAGTTTGCTATCATTTTTTATTAAATTTAAATATTATAAATTGTACATAATGCCACTTAATCTGGATGATATGGATTTATATGTTCCAATAATATGTTTAATAGATATTTCCCAATTGTCATTGTCCACATTGCCCAGTTGATAAAAGTGTTTTTCTGGAATGCAGGTATATAAATAGCATAAGATACATCAGAAAATGCACAATAAAACAAAAAACTTGTAAAAATACAAGTCTTGCAGTTAATACATTGAGCCATGTGGTGATGTTTATGTGACTGCTCAGTAAAAACATAAAATAGTTTCCACCCAAGAAAAAGGATAAAAATTTTAAAAAGGAGGCCTTAACATGAGTCAACCCATCTTCCTTACCAGTGAAGAACTGTGCTACCTTACTTAAAACTTTGCTTCTAGGAAGGAAGATTAAACAAATATCCTCTTGCAGTCTGTTGATACACCCATTATGTCTTCTAGCAATCGAAGTAATTTTTGAATAATTATTAGTGCCTGTATTATAAAATGAAAATATCAAGGCCTAGGACACTAGTACACTTTATCCAGGGCCTTAATGGAGATTAAACAGTGAAGCTGAGATTTCAGCTCAAATCCTGAGACTCAAAATTTACACTTCTTGCTATACTAGCATAATATCTCTCTAATTAATCCATTTACACTGAGAAGGGGAAAAGGCCGATAAAGATTTAAGTAGTGATTACTAAGATTGCCTTGGGAATGTCAAAAAATTAATAATGATCCCTCAGCTTGAGCTTTAGATATACATTTTAAAGGTCTAGGGTTTTTTAAGGTGTCTGTATCACTACAATTTTTTTCAAGGTTATCTTGAGGAAGTCCTGCTGCTCAAACCAGATTTGGGGACTTTTCAGAGTATTGAACTAGTATTAAAGACTTTGCAAGAATATTTGCATTTTTAAAGAGGAAAATATATCTTTAAAATGCAGTGTTTCTGCTCAGAGTTTTTGTTCTTTGTGGGCTGTTTGAGAGGCATTGGGATGAAGGGATACTTTCTGGCATCTCTGAAACAATGAGGTGAAGGCAGTTTTCTGTGCCCTCTCAGAACTGTACTCATGCATTATTTAAGCACTCAGTCATTCCTTCATTTAGTGTATTTCTTGGGGTTGTACCAAAGGTAAAATGTGCTGCTGTGACAAAGCTGGCCTGTTAGATGTGCCACAAAGTAACTACCGTTCCCTTTAAAGTAGTTTACTCTTTGAACTCAAATTTCTGTGGTTTTGTTTGTTTATTTTTGTTTGTTTTGTTTTTGCTTCTTTTTATTTGTTTTATTGTATTTCTTCTCCATCCCTCCCTCCCTCCATCCCACCCTCTCTGTATTTCTGAAACAGGTTCTTACTCTGTAGATCTGAAAATTATCTTGCACACAGTGATACTTAGGGTCCTTCAACATTGGAGGCAAAGCAAGAAGAGATTTGACTTCTCAAAGTCTATCTTGGTCGCTGTTTATTTGTTTTCTTTATATGGGCACTCCAGCTTTCCATAATGCCTAATTGCTTTCAATCAGGAGGTATTTAAAAGTCAAGGGCCATGCAGCCAAAAGAAACCATCTTCCTGCAAGCTCCTTCCCATACTTGATAGGAATGCTCTTCTGTATATATGTTTCTCTTATTAGTTAATGAATAAAACACTGATTGGCTCATTGGTCAGACAAGAAGTGATGTAGCTGGGCAGAATAAGGATATAAGGAGGGACAAACAGGAAATCGCTCTCCTCTCTGTGGAGATGCTGTGCAGTCATCATGTAGCAGGCAAAGGAGTTGCAGATCTGCCATTCCCCAGTTAGCCAAGACCACGCGTAAATAATTAGATTAATAGAAATGGTTTAATAATTAAGACAGAGATAAGAAGCTATAGCCAATGATCAACAGTTTCATAATTAATGTAAGTCTTAATGTGTTTATTTGGGAGTTCAAGTGCTGGAGGACTTGCCAGGCCAGAAACATTTATAATATAAAATAGTGCCAGAAACCTGTGGAATGAATTTCAATGTAAACCTGACAAAAGCTTTAAAAGGGATTTTAGAAACAAAAGAACAGAGACAACTATGGCTTCTGGGTAGCAGCATTTTCTTGGGTGGGCTCAGTTTTTGCTAGAGACAAGCAGAGGCTTGGGAGGCACATTTAAGGGAGATTTACTGACTCAACATAACAAATAAAATAAAAATAAAACCACAGGGCTCTTTTAAGAACATATTAATCCATTTCTATTAATCTATCAAACAAAAATGTTGTATTCAATAAGTCGGTGGCAGTAATGACCAGCATGCTGCATGGTATGAGCTTTTACTCATTAAGGTTTCAGTGTCAAGGCAGTGAGCACAGCTCCAGTGCTGGTGGTAACTGTTACCCCCGCTCTCCCCCCATCTTGGAAAACCAGCAGCTAAAACAGCTGCTGCTTTAATTTTAGTAACACTGTTTAGTTAGAAAAAGAATAAAGATCTACAGTAAAGACAGATACAGATGAAGTATAACCTCTAAAGGGTTTTACAGTGTGTTTAAAAATATATGTAGGCTTGTGAGAGAAACAGGATAACGTAGTTAAAAAAAAAGAAAAAGAAAAGGAATAAGAGTAGCTACAGTGGTATCACATGCCTTTAATCCCAGCACTCAAGAGGCAGAAGCAAGCAGATCTCTGTGATTTCAATGTCAGTCTGGTTTCCAGAGTGAATTCCAGGACAGGCAAAAGTACACAGAGAAACCCTTTCTCAAAAAAAAAAATAAAGGAAATTGAGTGATAATAAATAAATAAATAAATAAATAAATAAATAAATAAATAAGCCACATAAAGATGGAAAATACACTGGATACTGTGCACTATTGTGTTGTCTTTGAATTGTTCAATTGCTAAGGAAGGAACAATAACTACTAAAGACATTTGAGTATAAATGCTGCTAGATTAATCCAGCTTATATATTTTAAAAATGCTTTGACTTCAAAATTTAAGTCTAAGGACAGGTTGTTTTGGGTAAAAGGCTTTCTTTCTGTTTCCGCAGAAAATGAAAAGCTGTGGATTCCTTCCCGACTAATATTGTTGATCAAGCAAGACCCCTCTGAAGCAGTGGTCCAGGTGATATAACATTCAAAACAACTGAGACAATGTAGCCTCAGACTACTACAACCATGATTTGGCCAGGTTTCTGTGTTTTCTGAAGATCCCCATGGTTTACAGCACCATCAAAGAGCAGCAATCAGTTTAGAGAGAATGATACCCACATTCCTAAATATTTTCATTTCAATGGGATTGTTTATACATTGTTAATAATCACAACCAATCTCTATAAAAATGGGGAAATATGATATAGAAATGAACAATTTGTATTGGTATGGATTTTGGTTTATTGATTCAAATTTAGGGTCAACTTTTTTATATGTATATTTCTCCTCTAATTTAGGTATTGTGTTTTTGTATCTCATTTTAAAATGTAATGTATAATTAAATACTGATTATATGTAGTCACCTATAATAGGCAAAACTTACATTAGTTATTTTTTCTAGATATGCAGAGATATATTTGAGATAGATACATAGTTGTCAAACCGTTCAAAGACCTTCAGAATATTGCATTTTAAATGTCCTAGGCTTTTTCATAACAGTGAAACACAATCGTTCCTTGTAATACCACTTACTTCAAAGAGAAAGATGGGCATCAAAGAAACTTATTATGGAGTTTGCTTTTGACGTGGCAGAAATAGCCATTTGGGCAAGAAACTCCTCTTTCCTAGACTGTTTGACTGTATGCTGTATAAAGTGAACATACAGGATCCACAGAAAAGGGACTACAGAATATGATAAAACAAGATAGGGCACTCCTGAAAGGTTCCTACTTCGTGGAAAAATCTGCCAGACATTTTTCAGGACACAGAAAAATGACTGACAAACTACCAAAACAAATGGACAGTTTCAAATTTCCTGCTTCACTGAGAAGTCTGCCAGACACACTATGGCCTATGGGCCAAAGATGGATACTCCAACATTACAAAAGAATTTTGGGTGACTATTCATATAGTAAGACGTCTCTGTCAGTTCTGGAGTTTATGTACTATCCTTCTGTGATCTTTGATGGAGTTGAAGGCAGATAGTTATGTTTATGGTTTTATTAGTTATGATAAAAGATAAGTTACATATAAGACTTTAGACTCTCCAGGCGGTGGTGGCACACGGGTTTAATCCTAGCACTCGGGAGGCAGAGGCAGGCAGATCTCTGTGAGTTCGAGGCCAGGCTGGACCGACAGCCTCCAAAACAGTACAGAGAAACCCTGTCTCCTAAAACCAAAAAAAAAAAAAAAAAAGAGACTTTAGACTCACAAAGATAGTAAATATTTTCTTGCTAAATGATAATAGACTGAATAATGTAAATATAGTTCTTATTTGATAATTGTCTTGCTATATATTTTACTATGTTAACATTAAATCCCTTTTTATTTAGACAGAAAAGAGGAGATGATGGGGAATGTTATTCTGTATACATGTTTTCCTTATTGGTTAATGAATAAAACACTGATTAGCTGATTGGTCAGACAGGAAGTGGTACAGCTGGGCAGAATCAGGATATGAGCAAGGACAAACAGGAAATCACTCTCTTCTCTGCGGAAATGCTGAGCAGTCATCTTGTAGCAGGCAAAAGAATTGCAGGTCCAGTGTTCCCTGGTAAGAGGTAAGATAAGACCACATGGAAATACATGGATTAACAGAAATGGCTTAATAATTAAGACAGAGCTAGCCGACAAGAAACCCTAGTCACCAGGCAACAATTTCATAATTAATACAGAATCTGCGTGTTTATTTTGAGTCAAGGGACTCAGGAGATGCCAGGCCAGAAAACCCACGCTTACACATACTTTCTCTGAATTTCCTGTTAACTTTTTCCTACACAGAGTTATGTGGAACAAGCCTGATCCTTTGAGGGGTAGTTAACTTTAGAAAATGACAGCCCATTTCACTATTCCTGGAGAAGGCAATTATTGGCAAAAAATTGATGGCAGACATCATAACACAACAAGGTTTGTCCTCTTCCTACTTGAGATTTTGTTTAGGGTGAGTTTGCTTTTAATTTAAGAACCTGAATTGCAAAAGGATAACCTTTTCTTCATTTAAATATTTGTGTGAGTATACAGTATCATATGCAATTATGAAGTTATATGCAATTGGGTATCAAAGATTTGTAGTGGAAAACTACCTAACTAAAGCTATGGAAAGGATGTGGTTGAAGGCCATGCTGCCTCATGTACCTTTCTTTACCTCATTTTCTGAGCAGTATATTCAGATGTCTTCAGTAATTTAGGAGACAAAATACAAGCACGTGATTTTTATTTACTGAATAAAATCTTTAATGAATATATTAATTGCTATTTAACAGACACACAGTCTATTAAATTACATGAGGAAATTTTACATCACTATCATTGAGGCATCCACCTTTGGTAGCTTAGTTTCCCTTTCATATGTCTTTGCTATAGTATCCGTTTCCTTCAACAGGCAAGAAAATCACCCATGGCAGTCATGAGGTACAGAATTTAGGGGTGAGAAATCTTCCATAAAGACACATCCAAAAATGATTTTTCTTATATCAAGAGCCCTTTAAAATTCTTTTTCAAAATAACACTTTGAAAAAATAACATCTGCTTAAATCCTTTTATCATGATTTAAACACATTTTCAGTTATCACATTTTTCTCCTCTTTTTTTCCCTTTTTTTCAAAGTTCTTTTTATACTTGTTACCATGGACACAATGTTGCTTGCCTCAGACTGTAATTAAAATGGTTACTTGTTTAGCCATGGAATTAAAGAATTATCATGTGCTCAGGGAGTGGCTAGAAAATCTAAGCAAACTACTGTTTAGTTCTCTTGATAGCAATGTTTCTGCTCTATCACAATCTTCTTATTTTCCAGAATCACTTAATCAATAACTTACTAAAACAAAGACTCAACGAATACTCTTTAGAAGCTATGTACCAGAACTAAATGATGTGTTTTTCTGTTTTCTGGGTAAGTTTCTATGGGTACATAAATAGAAACTGATGCAATATATATACATATATTATATATATATCTTCATATATATATGAAGAAAACAATGCCACAATACTAAATCTTCTGGCTAAATGATTGAACACATACAATTAGGTTCATAGTACAATTCAAGCAAAAATTAATTACTTGCAAAAAATATTCTCAGCTTTCATTTTTTCTTAAATTATCATCACCTCTCTCTCATTTTATTTTTTGCAGAGTTAATTCTTTTTGTCTGAATATTGTGGTTTTAGGGTTAGGAAAATTTTCATATACATTTTGTTATGATAATATGTCAGTCTAATAGACCCCACACATACATTTATACAAAACTGAAAAAGTCAGAAAGAGTCTCTAATTCTGCAATGACAAAAGTACATCACTGAAAATGTTCACTACCACACTCCTCAGAATAGATGATGTTATTGCGCAAAAGTTTCCATGGTTTTCAAGCATGTGTATTCATACAGTACATAAAATGTTCAGAAGTGGAGTGATTTTCTATTTTATTCAATTTCCACTGCCCACTGACTTTTGCAACTTTATTTTTATCATGTTCCAACACTGGTAAGGCCTTCAGTTGCCCAGTATATTCCTAGAAGTGGTTGAAAGGTGTTCAGATGATGTAACACAGATTTCCTGCTCTCAAGATTCCATCATATGTTTTGTGGGTTCCTTTTCCACTACAGGTTTTGATTATTCTACATCGTGTTGTTATTAAATAAACCACACAGAAACAGGAAACTCTGTTGGGCAGTAAGGTAGGAACACACAGAAGAAACACTGTGAGGATCAAGTGAGAAGTCTCCCAGGTAATATGTCAGTAAGTCAGAAGACAAGACAAATGTTGTTACAACATCTCTGGTGCAGTCACCATGGATTCAAGGTCACTAGCTTTCTTCCATTCCTAATACTATATACTAACTCAGATTTCTAGGAATGCCTAGCTCCATATCTCTCATATTGTCAGTGTTTCAGCTTGGCAGGTAAGCACTGTACATCCATGCAGCACAATGTTCCTACAGATTTAGAGCGCTCGTTAAATGAAATATGATTCAGGAGTTCAAAAGAAGGGACTTCCTCTTCTTGCGTACAAAGCAAACAACCAGCCATGCTTGTTTTTTTTGTTTTTGTTTTTATGAACCATCTGATCTCATAAAACTGTGTCATTGTGACATTTAGTTAGGGATTCTAATGTGAAATCCCCGGTGTTCAATTCCTTGTCACTAAGTTATCTTAAATGAAAATTGCTGAGGCTTTAGAGAGGTAAAATTCTGCCTTCAAGAAAGCACTTTGATGGCCTATCATAACCATGAATATTCCACAAATCTTTAGATGTAGATGGTAAATGCTCTGTATTAGCACTGAGTTCTTTGATATTAAAATATATAGCCTATGGTTTTAGTCAGATTTGTAGTGTCTAGTGCTGCAGTAAACAAGAAACTAACGAATTTATGTTTTGTCCTCAAGGATATAAACCATGGGTTTATACTGGGCAGAGAGAGAGAGAGAGAGAGAGAGAGAGAGAGAGAGAGAGAGAGAGAGGGAGGGAGGGAGGGAGGGAGGAAAGGAGGGAGGGAGGGAGAGAGAGAGAGAAAGAGAGAGAGAGACAGAGGGAGATACAGAGAGACAGAGAGAGACAGAGAGAGAATTATTTCTATGTAATCTCTAAGAATATTTTCTTATGTCCTTTCTTGCTGTCTCATCAAATAGTGTCTGAATGAAGAATTCTCTATTTGACCCACAACATGTAAGACCCACCGAGGCAGGAGAAGCCTTTGCTTTGGAATGATGCCAGTGATTCTGCTTGACTAAAGGACAAAACAGCAAGCATTTTCAGAAAAGAGGTGGATCCTAACAGTCATATTTTGAACAAAAATTTCAAAATATGAATAAAATCCAATGCACCTACATCTAAATCTACTTACCTATGGTTAGGAAAGACTTCAAAAAAGGTTTAAATGTTAAAATTATGTAATACTTTTTATTGCTTTAATGTGTTTAAGGTTCACATAAAAAGTAATATTTATACTATTTAAACTTATTTCCCATGTAAGGGGCCATGTTAAATATAAAGTATGCTATAAACTAACTATGGTAAAAACACTTTTCATTCATTGAGAATAAGTTCTTCTCTCCATCCGCCTCTGCTCAGATACATCAAGAAAAATAGAAGAAAGATAATTCACTCTGGCAATTTGTGTTTTCCTGAGACACAGATGATGAATTTAAAAAAAATATATTTCAGAGAACAATAAGTTCTCAAAAAAGCTAAAAATGTGATGGTCAAAACATTGTTTCCTAAATTAGTAGGAGAGGGTGTGCTTAAGCTGATAATTGAATGACAAAAGAAGCTCAATGCGTATATGTATGAGCAAATTCTCACAAAAGACTTCCAGAACCGTAGCCAGGAATTTGTTTCTCTTCACAAGACTGGAGGCAGCTGGCACACATGATACAGCCGACTCATATTATCAGTCAGAATTCAACCTCATATATCACTTCTTCTATGAAGCCTTTCTTGATCAACCAGATTTTCTATTCAAGTTATTCATAGTACAATGGTATCCTTTTTGATGGTATTTGGCACTCATAACATTTACTTGTAGTTGCCCATTTGATTCTGAGTTTCACACAACTAGAAATTTTGTTGGTTCCTGTTTGTCATATATGTTCCTGCACTTAGCACAGTATTTCAAGGACACTTTGCTGTACAAATGTATAAAAATAAACTCTATGTGACTCAACAAATGAAGGCTTAAAGAACTGAAGAAATCATTTACTCTGGAAATGAAAAATAGTGAATATTTTATAAAGACTGGAGAAGAAAGGG
Organism: Mesocricetus auratus; assembly: GCF_017639785.1. NCBI lineage: Eukaryota > Metazoa > Chordata > Mammalia > Rodentia > Cricetidae > Mesocricetus > Mesocricetus auratus. The sequence goes on along the minus strand of NW_024429189.1, from coordinate 15,989,723 downwards.
ATTTAGCTGAGTTTATTCCTTGTGAAATCACTTATATGTACTGGGGAGGTGGCTCAGCCTCTAGTGCTTGCTATTCTTCCAGATAAGTAAAATTCAGTTCCCATCACCAATGTCAGGAGCCCACATCACTGCCACTAACTACAATTCCAAGAGATCTGATAGCCCTTATTGGTCTCTGAGAGTACCTTATGCATGTGTGCACATACACACAGAGACACACATACAGCTAAATAAAAACAAAAATAAAAATCGAATTAAAAATATCCACTTGTGTTTTGAGGACAAATTGTTCCCCAAATAAAAAATAAAACAAAAATCAAAACAAAGAAAAACAACGAACAAACAAACAAACAAACAAAATGATCTGGAAGAAAGAACACTATTATAAGCACAGGTAATACATTTTATTCTGTTGTTTATTTGGTAAGCAAATTCATTGGATAGTAATTTTCAGAAAGAATAGGTATAGCAGCTTATATATTTCTCATATATGCCTGAAATGGTTCTACTCTTTGGTTAGATGACTGATCTTTCTCTGGTATTTCCAAATAGATCCGAGGAAGACTGGTATGTACCTAGTTTCTTCAGGTAACTGTTTTTGCAGGGTGGATCCCCAAATGCTGTTCATAGTTCTATTATTGCAACTGTAGCCAGAAAAAGATCCTTAGCCAACTATCTCTGCAGTCATGAAAGATGTTGCAAGGATAGTGTATAGAGCTGAAGCATAAAGGGGATAATAAAGGGTAGCTTGTGTTGAAACATCCATTCTAGTTTATAAAGACAATTGTAGACATGATATTTTTAGTTATATTGGAAGAGGCATGAAGAGTCAAAAAGGAAAAACTGGAAAATGTAATAATACTGTTGATTTTTAATTTTCTAAGTACAGCATTAAGTCTCTTTGACAGAGACTGAAAGTAAAGTACCAGATGAATGTCCGGGACCCAGACAAAATACTGGTGGTATTTTGGGGTAGTTAGCCATAGTGATAAAAGTGAAAGATGATACATGATTACAATATTTAAATGGTGGGAATGATAGTAATCAACATGTCAACAATGACCTCTGAATTGGTTTGGTAGTGGTACCATTCACTGAGCCCTGCTTTGGGAAAAGAACAAATTGAGTAAGGATGGTCTTGGTCTGTATTTGACACAAAGAGGTGGACTTGCCTCTAGAAAACAACCCCAAAATTCAAACAGCTACATAGAATATAGAATGGAGTGTTCGATACACACACTTGAAAGACATCGTCTATGAATAATAATGGAAAATAGCTTATCCTGAACACAAATTCCCAGGCATAAAACTTGAGCCTTGAGAGACTTCCAAGTATCAGAAAAGCATACAAGAAGAACAAAAAGAAGGAAGTGGAGAACTGATAGCCTGCAGCAAAGGAAAGAAAATAAATGAAGTCTAACATAGTTTGGAAATAATGTCTATATATTAAAACATATTGAGTAGTAAGAACTATTTTATTAAATATAAGTCTGTGATAATGTAGCCTTAATAACAATCAAAGCATTCCACCTAGGACAATCGGGTTGCAACACAGGAAAGTTGACATGAACTTAATCAAATCATATAATTCATTGTGTTTGGTCAATGCAGTCAGATATACATAATTTAAAATGATTGCTTGGTGTTTGTGAAAATGCACTGTTTGGTTACTGGATAGAAGACTGCAACTTAAGAAAGCACTACACTATGTTGACCTTTTCTGTATTCTATTTTTGATTGGTTGAATTGGAATATCTTATCCTGTCCATCCAAGTAAGGGCAAGACTGTAAACACTGCAAAGTTGACTAGCCACCCAATCAAATTATAGAGTGCTGTAAAGGTCAAAGCAATACAAAATGCTACTATAATTTACATAACATATGTGCAGCATTACAAGTTCAATATTTTATTCACAGACAAGGATTGAACAAGATCATAAAAAGTCAAAATGTGATTGCATTCTCCTGACAGTAATTCCACATGTGAAAAACTCTTTGAAGAAAATGTTATTGAGTTTTCAGAGTATCTAATGAAGTTTTAAGAAGAAAGCATATTAATTTATTATTAGTTATTAGTTGGTAGACTAGAAACAAAAGGCAGTATGTAAAGAGTTGACAGAAAATTTTCACAAAAATGGAGAGTTACAAATATAAATTCGTCTACAAATTAGGAAACTAGAGTCTGCTTGATGCTTTTCTACTAACTGTGATTAGGGGAAGGTTATTTGATGTCTCCTCAGTCATTTTTTATACTTTTAATAGAAATATATATCCTCAATTTTCAATATCAGCAATAATATGTGAACATTAAAATAAAAGGTGAAGAATAAGGATAGGGAAGTGAATAAGTTATAATTCTACAATTAAAGTACAGATGATATCATGAGAAAATAATAACTAATATTATTTTAAATACATATCTAGCCTGAAGCCCATCATATTTCTGCCCCTCACCATGTGAGAAATCTGTATTTCTAAAGATACAGGGGTTCTGTACAATTCCATAAGGTTACCAATTGTGAAGTTTTGTATTTTATTATTTCATGTTCAGTACTATAAATTTGCAATTAACATGAAAATATACTATGATGAGCTCTTAATACTTATCCAAATTATAGAGAAAGCTCATTGCTAATTAGTAATTCCTTATAATTAACATTTTTAGGTTAAAAATTAGTGGGAATTTTCCTCTTTCATTATGGCAACAATGTGGAAATTAGTAATCTTTTAAAAATTTAAAAGGCTAAAACAAAAAGTATATAGAGTTAAATTTTTAAAAATCACAAAAATTTTCAAAGCAGTCAGAGAAATATCAGTATTAAAATATGAAAAGTATAAATTCCAATATAGTAAGCTCTGGTATTGATAAACTAATGTTCAGGACAATAACACATTTTCTTTTACAATTCCTTTGAACAATTACAGTTTCTCAAGCAAAGAGGGAAATACTAAACAACAAATGTCAGAGTACAGGTGTTAACAATCAAATATATAAAAGCAACAAATAAACATCAAGAGAAACAATTTGCAATTAATAGAAGATGAAATGGGTAATGAAACTAGTGGACAATTCTAAAAAGAAATAAAAATTTCAATAATTAATTTTTAAAGTGCAGAACATTTTCTTGTAAATTAAGCTTCATCAGAATGGACAGCATGAAAAAAATAATAGAGAGAGCCACTGTGGGCTTAGCGAGAAATCTCTAGAAAAAATTTTTAAAGAATCGTTTGGATTTTTTATGATGTGAGAAAAGGAAACTTCTTTGACTCACCTAATTAATAGATGATTATAGGCTTATTTCATTGATAAAGTGACAGAAAAGCATGAAGTAGGAAACTGTATCCCTCCCTCCCTCCCTTCTTTTCTTTTCCTGATGGGGACAAGCTTAAAGTCATGGCTATGAGAACCTAGGTCAGACCACATTAAGAATCCATTTTGTCGTTGTTGTTTAATTCCATGCTCCACTTCTCCACTTTTTAAATTGACAAGGAAGATCCCTATTTCTGAAGACACCGCATACCTGAGTAAAGAAAATGGTGAAATCGAGTATGTACTGACCTGGAAACTTCATTGCCGTTGGCTAGAGTTCATAATGGTATGTCCACTTCCAGAACAGAAAAGTTATCATCAGCCTCATTCAGATGTGAAGCATATGAATTACAATATTGATTGGCATGTCAATACATGTCCATCATTGCAATTTAGTGGCACCAACCAAATTCTGATGGGATTTAAGTGCTACTTCACAGATAGAATCCATATTTTACACTGTTGTTAGGACAGCAAACCTGTAGCTAGACAAGCCTCAATGGAGAAACTTACTACTATTAAAATGCTAAACTGATGCCATGATAAACTATTTCTTATTGACTTATTGCTATGCCCACATATTAGTGCAGCTTTCAAGTCTCATCATAGAATTTCCTTTTTGCAATAAATGTTAATCATCATAGAAACCTACAACTAGTTCAAAACAGAGAAAACTACAAAATTCTCAGCAGTAAATGGGGCATCTGTATCATGCACACCTTCTCTCTAGTCTCAGGGATTTTTGAGGAAAAGGAGGCATAATGCTTATAAGAGCCAAAGAAGATGCATGATGAGAGCAAAGCAGTATTTTACAGACACAACTGCATTTTACAGTTTATATGTACTCAAAGCCATTGTGACAGCATGCATAAGAAGTGTGCAAGCTCCATCCAGAAAAAAATCTCAGAGGGAGATTTTTAAGGAGGAAAGGTGGGCATGAGAGTTGATAGCTTCTGGGAAAAAGAGATAGGTGTCATTAAGGGTGTCCCCATTGGTAGACCATTCATTTCCCAGTGACTGGAAGCACACACAAGGGTATACATAAAGCACAGATGAGCCAAAAATAAAACAAAAAGACACAAAATTGCATGAAGAGGCAAAGAGAGCAGATGTAGGACGAGTTGAAGGAAGGGGCAAATACAATTGGATTAGAACTTGAAATTTCCAAAGAGTAATATAATTAAAAATAAAGTTTTATCTTGTTTATTATGATTTTCATTTCTTATGGAAGGGAACACTAATACTGTCTTTAAAAGTATAGTAAATCATGAGGTTAATATAGTCACTTCTTATGATTCATGTACTCACTTGAGTCAATCACTCAGCAATGCAGGATGAGTATGTACTGTATGAAACATGTTCTAAATTTACTTCTCTCTTATGTATGGCTTTGATGGCAAAAGTCCCGAACTTGAGATGTTAGTCATAAAAGAACTCATCTCCACCCAACACTTTGCATGGAGCATGGCCGCATGACAACAGAGGCAGAAAGGGTAAGTCCTGAAGACTTTAGTTGACTTTGCAGAGAGAAAAAAACCTGCCCACTGAAGTTACTAGACAGAAGAGAATTCATCTGCCTGTACCCATTAGCAACTCCTTATTACTCCTGTGCAGTCACTTTTCCCATTTGCTTTTCTCATTTACTTTTCTGTTTCTCTTTTTACCTCTACCCGTTTTGCTATATCTCCAGCTTCTTTATAGTGTATTTTCCCCTTTCTATGAGACGTTTCAGTTTCAACTAGACTTCGGAATTAATCTCACTTATTTCCTAATTCATCCTCATTGTAAAGCTTATCCAGCAGAAGCATATTATCTTAGAGAATACTCCAGGATAACAAGAGATCAGGTGACCCTTAAAGGCATACTATCAAGGCTCAGGAGTCAACTGTATAATCTAACTTAAACTTAATTTTTAAAAATGTGTAATTCTTCCTGATCTGAAAATCAGTCCAAATTTTTGCCAAGAAAGGGTAATATTATTTTGTAGCATGATGTAGATTTTGCATGCTTATGTGACTTCTACTGAGAGCTATAGAATGAATGCCACATAGAAAATAATTGGAAGACTATATTGGACTGCTAAAATGCAAGTCTAAATTTGCGGTCTTTCCACTGAAGCATTTGAAGATATTGCTAGGCTCTACTTGCTAATTGACCTTTGTCAGTACAAATAAGGAAGCCATCCCTTAAAGCTGTAACTCCCTATCTTTACCATATGTTATTTATTCTTTGCATTTTTTCATGCTTAAAATCAATTTTACTAAAAACAACTTATTTAATCTTTCTCAACCCATCTTTAAAAGAAATTTCCTGAAAACAAGGGAATTGTCACATCCCCTCCTATATCCCTCTGGCACCGAGCCTGGGCCATGCTGGAGACACACAGGTTATAGTCACCCTTCAACAACCCACTTGAAAATATATGGCAGGGAAGTGAGTGTGATCAGTGTTTGACACCTTCTTTAGTGTCCATGGTGGGATAAAGTGGGTGGAAGATACTTGTTGAGAATTAATCAGATGACAGCATCCTTTCTGCAGAAAGGAAAGTTAAAGTGTCAATGGCATATGTTCTAATATATCACTCATGGTTGTTAAACTCAGAGTATCAGATGTCTCTTCTGCTCTCCCCAGTGCCACATGAGTTGTAATAAAGGAAAAGATGGTCAATCATTTTGCATATTTCTTAGAGCAAACTTTGACTTTGTAATTTTATTCCTTCATTTGTATATATGTGATAGTCATTATTCTCATGTGCAAGATACTATATTAAAGTGGGAGTTTACTATATACCACCTTGTACCTTCCCGAAAGTGTGATGCTGAATATCTCACCCTCAGCATAATATGTTTATCCACAGACATGCACTACTGGTGATGTCTCATATGATGATAATGCAGCTGAGAAATTCCATCACCAAATGATGCTGTAGTTATTACAGCATCTTAGAACATAGGTTGATCAATTGTTCACAGTTATGCTGCTACACTATAATGTATTCCTAACAACAAAATTGCCATATGTATTTTCCAACACGGATATTCATCACTATATATGCCTTTTTTGACTACACTCAACTTTATTTTAGAAATCCAATTTCAGAACACAAACAAGTAATGGGGACCCCCCCACGAGTCCTTTCATTTGTTTCTTTTCATTTCATTTTATTTATTGTTTTATTTAAATATGATTTTACGACAAGATGTCATACAACATAAGTTTCCTAGTTACAGTGTAGAGAAGGCTAACATTAAGTTTTAGCCTGAGCCTTCCATTTCTGCCTCCCATGTCCTAGGATTACAGACAAATGTCTACAGCCCATGCTTTCATTAGTTTCTTAAAGTTCAATGGCTTTGAAATTCAATATAGTACATGCTCCCCCAACAGGAATACTCTTTTTTTCAGATTTTCTTAACATTTGCGACTTCTTCAAATACTAAATATGCAAAATTGCTTTTAAAATGCTTGGTTTATCTTCCCATGGTATGTCAAGTATTCTGTGATATAAAGTTCACTATAATATATGCCACTATGGGTATAACTCCATTATATGAATAGCTGTGATCATTTGATTACTTGTGTCTCTGTCAATATTTTAAAATTCCACACATGTACTAATGTTAAAATGTTTGTTTATTAGATAAAAAATATAAAACAGCTAAGATATAGCTGACGACTGCCCAATTTTTAATGTTACCATACAATGAATATAATTTGACAGAAATAATTTGAAGGTAAACCAAAGGAAAATTATATCTTTCAAAAATTGATTTCTGCCATTCTGCAAATGTTTTAGGTAACATAGATTGTCTTTTTAATTGTAACATGGTTACAAACAGAACAATAATACTATAGGTCTATAATATTCATTTCATATTTAATTTTTTCTATTATCCAATCTTTGCCTCAACCTCAAGCTGATATGAAAATACAGGAAACAGTAAAAATCAATAAGACACAACTTAATTCTAATATTCATTTAGTTCTATATTAATTATTGCATTCAGTAACACTTAAAAATAAAACATTTATTCATCAATTGAACATATGAATAAATCGCTATATATCAGATTCATCAGAGTTTTTATTCCTGAGTAATTTTGACTTCATATGCAAATTAACTTAGTTACATAAATTAAAATGTTGGGCCATTAGGATGGGAGACATCAAACTAGACACCTATACCAAGCATCAGATAACTTAGGCAGTGTAGTTTGAAAGTAATGAGGTTAGACATAATTCCTCTTGTACATTATAGTACCAGATATATATTTTTTTGGTGAAAAACATCTAATAGAGAAAGTGACAGGGACTCAAGTTCTGAAGAACAGAAATGAGACAAGGAAAAGAAATCTTTCCTAAGAGGCTGTGTGCTACTAAACTGTAGCAGAATGTCACAAGCCAATGGAGTAAGTTCAGTGAACTGCTGCGACTACCATACTAGGCTTTAGGTCACATCTAAAGACTCCTAAGTTTCTATTATCACATATTGTGTAAATTAATAAATGCAATAATTTTAATAACATTTTTGTAAATACCATGTAGCTATGTTTATTCAAATGGAGATCCTAGTCCAATAATGAGAGGCGCTGCTGCTTGGAAGCATAAGGCAGGAAGATTGCTTAAGTCCGGGAGTTCCAGGCCCACCTGGGCAATTGAGGATGACGCTGTCTCTTAAGAGTAGCAACAAAGACTTCAGTATGAAATGAATTAGAATTCAAAAAACACACATTTTATTATTCTTTTAGATAAAATCTTTAATGAACTAATTAGTGTTCACAGGAAACATTAAAGACTTGAGGTTGTGAGTAGCCTGGGCTTTATACTGCTTTCTTTCTAGCCTGAGCTTCCTGGGCAAAACACTATGTCAAGAGGATGGACAAGAAGAAAAAGAAAATACTTCAATTTTTAATCAGCCCCATTGTGGGGCTTACTGTAATGTTGAAATGTTAGCATGTGCCTATAAATGAAAATGATTGGCACTTGATTTGCCTCTGATCAAAGGACTTGAACATCCTGGTTGGGATGGTGGCTCGTAGAATAATTTACTTCTTCATTGTAAGAACCCCAATGCAGTGAAGCAGGAATATATTGAAACTATGCTTCCCTGTATCCTTGGTTATCAGAGAAATGACTACCTGAAAATCTTTTAGAATGGATAGCGTTTTTCAGTTCTCTTGGCTAGCAGAGGAAATTTTTTCAATTACACACTCTGTCCATTCTGGTCCTATCCCTATCCAGGACAGCCGTCAATTGAGATATTCCACTAAAGGTCCAACTGAAATCCCTCCTGCTTTTATGCGATTGTGTTTGGTCTGTCACAGACACTCAGAACAACTGCCGAGCACCCTTCTCATAAATGTTTCATATACTTGATGACAGTATTTATCCCTTAGTTTCTGCATATTTGGATTTTATTCAATATCCTTTTGGTTGATGTGGAGGAAAGAGAGACGGCACTTATGCTTCGTACTGAACATTGCTGCCAGCACTATGTGAAACACAAATTGATAATGTCAGATCCTGCTTGCAATTTTCTAGTGATTCCCCACTGTCTTCAAACTAAACCCAGCTACCGGAGCACAGGCCAAAAGATCTCTCATCCCAGACACACCAAAAAAAGAATAAAAATTGCAACAAGGCTTGCTGTTTTGAAACTCAGTTCTTTTGTGTTATGTTATTTTCTCTGCCTAGAATGCACATTTATGTCTTCTTCAGGTTGATGACTACTCATGCTGTGCTAGTTTTAAACAACAGCTAAATTAAAGGTTCCCTGTGCCCACATGACATAATTATTCACTTCTGCAGTATTCCATGTTATTCTATCTTCTTTGGCTCATCTTACAACCTTGCAATGTAATTACAAATTCACCCATATCTCCCACACTGGATGTTACATCACTAAAGACAGAGTACCACTACATCCTAAAATCTAATAAATGATCACTGATAAGAATAAGAGTTGTTATTATGATACCAGGATTAATGGGGTAGCCAATCTCCAGCAGATACTGAGTGCAGTCATAATGATGAGCTTACTCCACCAGACCTCAGGTCTCACCTTCATCTTCATCTCATTTACCTACTCTCCTAGATGCCCTAGTCACCTCCAGTCAATATTTACAGATTGGCTAATAAGAAAAGAGAAGTGAAGAAGGGATTAGTATTTGCAGCAAATTTCTATACATGGTTCCTATTTTCATTTAATATCCATGATTATATCACATATCTATGTTCTTGTCTAAAGAGACTTCGGGATGATGAAAAGTTTGGACTGGTTATATTTTCTCCATTAAGGAAATAAAAGTTGTAATAGCAATATGAAAATCAGGTCATGTAGGTCACTTTCTACATATTCTCTGGCTTTAGTTCCTTGAAGTATAGTTACCATATACTAGACACTCAACAATTATCAACTACACGTATAGCCACTGGACACAGCTTGTTCTTCAAAACAATGTATTTTTCGTTCAAATGTTTTGGATGTGTGGTATTCCACCAGAAGTTGGTTGACTTAACCAAGGACTACTTTCTTAGTGAAAACTGTCTCCAAACCCTATTGCAGTAGCAAACAACTGCAAAAGACAAGGAAAACCTCAAAACAACAAAGGACACACAATTGGGTGAGCAAGGAGTGTGTGCGTGAACATGGGAGACTTGCAATATTGGGATGAATATGACCAAATGCCATTTTGGTTTTCAAAATTCTCAAAAAAGGAATAAAGAGTTTAATTTTTAAGTTAGCAAGATTTAATAGGTTTCAGTAAAAGTTGCTTGCTTTTCTGGCGATTTTTATAGAATTATTATAAAGTTGAAGATCTTTTTCTATATTAGGCATTTTTTCTTAAATTTGCAGGCAGTAAAGTCTATGAACAAATGAGTTATTGTACAGCCATAACTTACTGTTTTAAAACTTTTAAATTGAGAAAGTCTATTTTTATTACCTAATGAATTAATACAGATTGATACTCCCTTAAACTCAAGGATTTTAATTCAAGGATTTTGCATACAACTATTTTATAAAATTCTAAACCATGCTATTAAATACAGATTTATTTTATATAACCTATCGCTTTTATTTATTAAATGAAAAAATAAGTGTAGATGCATTGTTTGTATGTTGTTTAAGTTAAATACTTGCTTAGACATTAGAGTGCATACTATAATAGAATTCAGTCTATTCCCCAATTTCATTTTCCTCTACAAATTCTTTTCTATAGTTTTTATTAAATTAAAATAATATTCTAGCAAATATCTATTGGACTTATCCAATAAAACAGAGACTCATCTACATGCTTAGAATCTTTTAGAAAACTAATGTAAGATACCTCCAGACTATAGATTAATTTGAATTAGTACTCATGAAAACCAAGTCTTATGGAGGTAACCTGGGTTCTTCATATTACTAAACCCAATGACCATCTTTTGTTTTTATTTTGACACATGTCAACTACAATAACTACTTTCTTTTTAGAATAACATCTGAATGTGCCTTCCAGTACACAACACACAACTAAGGTCATTGTACTTCATTGCTTGTATTTTTTCTTTCCCCTGTGCTCAGTCTCAACAAACACATTTAGCTCTCTGAGACTCAACTCATCAAACTTTTTTCATTTTTTCATATTTTCCTCAATGATTCCATTTACTCCCACACTTTTCAGTATTCTGTATATACTGGTAAATTTACAATTTGAGCTCTGGTCACGTTAAACGAATCCAACATGAATTTGATAAAGAATACAAAATCTAACTCCAGGTATGTATTCTTCTACCCCTAAATTCTTCTTTCTGTGTTAGTTTTTCACCTACATAATGGAGATTCATTACTTTTCCATTTTCTCAAGTGAAATCCTACATATTCTTTCTTAATCTTATCTTTCTCATTTCTCAAGCATTCTCCAGTAATCATATAAGTGTTAGTATTAAGTTCAACAATTTCTCATTATTTTTCAGTTGGAAGCATGCACATTATTTAACTTCATGTTACTGAAATTTTTGTAACTAGTCTCTCTTTTTGCAATCACTGCCTATTTCAAGATAGTATAATGATCTTGTTGAAAGCGAAACAGGTAATGTTATTGTTATTTTAAAGCAATTTTGTTACTTACTTTTTGCTTAAGGTAAAAAAATTTTAAAAATTGATATTGCCATAGTCCTTCCTGCCTTTATCAACCATGATGACTCTCATCCTGTGCTAGAAACAATGGTATATTTCTTGTTAAACAATCATTTAGAAGTATTATGCCTATTTTATTTCATTTATTTATTGTTTCTTTGTAATTTCTTTCTGCCTGGAAAGATTTCTGGTTTTCCCTCTAATTTTCTACAGTTCTCTACCCAGTAATGTCTTTTCAGTGACACACAAAGAGAGAAATGACAATGACATTCTGAACCTAGAACATCATAATCTTATTTTTCTTTTGTCTTTCACCATGGATTTGATAAAATTTAATCAAATACCTATCAAATGTATACTCCTTCTATCCTTGTCATTTACTATTTCTAGCTATTATAGTGCTGGCAGTAAACTAATCCTTTTTGCTCATTGAATTAGCCATCATCTGGAATAGGCACATTGAATAAAGTTTATAACAGAAACTAAACACATTTTAGTTGATAAGAATAAGTCCATATGGGGCTGGAGAGATTGCTTAGTGGTTATGAGCATTGGATGTTCTTCTGGAGGACATGTATTTGACTTGGAACACTCATATGCTGCTTAAAAATCATTTGTAACCCCAGGTCCAGGGGATCTGGTGCCCTCTTCTAGTCTCTTCTGGCACCAGGCATGCATGTGGTGAACTCATGCAAGAGAAAGGCCCATGCATAAATAATAAATTTTGAAAATTAATAAGTGAATAAATAAAATATATAGACATCATTATGACATTTCCTTAACAAGAACAACAGAATAATCATTTATCTAACTGATGTGTAAGCATTTCAATTGCTCACATCATTGTCTCAAATCAAGTCATTGAGAAGTATTTGATTGAAATATTTAACAGAATTTTCAGCTGTTTCAGTTTGCTTTTATCACTTGATTAGGAGTTCAGTTCCTACCAACTTACTAAAATTATTTATCAATGACTAAGTAAAGACAATCAAAGAAACGTCTCCAAACTAAATTGAGTCTTTCTTCCTTTACAGGTGTCCATGACAGCTTCATACTGCTGAGTTCATATGTACTCATGGGTTATCATGTCATTTCATCAAAATAAGAACATATTTCAATGTGTATGTTTAGACAATAAGAATATGCTTTATTCTCTAGGAAGTAATGGTAAATATATGTGAAATGAATTTCTACTTTAAACTTTAACCTCAAAAAAGCAGCTATTTCTAGTAAAAAATTAAATTTCCTAGTTTGTTCCTTTATTTCAGTTTGAATATAGTCACCACATGAAGGGAAGAGGAAAGAAGAGAAAACTGCAAAAAGAAGTAACAGAGAAACTGCTGTTTCACAAGATTTGATAAAAAGAAGTTTTGTTTTTGTTTTTTAACATGTGGAGACTGAAGCCACACCTAACAAAATAAGGGAAGCATCATTTACATCTCTAATCCTGTTTTTTTTACTTACACTAATACTGGTTGGATACTAGATATAGAAGGTTCTGTTTTAAAGGACTCTGAAAGATAAAAGAGATTGTGTAGGAGAAACTGTCAAAGGGATTCATCTTCTAAAATTCTCTCCTCCTTAGAAACTCCAGCTGCACCACTTTGTGAGAATGCCAATTTTCCATTTGTTCATTTTCATTGACTTACATTGTTCTTTCTTTGCTTTTCTTTACTCTCCAGTTCCTTTCTGGTACCGTTTATGCCATCCACAATTTATCTGTGTGAACCAACAACTTCTGGGACAGATGCAACAAGGAGAATGGTTACTGCAACACAACGCATCCCGTTAAGAATGGAGTCAAACATGCTGGTAATACGGAGTTGCAAAATATGTGTATTTCCAGACTTCTTTTCACTTCTGTTTAACTAGTATTTGAATACAGATAGACAGATGAAGTAATAGTCAACTTTAACATTCTACTTTTGATATAAAGTTCAACTTTAAATCATTCTTTTGCTTTCTCTGTTTTTAACTCCAGACATAACCTAAATTCACCTATGTACCTACCCATACATTATCAATCTAAGCATATAAGGGAAATGAACAAATGAGCAATATATAAATTTGAAATAGGTATTGGATATCTAGCATGTTTCTAAGATGTTACTTTAGGAAAACATGTGTAGTGTATTTCATAAACTTTATTCCTTGACATGGGGTTCTAAGGGACTGATGGAGAATGCTGAGAAGTAGGCTAGTTGACATAACTAAAGGTAAGACGTCTAGATTAATAACAGAAACCTTAGGCCATTGAGAGTCTAAAGGTATGACCGGTTTGCCTTTATGAAAGTTGATACCAGAACTTTTAAAAGATGTACAGATTTTCTGAGGGAGAAATGACTTGACCCCTTTACAAGATCACAAATCAACATCATTCTTTCTTTGAAATATTTACAGAATCAAACTATAGAAATATAAACAGGTATTGTGCCAAGGAATAGTGAAAAGTTGAGAAATTATAATCATTGGTATACTTCTAAAATACTTTGAGGTATATTCATAAGTAAAATGAATGAATTATAGTCAAAATTTTTACTGGTAAGATGTTACTCATCTTCAAATTGACTGATACTTTCAAGATCCTTAATGGATAGTTCTTCCCATTTTCAAACATGTAAAAGCAGGTTTCTTCACAAATGATGGCATGGAGAGACAAGATTTTATTTTGTATACTCTTTCTCACATTGTGTCTCCTTCATAGACAATGTACAGCTTCAAAATTTTTTGTGTTGTTGGTCATTTACTTGAATATTATGGTTTGTAATTTTCTGGTTTTTGCCTGTGTGTGTGTGTGTGTGTGTGTGTGTGATATTATGTCTTTTGGTTTATTTGTCTCTTAATGTAAAACAAGAAAGAACATGGAATTGAGGGAGATCTGGGAAATGCCAGGGTAGAATAAAATTATATTGCATAAAAATTTTTCAGGAAAATAGATTTTAAGTTGCTTAACAGAGAATGTTCCCATCTAGGAATCCAAAGTTCTGGGAAAGCAGAAAGCAGAAAACACAAAGCATGAAACACTAAGCTTGGATTTCCAAGCAACAAGTCTATAATCTACTTGATAAACTCCCACAATCTGTACAGTTAATAAATTTCCTTTAGGCCATAAATATCACCAGGACATGGGAAGTAATTACTCTACCCACAAATATTTATAACTGTAATTAGATTACTGTTCTTTCATAGAACTTATCGTACCTTCAGAACTATGAAATCTAGCCAGTAGAGATGATACTTCTATGTTAGTGTCAAATTCTGAAGAATAACAAAAGAAAGCAGCAACAGGATCAAGTAGTGATTATGACATGTCACTAGCTGACAAATCCTAAGAAAAGGATTTCATTTCAGTCACTACTTTTGGCAAATTATGTTGACTGGTGCTATATTGACAGACAAATCACAGGATAACCAGCCACTTTCTGATAGGATTTAAATGCTAGTCCACAAAATTAAGCGCAAATCTGGCATCATTATTGGGTCAATGACATATGAATAGACAGATAATATGCCTTAAGGGAGAATGTATCACTATTATTCTGCTAAGTGGATATAGTAATAAACTGATTTCTAATGATTTTTCACCATATACACACATCAATGAATCTCTAAAGCCTCAACAGAAAAGCTTATATTCCCAGTATATAATGATTAGCCCACTGACCCAAAATAGCCAAGGTGCAGGAATTAAGAGGCTATAAAACACTTGACACTAAAGGAATATATATATCACATATACCTTCCCATGGATCAGGGATCACTGTGCAAGAGAGGAAGACAAATTTTAAGAGCCAGATCAAAAAGCAAAAACTAAGTGGTGTGGATAGTAAAATGGGGGTATATCTGAAAAGTATTTAGGTGTAAATATAATCAAAACATATTGTATGAAACGCCCAAAGAATGAAAATATTAGAATTTGAAAAAAAAGTATAGCAGTACCAGTTGGTGTAAGTTTATAGTGAGCTAAATTATAATAACACAAAATAATTTCTTTTGTAGTAGTACCTGCACAGTGAGGGCTAAAATTGACATATGAAAGTCTCATTCTTGAATTTAAATTTCTAGGCTTCCCAGCAAACTGATATGGATCTCAGGGAATTGGGAAGACAACTCAAATTCCCAAATAGCCCTTCAGTCAAAGACGTCTCTTTGACAACTTTCTCAAGTTTAAAGTCACTTAAGGCAACCAGCTAGGAGAAGTCCATTGAGCTAACAGCATTCATTACAAAACTGTTTCCATATCATAGGAAAATATTCTAAAGACTGCATGAGAAATCAGAAGCATGGAAACCCCAATTAGTATGGCCTGCATCCCTTATGATTTTCATTTGAAAATTCTATTTTGGATGCCTTGAAATCTTGCTGTGGATTAGCAGTGTGTTTCCAAGAAGGTTGAATAGCATGTCACAAAATGAGGGAAAATAAAATGTTCTACTAAACATTTAAGCTCCAATTACTTTTCAGGACTGTGAATTACTTAAGAAAGTTCATTTCAATCTATCTCAATAATTTTACTTAACACCTCTTCTTATACTAGTTTCATGGTAGAACTAATGCAAAGACAGCCACTGTTTTCAAAGAAACATAATTTGGAAAATAAGAACTAGATTTGTGCAGAGAATGGATAGAGACTGTGGGGACACCAGAAAGGAAATAACACAGGGGCAATTAAAGACTCATATTTACTATAATATTTCACAATATATTTTCACATACAATATGTTTTCTTTTTGTCGTATATAGTGCTGAGTACTAGAGTTATTTGGACATTAAATCATATTTCAACAACAAGATATTCACCATATTTTTGGGCTCTAATACCTGTGTGAATATATTACTTGATGATTAAAATTCATGTAATTGTGTTATTAGATATCCACTTAAAAACACAGAACAAACAATTCTTATTTTAAACTTTTGGTTATAAAAAATGTGTTTGATGAATTACCAAAATTGGGCAACACAACTGACATTCTTGAAACTAAATACAATCTGTTTTATAATTTGTTTTTTATAATCACAAAGTTTTGTAATTAAATTATGAAATGAATGACAGCCCCATCCAACCTCAACCTTTCTGATTACATGTGTTTAAGTTAAAACAGACAAAGAAGTGAAATATAAATCCTACTGGGAAAATACATAGTATGAAATAAAAAACAGAGAAGACAAACTCTTCTATTTCAGATTTCAGAATCTCCATGTCATCCTCAAATGCTCCCAAGTTAACCCACCTTAGGGATTTTCTCTGTGTACCTTTGAAAATCTGACTCGTTACTCGTATAAATTTGCCTGAGAAAAAAATTAAAAAATATTTTTAAAGCTATCTTCCTAATTTCGCAAGCAAAAAAGGAAGTAGCAGAAGGGCATTTGTCTTGGGTGACTAGACATTTGGGGAACAAACAGACTGTTCTAACAGACGAGCTAAAGGTCTGTCAACCATAGAAGTGGGAGGTCCTCCCTCTTCTGCCTGCTGAAGGGAGAATATTGAAAGGAAGCCAGAATGCAAGCTGAAAAAGAAAAATACAAAGACAAACTGCTCAAGAAAATGATATCTACACTAGAAGGGGCTGTGGGAATATTTGAATTGTGAATGTTTACATAATCTTTTGGTTATGAATTTTTTGAGATAATACTTGAAGTTCCATCTGCTTTATCTTCCACAGTATCTGAGCATGAACTTGTACCAAAGTTTCTGATGACACATGAAGAACTTCCAATAGCTGTGGTCACTCCTTCTGTTCCATTGGCTATAATCAGATCCACTCATTACTCCAGGAACCCTTCAGCCTCATTCTGGTTCTAGGTCAACCTTCTCTGTGTAGCAGCTGTTTGTTTCAGAACAAGTAATTTGACATATTTAGTTTGTTTATTTCCTGTATAGAAATAATCTAGTAGAGAAACTGTAAGTTATTTTGAAAAATTGTTTATGATGCTAAAAAGCAAACTATCCCAAAGGACTAGAGATACCTATCTATACAAAGTTGATATGCTTGTTGCATAAGAAATACTTGCAAGCCTGGAGGTATGTAGCTCAGCATCAGTTCTATCTCAAGACCCACATAATGGAAGAAGAGAATTGGCTTCTCACTGTTACCAATCTGTTCACAAACATATTTTTATTCTGTATTAACAAATACTTCCTTAATAAGGCAGATGTTTTTAGGTTTGTGCAAAATGAGCACCATTCTTATGAAAAATGAAAGCTAGTCAGTGGCTGGTATGAGCAGATGACTTGAGTTAGAACGTACTTTACTTTATCATAACTTCTACACAAATGAAGGAGATAGCAACAAAATAAAAGAACTGATGCTTTTATTTCATATATAGAAGAAGGGTGTGGCTGTCACTCACTTAGAATTGTGTAATCATTTATGAGAAAAGTATTGTTGCTCCTGAGTAAATGCTCAAGTGACTAAATCCTTCAGAATGTTGTAGTGTTCCTCAGATCATGATTCTGTTGTTGCCTGCCCACCACTTTTATAAAGAAATGACTTGTCTCTACTAATTAGGTGGTCCTCAATGCAATTTCATTGTTGAGCCCCACCAACCAGATCCTGAATAAACTGGTCATCACATGCTCTTTCTCCTAAAACATGGAGCTTCTCCTCTGCGGGAGTCATCATTGACTTTAAGCTTTTGTGATATCAAAGGTAGCAAAATAAACAAGGTTTAAAAACATGTGACTTTTTTCATTTTAGACTTTTGTCTCAGGAATGATCCTTACTGCCATTTTAGCACTCCTCTGAATCTTGAGCTACTTAGGTAGGGTGGGCAAGTCAGTGACTATTCTCTGGACCCAGTTCAAGTGCAAATTTCCGGTACTTGGGAAAAAGAATATCCCAGTATAGATACAGAAACAGAAAAAGAGACTAAGGTCCACATAAACTGCATTCCCCTTATTGATACCACATTCTATGATCTCCCCCAATTACATCTCTCATCAGAGAGAAAAAAGAATATTTTGACATGACAACATTGGGTTTCTATATCACCCATAGATGTATTTGTTTAATTTTGCCATAGGTCAATTTTAAATGAAAAGTTCTACAACTGAATTTAATTCTTTAAATAGAGGGGAAAGTACTTGAAGTATAACAGGTGTTTTCAGCTATGATTTCTGAGTGGGTCTTTAGAAGGAAGAGAACTCTTGTCACAGAATAATTTGGTAGGTTTTGGTTGACATTTATTTAAGTGAGGTTTATTTTCTTGAACTAAGTATATGGTAGCCTTAAGAGTAAAGCTGTTCCCTTGTGCCACTAAAAAGGGAAGAAGAAAAACTGTTAAGATATACAAAGAAACTCTGAAGTATAAAAAATTTTCCATTAGAGTACTTGAATTGGCCTTGAAATCACTCCTAGAGTTTCCTAATGGATTTTACTCTATTTCAAAGGTCATTTCCATAGTTTGAATTATTAAAATTATAAAATAAAGTGGGAAAGAAATAATAAAATTGAGTTTACTATAGTTAGCCCAGATTAATATTGTCCATGAATTTATATTTCAATTTGTTGTCTATGTGTCCATGTATTTTTAGATTATGCTATAAAATATTTATTTCATTGAATTTTACAAAATAAGTAAGAAATACCACACCAGAGTTATGTACATATTTGTTTTTTAAGTGTCTATGGTTTATCTTGTCAACTGGTTGCTGAATATTAGTGTAGCCCTGACACCTAGCATATAACCACATTAGGCAAATGAAGACCTTTGAGAACATGTGCCATTTGTGAATCCAGTTTAGGCAGGTTTTCAACTTGTCCATAATGTACTCATTAGCTTGGAACTCTGTAGAGGTACCTGTCACTTGGTATGGATAAATTTGTATGAATTCTTGTCAAATAGATGTTTATTGACTAAAATCTATTTTGTTGTTTTGTCTCAGAAACCTACATTGGCACCAATCTCTGTGGATATTTGGCTAGTCAGCGGTAACCAGATATGCCAGCTAGAGTTTTTACTGTTTTTATGGTGCCAGCTGCTTTCTTGGCTTTGGTTTCTTTTGTTCAGATTGTAAATGAGGGCAAGACACCCAAATCCACCCCAGTGTGCTCAGTGGGAAATAACAGGAGCCCAATAGCTTAAGGCTAAGCAGCGGGAGCTTTCATGAATGAGGGGTCAGATACAGTAGTGACTGCAATTGTGGTACTGTGCTAATGGATGCAATGCGTAAAAGTAGTCTGTGGGTTTGTGTATGTCTGTGTGCATGTGTGTACACACATACACTGTGTGTAAGGTAGCCTGGGAGGAAAAATATTTGTATTTGTGAGTAATTTTCTTTTTATTGGATTCTCACCAGAAAGTTCACTAATCACAGGAGAAAAGTTGTTCTCCGAACACTGTGAATATAGGGTAGGTATTTTAAAGCATGGGCTTACTGTTTGATGGATAATTACACTTGTAGTGACAGAGAAATGCTTCTGATTGACTAAAGAAAAGTTCTTTCTCATGCGGGATAATGGGCAAAGCAAGCTGGCTTGGTTTGGAATAAGGAACACCTAAACTGGACAGGTCACCTTTACCTACTGGGATGAAGGGGACTGGCATAGAAGTGAGTTTAATACAAAACATCTCATGGCTGTATAGTCCAATATCTCTGAGGTACAGAGGTTGCACAATGTCAGTACATTAAAAGGTTAAATTGTGATCTGATCAATGGAATTCTTATCATCAGCATGGAAAGTTTTCCATTTTACTCTTTTAGTAGATATAAATTTCCTTCCTGTATGTATGAAAGAGTTTACATACCTCTAGACAAATTCTACTGTTATGATAAATTTTAAAAATCTGGTAAGCAGTGCTTAAAGTCTATGGTATACAATGCCAGTGGAGAAAAATAAGAAGACGGATCTATAAAGTCCTATCCTAATTTCTAAGACCTGTTCATTTTGTTGAAGTGTAATCAAACTTTTGATACCAAAACTGATATTTCCACATTGATTTCTTTTCCAAGACCCCGTTTTGAGTCTTCTTTACTCTGGTCATCCAAGCTGACTTTGCACAAAATGGGTTGAATACTGGTGTGGTGCAGTGGGAGGTCCCTGAATTCATAATGGTAAGCAGCAACACTTGACAATGTGCAAGTAATGTCCTTCTCACACTTTGCCACCATCTTCCACTGTAACTCCATCTCCTAGCACCTTCACCTCTAAGTGTTAAGAAGATTGCCAAAATCCAGTTTGTCTTACATTTCTATGACAGATTAAAAGTTAAATAATTATTGCCAAGAGGTACATGAAACCACAAGGGGGACAACTTGTAGGGTGTAGTGTACAAAGGTGGCAGAAGATGAGAGTAGGAGAATGACATAAAGTATAATGATGTGTATCTATGAGAACATAATTAATCCCATGATACCAACAAAACTAATTTCAAAAATTCATTACATCAAAGTTCATGAGTGATGTTGGTCTGAAGTTCTCTTTCTTAGTTGTGTCTTTGTGTGGCTTGGGTACCAAGGTAATTGTAGCCTCATAAAAAGAGTTTGGCAATGAATCTGCTGCTTCTATTGTGTGGAATACTTTGAGGATTATTGGTATTAGCTCTTTGAATTTCTGGTAGAATTTTGCACTGAATTCTTTTTTTAATTTTTAAAATAATTTTTTATTTAGAAACAACCTTACTTTACATACCAATCCCCCATTCCTTCTCCCTCCAGTCTTCACATGCCCTTATCAGACCCCCCCAGCCCACCCGCACCCACTCCCCAAAGATAGTGAGGCTTTCCATGAGGGAATTATCAAAGTCCATCACATCATTTGGGGGGGGGGGCAGGTCCTCCCTAGGTCAAATCAACTGTTTTTTGTGTTTTTCCAGCACAGTTTTGGCTCCTTTGCTCATCCCTCCTACCTCTCTGCAACTGGATTCCAGGAGTATGGCTCAGTGCTTAGCTGTGGGTGTTTGCTTCTGCTTCAGTCAGCTACTGGATGAAGAAGGCTCTAGGATGGTAATTAAGATAGTCATCAATCTCACCATCTTGGCATTCAGAGGGTTTGGTTCGGTCCTATGCTGGTTCCCCAGCTTTACAACTAGGGTCTCTGTGCTCTCATTAGGTCAGGTCAACTGTTTCCAAGGGTTTTTCCAGCACCATCCTGGCTCCTTTGCTCATCCCTCCTCTGCAGTTGGATTCTAGGAGTATGGCTCACTGTTTAGCGGTGGGTGCCTGTTTCTGCTTCAATCAGCTATGGGGTGAAGGCTCTAGAAATGGTAACCAAGGTAGTTATCACTCTCATTATAGGGGAAGGGCATCAAAGGCAGCCTCTTCACTACTGTCTAGATTCTTAGTTGGGTCATCCCTGTGGATCCCCTAACATTTCTCCTGAGCCAGACCTCTCTCCAAGCCTGTACTGGCTCCCTCCATCAAGGCATCTCCTTTCTTGCCCTCCTCTAATTCTCCATTGTTTTTTTTCCCATTGAGTAGTACTCCATTGTGTAAATGTACCACATTTTCTCTGTCCATTCTAGGTTGCTTCTAGGTTCTGGCTATTACAAACAATGCTGCCATGAACATAGTTGAACACATGTCCTTGTTGTATAAATGTTCATTCTTTGGGTATATATGCACAGGAGAGGAATTTCTGGATCTTGAGGTAGATGGATTCACATTTTCCTGAGAAACCCCATTACTGATTTCCAAAGTGGTCATACAATTTTGCACTCCCACCAGCAAAGGAGGAGTGTTCCTCTTTCTCCACAACCTCTCCAGCATAAACGGTCATTGGTGTTTTTTTATTTTAGCCATTCTGGGTGGTGTAAGATGGTATCTCAGAGTTGGTTTGAGTTGCATTTCCCGGATGGCTAACGATGTTGAGTGCATTCTTAAGCGTATTTCAGCCATCTTAGACTCTTCTATTGATAATTCTGCACTGAAGCCATCTATGCCTGGGGTATTTTTTGTTTGTCTTTTTTGTTTTTTGGTTGGGAGACTTTTGATGACTGTTTCTATTTCATTAGGGGTTATAGGTCTGTTTAAATTGCTTTACCTGTTCTTGATTTAATTTTGGTAAGTTATATCTGTCTAGAAAATTGTTCATTTCCTTTAAATTTTTTAATTTTGTGGAGAACAGGTTTTCAAAGTATGACCTGAAGATTCTCTGGATTTTCTCAGTGTCCACTGTTTTGTCCCCCTTTTAATTCCTGACTTTGTTAATTTGTATGTTCTCTCTCTGCCTTTCGGTTAGTTTAGATAAAGGTTTTTCTATCTGCTTCATTTTGTCAAAGAACCAACTCCTTGTTACATTGATTCTTTGTATCCTTTTCTTTGTTTTGGCTTTATTAATTTCAACCCTCATTTGATTGTTTCCTAGTGTTTTACTCCTCTGGGATGAGTTTGCTTCTTTTTGTTCTAGAGCTTTCAGTTGTGCTGTTAATTCTCTAGTGTGACTATTCTCCAGTTTCTTCATGTGAGTACTTAGCGCTATGAACTTTCCTCTCAGTACTGCTTTCAAAGTGTCCCATAACTTTGGATGTGTAGTGTCTTCTTTTTCATTGAATTCTAGGAAATTCTTTCTTTTTTTTCCTTGATCCAGGAAGGATGCAATTGTGCGCTGTTGAATTTCCGTGACTTTATAGGATTTCTGTAACTTATGTTGTTGTTGAATTCTGACTTTAAACCATGGTGATTCGACAGGATACAGGGTTATTCCAATTTATTTTGTTCCTCTTGAGGGTTGCTATATTGCCAAGTATGTGGTCGATTTTAGGGAAGGTCACATGTGGCACTGAGAAGAAGATATATTCTTTTGTGTTTGGATGGAATATTATATAGATGTCTGCTAATCCCAATTGGGTCATAATATGTTAGTCCTATTGGTTCTTTGTTAAGTTTCTGTCTGGTGGTCCTATCTAGTGGTGAGATTAGGGTATTTAAGTCTCCCACTATAATTGTGTGAGGTCTTATACGTCATTTGAGTTTTAGTAATGTTTCTTTTATGAAGGTGGGTGCCTTTGTATCTGTGGCATAGATGTTCAGAATTGAGACTTCCTCCTGATGGATTTTTCCTGTGATGAATATGAAATGACCTTCTTCATCTCTTTTGATTGATTTCAGTTTAAAGTCTAGTTTGTTAGATACTAGGACATCTACAACAGCTTGATTATTGTGTCCATTTGATTAGAAAAATCTCATCCCAAGCCTTTACTCTTAGGCAATGTCTGTCTTTGAAGGTGAGATGTGTTTCCCATGTGCAGATAGAAGGATGACTTCTATCTTCATATACATTCTGTTAGCCTGTGTCTTTTGATAGGCAAATAAAGACTATTAATATTGAGGGAAATTAGGCAACATTGAGAGTTGTATCTTGTTTGTTTTGATTTGTTGATGGTGGTAGTATTGTTTATGGATTTACGCCACTTTTTGTTTGGTTTTTGTCTAAGTTTTTGTGAGTGTAGTTAACTTCCTTAGGTTGGGGTTTTCCATCCAGTACATTCTGTAGGGCTGGATTAGAAGACATGTATTGTTTAAGTCTTGATTTCTCATGGAATATCTTGTTATCCCAATCTGAAGTGACTGAAAGAGTTGCTGGAAAAGATTTTGACAAAATCCATCACTCCTTTATGACAAAGGTCCTGGAGAGATCAGGGTTAACAGGAACATACCTTAACATAATAAAAGCAATATACAGTAAACTAACAACCAACATCAATCTAAATGGAGAGAAACTCAGTACAGTTCCTCTAAAATCAGGAACAAGACAAGGCTTTCCACTTTCTCCACATTTCTTCAATATTGTAGTTGAAGTTCTACATAGAGCAATAAGACAACAAAAGGAGATCAAGGGGATACAAATTGGAAAGGAAGAAGTTAAACTGTCACTATTAGCATATGATATGATAGTTTACATAAGTGACCTGAAAACTCTACACAGGAAGTCCTACAACTGATAAACACCTTCTACAAAGTGGCCAGACACAAGATTAACTCAAAAAAATCAGTAGCCCTAATATATACAGACAATACATGGGATGAGAAAAAAATCAGAGAAATATCATGCTTTAAAATAGCCACAAATAGCATAAAATATCTTGGGGTAATGCTAACCAAACAGGTAAAAGACCTGTATAGCAATAACTTTGAGTCTTGAAAGAAAGAAATTAAAGAAGATACCAGGAAATGGAAAGATCTCCCATGCTCTTGGATAGGTAGGATCAACATAGTAAAAATGGCAATCTTGCTAAAAGCAATCTACAGATTCAATGGAATCCCCACCAAAATACAAGCACGATTATTCACAGAACTTGAAAGAACAATACTCAACTTCGTATGGAAAAGCAAAAGAGTCAGGCTAGGCAAAACTACCCTGTACAATAAAGGAACTTCTGGAGGCATCACCATCCCTGACTTCAAGCTCTGTTACAGAGCTTTAGTCCTGAAAACAGCTTGGTATAGGCTCAAAATAGAGATCAAATTGAAAACACTGATATTAACTCACACACCTAGGAACACATTATTTTTGACAAAGCTAAAATTATACATTGGAAAAAAGAAAGCATCTTCAACAAATGGTGTTGGCGTAACTGGATGCTGCCATGCAGAAGACTGCAGATAGATCCATGTCTATTGCCATTCACAAAACTTAAATTCAAATGAATCAAAGACCTTAACATAAATCTAGCCACACTGAAACTCTTAGATGAGAAAGTGGGAGGTACTTTTGAATGAATTGGTACAGGAGACTGCTTCCTGAACATAACACTATTATCACAGACACTGAAATCTACAATTAATAAATGAGACCTCCTGAAACTGAGAAGCTTCTGTAAGGCAAGGTACACAGCCAGGAAGACAAAAAGGCTGCCCACAGATTGGGAAAAGATATTCACTAACCCACATCTGACAGAGGGATGATTTCCAAAATTTATAAATGACTCAAGAAGCAAGTCTCCAAAACAAAAAAGGATCCAAATAAAAGTGGGGTACAAGAGCTCCCACTGGTTCAGGTCAGCTGTTTCTGTGGGTTAAACAAGCCCAGTCTTGACCCCTAACTGATGGCTGGTAATCCAGTATGGGACTGATCCAGACTCCCTGAATGTGGGTGTCAGTGATGAGGCCTAGGCATACAAATGAACTTTTGGTGCCCATCCCACAATGAGAAATGCTCTCTCAGCCTGGACTCTTGGGGGAGGGCCTAGGCCCTGCCCTGGATGAAATGACAGACTATGGATACCCCCCATTGAGGGCCTCACCCTCCCTGGGGAAAGGAGTGAGGGTTGGGGGAGGAGGGAATGGGAGGATTGGTGTGAGGGTATGGGAGGATGGGAGGGAGAGGGAGAGGGAGCTGGGATTGACATGTGAAACAATCTTCTTTCTAATTTAAATTTAAAATTAAAAAATACAAAAAAGTGGGGTATAGAACTAAATAGAGTATTCTCAATAGAGGAGTCTAAAATGGTTGATATACTTTTAAGAAAGTGCTCAACATAACAGCTGATCTGACCAAGGGGAGCTCATGGACCCCAGACTGATGGCTGAGAGGCCTGCATGGGACTGATCCAGACCCCTAAATTTGGGTGTAAGTGAGGAGGCCTTGGCAATCTATAGCGCCTCAGATAGTAGATCATTATTCATTCCATAAATGGACTTTGGGAGCCCATTCCACTTGAAGGGATGCTTTCTCAGCTTGGACACATGGGGGACGGCTTAGGCCCCTGGATGATATGACAGACTTTGGAGATCCCCTAAGGAGGCCTCACTGTCCCTGGGGAGCAGAGTGGGGATTGGGTGGGGAGTTAGGGGACAAGGGATTGGTGAGGAGCGAGAAGGAGCTGAGATCGACATGTGAGGCAAGATTTTTTCTAATTTTAAAAAATTTAAAAGTTCATTACATACTGATAATTTTATCAATATGTGTGTTTTGTCTGTATATAAAAAATAGTTTCTTCTGAGAAAATGAACTCCACCAAAAACCAGAAGAGAAAGCATACACACACCCTAGGTTCCACCTATTGCAAAATCAAGTGAGAACTTCATATTTTTAAAAAGAAATTCCATAATAATTGGTTTTCTGCTATGTTGCATGAAATCACGAGACATGGAACCTTTGCCAAATAGTTCTGAGACTCTTAGCGTGATCAACCTCTTGTGACTAATGAAAAGAGATTCAGACAAATTCCTTCACTATTGAGATCATGAATTTACAGAAACTGTGAAACCAGACTAATACCTTGAAGACAAGATGTCTATGCAATTGTTGAGATGACAGCATGCACCCTTCTCACTTAAATATTTAAGAAAATGTCATACTTGTATACCCACTGAAACTTATTTGGGAATCTGAGTGATAGAATATTTAGACAGCAATTACCAAATGTCCTATTTAACTCACATACAAATCAAATGAAAACATTTAGAAAAATATCTTAAATAGATGTTTAGGAAAGTAGTCTAACTTGAAAGTTTCAGAAAAGAGAACAGAAGCCCAGCAGTAATATTATTTAACCTAGATACAAACATTTTCTTTTAAGATAATTTAAGTATGACTATCATTATAATTTATTTAAAGGCCAACATACCATTTATGTATATATAAACACATGTGCTACGACTCCACAGTCATAGAAGTGGACCAAAGTATTATTTCACTGTGACCCCATTCCTTAATAACTTGAACAGTTGGCACTAAACAGACACAGGACTTACATCCTCATAAAATCCAAACATTTCAATCTGTGTCCTCTAGAATTTTTGCTATAGGACAATTATCCTGTGAGGTCCTAACATATTATAAGGTAGAGGGTAATTGTCTGAACTCAATGTACATTTTGACATGCAGGGTGGTATGGGTATGGATTTAGATTTTAGCTGTCCCTAGGGGCCATCTTAGGCTCATGCAAGACTAGAAATCTGCATACCCTTTATGGGTCATTCAAATAAGGCAAACAATATTGAGGGTCTCCAGTCTTTGGAATGCTGAACTTTCCTGCTCACTAATTTGAAAACATGTTCTTTCAGCTACAGCTAGGGATCTCTGATACAACCTTGTCCTGGTTCACTTAAAGAAAGAAAAATGTGTGGCAAAATGGAAAGAGACTATTGCTCCACAAGCATCCAACCAAACACTGAATTTCCCTGGAAACTCGAAAAGTCTAGTAAGCCCCTAAATCAAAGCTGAGCAAGTTAGCTATAGAGACACTGCTGGAAAGACCTGGGAGACTCATGCGGATTTTGCATTTTGTAAATGTGAAATTAATATTAATGGAGACACTGGAAATCAGCTCTGGATATAATGCCACTGAGTTTATCTAAGAAGAAGCAGAACCACCAGGGTTACATAAATATACATACTTCCCAGTGATAGAGCATTTGTAAGAGGGAATTTCCTCCAGCAAAGGAACATGAGTAATGTGATATAAGAAGATGACTAGACAAGCAATTCAAAATGTGTAAAAGTATTTCCCTGGAAAATATGTTTAAGGAACCCACAATTTTATGAAGAAAAAAGGAGTAAATTCAGAGTTTGGAGTGTTTAATTATTTTTCTAGTAATAAACCATTCAGGTCAGGTGTCTGATTTGCCTTTGTTTTGTGATAAAAAAGAACTAAAATGTATTCCCTAGCTCCTCTAGATTTTTGGCAGAATTCTGTGAATTGAAAATATGTGCTTAGATTGAAAGAATAAGGGATGTCTCTCATATAATAGAATAAATTGTATTTTTCCTATAGAATTTCATTGAGAGATTATTTCCTCATCATTAAATATAAAAATTTTCTAGTTTTCTTGGTCTATCACACTAGCGCATGCAAAAATGAGAGCACATTTTCTATGCCACAATCCTATTTGAGTTGAGACTGAGTACATAATTATACCTGGCCTGAAATCAGCTATATAAGAGTATAATGGGTACCAAGTCCAACTGAGAAGGATTTTACCATATGAATGTTCTTTTCTAAGACTAAAACACAGGTTAGATTTCCAAGTTTCAGAATGTTGCTCAATGAAAGAAATATATTGCCCATGTGTAAAAAGTAAATAAAATGATGTTGTAATCTATAATCAAGGACACCAATAGCCACAGGACATGCAGAACCAAGTTTTTTGAGCTAGGAAAGACAAAGGGAAAAGTTTAGTACATAATCCATTGCAAGTAAATGTTTGTCTATGACTAAAAATAAATGAAAGATTATTGCAACTGAGAGGATTTTTCAGTTGAATTTTTTTGTTTTTAACCAATTCTAAGACTAGCACAAATAATTAACTCTTTTTATTGGGGGAGAATATTAAGACACAAATATTTTCCAAGGTACTATTATTTTAACTTAACTCTAATTTCATAACATAAAATACACCTTTAAAATACTTTATTTTAAATTTATCTTAAACTCATTGCAAAATCCCCCGAGGGGTACATGTTTGCAAGAAAATCAAAGATTGGCCTCAACTTGGAGTTCCTTGTTCATAAATCATTTGTTAAGTATCTACAGTACATGTGAAAGAACACAGGAGTGATATATCTGCACATCCTAGGGGATGAGATAGTAAGAAACAACATAGAGAGAGAATAGAGGGTTGTCATATTTACCTTTGTAATAACAGTATAGGAGGGAAATGGCATGCAACAAAAATCAGATGATTTTTATTTCATTGAAGGCGAAAATTCTTTCTTGTTATTTAACTTGAATGCATTAGAGAAGAAGAAAAAAAAGACTAGGAATCATAAGTGTATTGTAGAATGGAAAGTGGGAAAGATGAGACCAGAGAAGACAGAAAAGGAGGAAGGCAAAGAGAAAGAAAAGATGACCCATGTGTATTTCATCTACCTGTGATGAGGATTGTCCACAGAAAGTGTGTGGTATTAGCCACAAGGAAAAATAGGTCAGATTGTATATTAAGGATATTGAAAAAGTACAGATAAATTATTGAATTTTTATCACAATCACAAAACTCATGTCATTTCACTCTCCAAACTAGGGAAATAATCAATTTCTCCAAAAAATAACACTTTAATATCATAAGCAATTTAGTTCTACAATTAACTGTAATACACGTTTATGGATGATGTCTCAGTAAAAGCAACACATTTATGTTTGATGTGCAAACCCGAAAAATAAAACCTAAAGTTTATAAGGAAAAGGGTATTTAGTTGTTTTTACTTAATATTTGGTCTAAAATTAGTGAATTGAAATGCTCAGACAATACTTAAGCATGTCATCTTGGAATTTCAAATCATTTTTGAAAGAATATCTTTTGGTTCCCGGTTAGACTCTAGTTTGTGTTTTTGTCAATACCTGTTACTAACCATGATTATAAGGTCATCTATTCAGTGAAGGCATTGACTCCTTGAAATGTAACAAATAGTTCAGTCATATTATGGAGCAATCCATGAATATCCTACATCATGGAAAATCTTATAGATGCAGTAGATCTCTTAACTCACAAAATTTTCATATTGCTTATCATGTTTTTTGTTCTTTTATTGTGAATGTCAGTCTCCTTTAGGTTCTGTGGGGTATAGATGTAATGGCAAAGATTAGAAGATAAGAGGAATGGGGGTTGTTCCATGTGCTTTTGCAAATGGACTTATATCGTAGTAACTGAGAGGGTATTTTTCTGCTTAGAAACATACAAATCACAAAAGAAAACTGATAGGAACTATGACAAAAGCTGGAATTTTAGAAAATAGAAATTATGGCATAAAGGCTGCTTCAATATTAAATATGATCAAAATATGATTAAGAGAGGACTTATAAAAATGTTTAATTTTGGTGAATTTACTTTGTTTATTCTAAGTAAAAATTCTAAATGTGTCCAGAGATAAATTTTTTCAGTGTCTTGGATAGGTTTCCATGTGGCCTGCTGAGTTTGGCATAACTGACATCAAAACAATATTCCAAGCTATAAAATATTTCTAAAATTAATATTATAAGAAATAAGCAGAGACTGTGATAAAATAGAAAGAACATATCCTCTAGACAGAAGAAACAAATATCTAATATTGTGGAGTTATAAATGACTTTATGGTATTAGGAAATTTAATTTTGGAGTTTCAGTTCTTTGAGTATGAAGAAAACTCCATTCTATCTAAAATCATATTTAAAAACATGTTGGGGGAGGGGAGAGGGAGTTAGGAGAAAGAGAAGTGGAGAAGAGGAGGGGAAGGGGAGGCCATGAGAGAGCAGGAAGATCGAGTCAAGGGAAGAATACAGGAGTGCAAGAAAAGAGATACCATAATAGAAGGAGCCATTATAGGTTTAAAGAGAAATTTGGCACCTGGGAACTGTCCAGAGATCTACATGATGGCCCCCCCTAACAATCAAAGCAATAGTGGAGAAGCTACCTTAAATGCCGTTCTCTGATAATGAAATTGATGACTACCTTATATGCAATCCCATAGCCTTCATCCAGTAACTGATAGGAGTAGAAGCAGACATCCGTAGCTAAACACTGAGCTGAACTGTGGAATCCAGTTGCAGAGAGGGAGGAATGATAAGCAAAGGAGCCAAGACCAAGCTGGAGAAACCCACAGAAACAGTTGACCTGAACAAGGAGGAACTCATGGACCCCAAACTGATAGCTGGGAACCAGTATAGGACTGTTCCAGACACCCTATAAGTGTATGTCAGTTTGAAGATCTGGGTAATCTATGGTGTCTCTGGTAGTTGATCAGTATTTATCCCTTGTACACAAATAGACGTTGGGAGCCCTTTCCACATAGTTTGGACTCACTCATTTTTTTGTTTTGTTTTTGAATTCCTGTAATAACCATTAAAAATCCCTAAGAATGTTAACTTGAACTCTTGGTATTTATTTCTTCTGCAATATTTTGAGAAGATATGGAGGTGATTGAGATACAGAGCCTAGTTCAAGGGTTCTTAGGGTAGTGATTTCCAAGTATTGGAAGTACAAATTTCCCTACTATCATGAGGTAACAACAGATGCTCTTCAAATGATTCTAAGTTATTGTATGAGGGGGTAAGATGAAAGGTACAGACAGACAGCTGAGAAAGAAAAAACTTGCCCCCAAAACAAAAGAAAGCAATAAACTAGGCATCAGAATGTAGACTGATAAGAGTCTTCAGGCCTAAGTCTGGTGAATTAAATTCACATAATAAAACAAAGGAGTCAAGGGTTGCCTCAGATCACAACCAAAAGACCCAAGCAAGAGAAATAGTAAGGAAATTGGATGCATACTGATTTGAACTGGCCTGAGCATGAATAGTCCTCTGTGGTGCCTATGAACATAAAAGATTTGATATAAATGTGCAAGCATTTTATGCCAATAATCTAAAGTAATACATGGCTCTGGTAAATTGTGTTTTCCTACATATTGTCAGTCTGTTTTAGCATCAGAAAGAAGAAAAGGTGGCAGGACACTAACTGGTAATTAAAAAGACATGAATGCAGCAAAACATGAACCTAACCATATGACATACCTCACTTGTGATGGTCTTCTGTTAACCAAAATGTTTTATATAGTTGTAATCATGATTATGGTGATTACTCTGCATGTATTATATATTGTGTGATGTGAATTTGGAGGGAGATAAGAAGAAATGCTACTGTATGCAGGTGTAGGCCAGACAACAAATCTGTAAAATAGATTTTCTTTCAGGAATTAAACTCAAATCATCAGACATCACAGTGCTGAGCCATCTCTATGTTGTGTCAATGATCTTGAAATTCCTTGTACATGTATCTTTCAAAACTAGTAATAATGTGTATATATAACAGATGGATAGTCATGAAATAAATTTTAGTCTGATTTCTTGAAAAAAGGAATATGTGAACTCGATAATTGGGGAGAAGACTAATCTTTGGAAAGAGCATAGGAACAGAAAGGAGTATGTATTCCCAGAATAGTCAATAATATACATTGAAAATCTGTAAAAAGTAATGCAGGAAACAAACAAACAAACAAATAATGAAGAGCTCCCCCCCCCACAGTGAAAAACTGGCCTCAGAGAGATAACCATGCCCCACTTTTCTGGCTGGGTTCATTTTATCCTCAAGTGTGTTGGCTGAGTGTTATAAGGAAATCATGGGAGGAGGAAGAAAGATAACTTTTCATGTCCCATGACAGCATGAGTGAAATATCAGAAGTTTTCAAAGTTTCAGAAAGATGAGGAGACACTTCGTAAAGTATCAGGCTCATATTTTTCCAAGACTAGGGTATTAGGAGCCATCTTGAGGATGAACTTAGTTGGACAAAATTACTCCAAGCCCTCTGCTTAGAGACAATTATCTAGAACTCAAACTGTTTACTCAGATGTTGTATGTAATTGCCGTGTGAAAGAGTCAGACAAGAAGCAAGGAAAGAACAGTGAGGAAGGGAGGGAAGGAGGAAACATGAAATACTTTTCTTATTTCAGGTTGTTAGCATCTGGAACATCATCTGAAATTTCCAAAAATATGCTTTCATAAATATATGTTTTGTGCAATTAAGTTATCAAGTGTATACACAGATTCTCAGGGTTCACCTGTAAGCTACTAGTTAGGATCTTATGGTATTTGTACTGAGAACATACTATTTCATCAGTTACATAGACTTCCGTTTGCACCGCAGTTTGATACCCTCAGCTAAACTCAGATATGATATTACTAGTGCATGGTTTCAAATCTCATGTAAGGTGATCCCTTTGCTATGGCATGCTCCTTGCTCTGAGCAACCCCATGAGGCCTCCATTGCTGAATAGAAGACTGGGAAGAAATGTCACTGGAAATGCAAAGTAGGAGGACAAAGCCTGTGAATGGAAGGATGTCATAAGGAAATGTAGAAGTACTTGTCACACATTGACTCTAGAAAGCCATAGTTCACAACTGAAGTACTGATGTTTTCTGTGGACTAGAGATTAAATTGGTTAAACATTTGGGACAGAATGTTCAATGTGACAGTCACCATGAGCAATGAGTTTTATGGAAGCAGCTTTGATAATAAACAAAGGGAAGATTTTTGTTCTAAGTAAACTAATTTTCCATACTGGAATGTGATTTTCACTCACTTTTATGAAATTATTATTAGTTAGATCTTTAAAAATCATTCAAAATGTAAAAAAAGAAAATAATTATTAAAGCTGTACCAAAACTAACAGAGGACAGAATTTCACACAGCAGCCACAGTTTGCCAATCACTATCCTAAAATTGCTGATTTCAAATTTTAAATTTGCCTAAATGGTAACATTTAACCTACATTGCTGAGGCTCTCAAGCTGTGCTTCTGTTGCCGAATATCAGAGATAAGTCAAGACTTCTCTAAATTCTAGATGGGGTTAATGTGCACCACTGCCAGGGGCCATGTGCTTGTTCTGACACCCTTCATCTACAGGAGAGACAAAGGAAGGAGGTTATAAGAAAATAAGAATAATTTCCAAGGATGTTATGGAAAGCCTGGCTTAAGACTTGCTTATCAGCAGCAGATGAGATGAGGAGAATTCTTGGCGCACAAGACCAGGGAGGAGAAGGAAATCACAGAGACACAGGGTGGAGCACCTTGTTCTTATTACACTGCTCACAGGTTTGTCTGATTCATGCTGACCTTAAAGCCACCTAATAGAAGAGCTGACATTGTTCCATATGAATCATCTTTTCTGAATTCCAACTCATTATTGTTGTTTTTATTGTTGAAGAATGATATGATTGTATAGTCAAGAAATGGTTTTATAATCCCAGGCAACTGAAAACAAAAATCTTTCCAAATACTAGGGCCTTACTTTTAGCTCTTTTCTTCTTGGTGCAAATTTGAATGCAAGGGGCTTTCCCTCAGGGGTCTCCAGCCTCTTCTACAGATCATAGATTGAAAGTGGCATAGGAGAAATGTGTCCCATGCACTGTGCCTCCACCTTTTGCTTCTTCGGGACCTATCTTGTCAAGTATCTGACCTCTTTTTCCCTCCCCATATCAGCACTATATCCTGTCTTTGCCAACTACTCACTCCTGTGTTTTCCTTATCAACCACAAAAGAATGTACAAATTAACTATTTTCTCACATACATTTCCCCCCTCAGGTCAACTCTTTTATTAAATTCTGGAAAAGTCAGATGAGAAAATACAGACTCGTCAGATGTATCATTGTCAAACTGGCTGAATCTGAAAATACCATGAGGCATTCCTCTGTATGTGTCTGTGGTGTCTATGATAACATTTCCAGAGAAATTTGACTAAGGAGGAATATATCCCCTGAACGTGAGTATCAATCTTATGATTTCACTTTGAATGAATTACATAATTTAGTTTATTATTAATCACTCATCTTAATTAGGAGATGATATATATTAGGAAATGCTCCATGAAAAAAAGTGAAAGCCATAGCTACAACCAACTCTGAGGTGTCAAATGCAAAGGACCAAAGTTTGCTTCACTGGCTCTGTGTCCTCTGGATCAAGCTAAGCACAGGATGTCTTTGCCAAGTCATCAGTGTCTTTATTTGCATATCTCTTACACACAATATCTTGTTTTGAGAATAACCTCTCAGACTGTTTATTTCCTGTTAGATGCTGTAAGTTTTTTTTTTACATAGCTTCAAATGTCTGTCATTCCCTGTGACATTATTGCATTCATGTAAAAACAGTATTTGTCCTTTGCTCTTCTATCCTTCTATTTTCTAGAGAAAGATATTGAGGTTAAAGTAAAGAGGAGTAATCTGCCTTTGTTGGTTGTAGAGTTTTTCAAATGGTCAGAACTGTACAGATATGTATGCAATGAATCTTCTCTCTCTCTCTCTCTCTCTCTCTATTTTTTTGTTTGTTTTTTGTTTTTTGAGACAAGGTTTCTCTGTATTTTTTGGAGGCTGTCATGGTACTCTCTCTGTATACCAGGCTGGCTTCGAACTCACAGAGATCTGCCTGCCTCTGCCTCTCAAGTGCTGGGATTAAAGGCGTGCTCCACCAACGCCCGGAGAATCTTCTTTTTTTTTTTTTAAATTAGAAACAAGGTTGCTTCACATGTCAATCCTAGCACCCTCTCCCACCCCTCTTCCCATCCCCCCACCAGCCCCACCCAGCCCGGCCAGCCCACCCAATTCCCACTCCATTCCCCAGGGAGTGTAAGACCCTCCATAGGGGATATCCAGAGTCTGTCATTGCCTTCTGGGCAGGGCTTAGGACCTCCCCCCAAGAGTCCAAGCTGAGAGAGCATCCCTCATTGTGGGATGGGCACCCAAAGTCCATTTGTATGCTAGGAATAAATACTGATCTATTACTCAAGCCCCATAGATTACTCAGCCTCCTCACTGACACTCACATTCAGGGGGTCTGGATCAGTCCCATGGTGGCCATCAATCTGGGGTCCCAGAGCTCCCCCCTCGTCCAGGTCAGCCCAGTCTTGACCTCTTTGCTCATAAGTCCTCCCTCTCTCTCACTGAGTTCCAGGAGTTCAGTTCAGTGTTTAGCTGTGACTGTTGGCCTCTGCTTCCATCACAGATGGCTCAGTCATTAAAGGCTAGACACATAACCAAAAATATAAGAATCTTCTCTTTAAAAGTGTGATCTAATATCTTGAGAGGATTGCTGACTTCTTTCTGTCTCGGATGCCTGAATCAGCTTTCCCTTTGGCCTTATGTTTGATGTGGTTAAACCCTTTTCTAATTTTTGTTTCTCCTTCTGTTTGCTATAGGACTGAAATCATAAGTCCTTAAGGGACATCTAAAGAATGGATCAATTCAATTTGTGGAATGTGTTCATCTTTGGTAGCTAAGGAATGTTTGTATTTGGTGAATAGAGAGAAATTAGAACCAGAAAAGGATTAATGACCAGATGATGTGAAATGAAGGCTGGGTA
This sequence comes from Mesocricetus auratus, assembly GCF_017639785.1. Classification (NCBI taxonomy): domain Eukaryota; kingdom Metazoa; phylum Chordata; class Mammalia; order Rodentia; family Cricetidae; genus Mesocricetus; species Mesocricetus auratus. The sequence goes on along the minus strand of NW_024429189.1, from coordinate 15,953,589 downwards.
TAGGTAACATAAGCTAAGTTGTCCACTGCACTTTATGTCTTTATACTTTGTAATCCATGGCATTGGTATCAGCTCTCACAGACAGGAAAATGCTGTAATGATGGGAATCCTTACTGGTAATCCTCTTCTGTCTTTATTGTAACCTCTTATTCACCCCAACAATCTTTCATAGAAGAGGTAGAATAAGAGTGAATCAAACTAGAACACATGTGTGTTCCTGCCCCAACCACAGCAGTGCTTTATGTCTGCCAGCATTCATGTTCTGCTGTTGCTAGTCACCATTTCTAGCTCAAAATTCTAGTGTATAACAACAGAATTGTCTAAATTATATCTATTGTATTTTTCCCACATTGGCTTTTAGACTTAGTGTAGTCATCTTAGTACATATCCCTGTCAGTGGTAATACTTTGTCTGGTTAAGTGGATCCAAGTTTTCCTCATTATTTACTTCTTTTCTCTTATAGTTTCTCTAACCACTCTTACTCCATTAGACGGCAAAACCCACCAGTTATTGTTCAATAACATCGGTTGCTGTATGTCCTTTATATAAAAGCTATTCAAACCTATCTTGTCTTCATACTTGCCTAATAACCTCATAAATTACATCCTGTTTCTAGTTGAGATATTAATATGGCATCCACACCTTCACGACAGAGTTATTTTTATCTCTTTGGCATAAATTAAACATCCTATATTTTTTTCTCATGAATCTAGAATGCACCTGTGGAAAAATTTCAGTATAATATTCCATTCAGGAAAACAGGACTGACAGTTTTGTCTGAAGATTTTAAAAAGTTATGATTCCTTAGCAATAGGATATATAGAAACTAGAGGCAGGACTGCTCAGTATTAGCAAAAGAAATAGAGGAGATCTAGGGGAACAACATAGTGTGCACTGTAAAGGTTTGCTTTTATCCAGGTGTCATAGATAAGGAAGCTGAAACTTGGAACACAGTCCTTCAGGACTGATAAAAAGAGTGGATAGGCGTAAAGAAATCAGAGAGGGGAGTCCAGCTTCAGGTGAGATTGGGTCCCCGGCTGGGACCACCCGCCCACCACCCATCCCCCTCCATCTTCGGGGCCGCTCCCGGCTTCCAGAAGAGCCGCCCACACAGGAAAGAGATCAGCTCCTCCAAGACCCCAACCCAGCGAGCCCAGCTTCAGGTGAGATTGGGTCCCCGGCTGGGACCACCCGCCCATCACCCATCCCCCTCCATCTTCGGGGCCGCTCCGGGCTTCCAGAAGAGCCGCCCACACAGGAAAGAGATCAGCTCCCCAAGACCCCAACCCAGCGAGTCCAGCTTCAGGTGAGATTGGGTCTCTGGCTGGGACCACCCGCCCATCACCCATCCCCCTCGATCTTCGGGGCCGCTCCTGGCTTCCAGAAGAGCCGCCCACACAGGAAAGAGATCAGCTCCCCAAGACCCCAACCCAGCAAGCCCAGCTTCAGGTGAGATTGGGTCCCCGGCTGGGACCACCCGCCCATCACCCATCCCCCTCCATCTTCGGGGCCGCTCCGGGCTTCCAGAAGAGCCGCCCACACAGGAAAGAGATCAGCTCCCCAAGACCCCAACCCAGCGAGTCCAGCTTCAGGTGAGATTGGGTCTCTGGCTGGGACCACCCGCCCATCACCCATCCCCCTCCATCTTCGGGGCCGCTCCCGGCTTCCAGAAGAGCCGCCCACACAGGAAAGAGATCAGCTCCTCCAAGACCCCAACCCAGCGAGCCCAGCTTCAGGTGAGATTGGGTCCCTGGCTGGGACCACCCGCCCATCACCCATCCCCCTCCATCTTCGGGGCCGCTCCCGGCTTCCAGAAGAGCCGCCCACACAGGAAAGAGATCAGCTCCCCAAGACCCCAACCCAGCGAGTCCAGCTTCAGGTGAGATTGGGTCTCTGGCTGGGACCACCCGCCCACCACCCATCCCCCTCCATCTTCGGGGCCGCTCCTGGCTTCCAGAAGAGCCGCCCACACAGGAAAGAGATCAGCTCCTCCAAGACCCCAACCCAGCGAGCCCAGCTTCAGAAGAGCCGCCCACACAGGAAAGAGATCAGCCCCTCCAAGACCCCAACCCCAGCGAGGCCAGCTTCAGCTTCAGCTGCAGTAAAGAAGGAGACCAGTGGAGACAGAAAGCCCCCACCAGCACCCACTGGAAGAAGAGATGGGAAGAAGACAGAATAAGAGATCACTCAGCAATAGAAACACCAACACGACCCCACCAGAATCCAGGGATCCAACACCAGCAAGACCTGAAAAGCACTACATAGATGAAGAAGAGGAGACAGACCTTAAAAATTATTTCATGAAGATGATGGAGAGCCTCAAGGAAGAAACGAGGAAATCCCTTAAAGAAATAGAAGAAAAAACAAACAAAAAAATCCATGAAATGGGGGAAAAATTCAAGAAATAAACAAATCTCTCAAAGAATCTAAAGAGCACCAAGAAAAAACAACCAAGAAAATTAAGGAAACAGCTCAAACAGTTGAAGGATTGAAAGCTGAAATAGAAACGATAAAGAAAACACAGAATGAAGGGATGCTGGAAATAGAAAAGCTCGGTAAACGGTCTGGAATCACAGATGCAAGCATCACCAATAGAATACAAGAGATAGAAGAGAGAATCTCAGGTGTTGAAGACTCATTAGAGGACATAGCATCGTCAACCAAAGAAAATCTCAAAACCAACAAATCCTTAACACAAAATATCCAGGAAATATGGGACACCGTGAAGAAGCCAAACCTGAGAATAATAGGTATAGAAGAAGGTGAAGAACTTCAACTTAAAGGTACAGAAAACATATTCAACAAAATCATAGAAGAAAACTTCCCTAACCTAAAGAAAGATATGCCTATGAAAGTACAAGAATCTTACAGAACACCAAATAGGCTTGACCAGAAGAAGAAGTCACCTCGCCATATAATAATCAAAACATCAAACCTACAGAGCAAAGAGAAAATATTAAGAGCAGCTAAAGAAAAAGGCCAAGTAACATACAAAGGCAGACCTATCCGAATTACACCTGACTTCTCAATGGAAACGATGAAAGCCAGAAGATCCTGGTCAGATGTCCTACAAACGCTAAGGGAACAAGGATGCCAGCCCAGACTACTATATCCAGCAAAGCTCTCAATTACCATAGATGGAGAAAACAAAATATTCCATGACAAAGCCAGATTTAAACAATACGTATCCATGAATCCAGCTCTACAGAAAATGCTAGAAGGAAAACCTAGAGCCAAGGAAGATAACTACATTCACAAAGACACAGGCAATATAGAATCATACTTTACAAAACACTAAAAGAAAAAGGGAGGAGAAACTACACAAAATAACTTCACTAACAATAAATCAAGCGCAAACAAGGATCACCAATCAATGGTCATTAATATCCCTCAATGTCAATGGCCTCAACTTACCTATAAAAAGACACAGACTAGCAGAATGGATACGAAGACAGAACCCTTCCTTCTGCTGCATACAAGAAACACATCTCAACACCAAAGACAGACGTTATCTCAGAGTAAAGGGCTGGGAAAAGATCTTCCAATCAAACGGCCCCAAGAAACAAGCGGGCGTAGCAATCCTAATATCTAACAAATTAGACTTCAAATTAAAATCAATCAAAAGAGATGAAGAAGGGCACTTCATATTCATCAAAGGAAAAATACATCAAGACGAAGTCTCGATTTTAAATATCTACGCCCCAAATACAAAGGCACCTACATTCGTGAAAGAAACATTACTAAAGCTCAAAATGCACATAAAATCTCACACACTAATAGTAGGAGACTTCAACACTCCGCTCTCACCGCTAGATAGGACCTCCAGACAGAAACTTAACAAAGAAACAAAAGAATTAATAGAAGTTATGACCCAACTGGGTTTAACAGACATCTATAGAACATTCCACCCAAATACAAAGGGATATACCTTCTTCTCGGCACCACATGGAACCTTCTCTAAAATTGACCACATAATAGGAAACATAGCAAATCTCCACAGATACAAAAAAATTGGAATAACCCCCTGCATCTTATCAGACCACCATGCATTAACATTAGAATTCAACAATAACACAAATCGCAGAAACCCTACAAACTCATGGAGATTGAACAATGCACAATTGCACCATCCCTGGGTAAAGGAACAAATAAAAAAAGAAATTAAAGACTTCCTCGATTTCAATGAGAATGAAGACACAACATACACAAACTTATGGGACACTTTGAAAGCAGTGCTGAGAGGAAAGTTTATAGCACTAAGTGCCCACATGAAAAAACTGGAGAACAGTCATACTAGAGAATTAATAGCACAGCTGAATGTTCTAGAACAAAAAGAAGCAAACTCCCCAGGAGGAGCAGACGCCAGGAAATAATCAAATTGAGGGCTGAAATCAATCAAGTAGAAACCAGGAAAACATTGAGAAGAATCAATGAAACAAAGAGTTGGTTCTTTGAGAAAATCAACAAAATAGACAAACCTCTGTCCAAACTAACCAAAAGACAGAGAGAGAACATGCTAATTAACAAAATCAGGGATGAGAAAGGGGACATAACAACGGACTCTGAGGAAATCAAGAGAATCATCAGGGCATACTTTGAAAATCTGTACTCCACAAAATTTGAAAATTTAAAGGAAATGGACAATTTCCTGGATAGATATCACTTGCCAAAACTAAATCAAGAACAGATAAATAATCTAAACAGACCTATAACCCCTAATGAAATAGAAGCAGTCATCAAAAGTCTCCCAAACAAAAAAAGCCCAGGCCCAGATGGCTTCAGTGCAGAATTCTACCAGAAATTCAAAGAAGAGCTCATTCCAATACTCGTCAAAGTATTCCACACTATAGAAGCAGGAGGCTCACTGCCAAACTCTTTCTACGAGGCTACAATTACCTTGATACCCAAGCCACACAAAGACACAACTAAGAAAGAGAACTATAGACCAATTTCCCTCATGAACATTGATGCAAAAATACTCAATAAAATACTTGCAAACCGGATTCAAGAACACATCAGAAAAATCATCCACCATGATCAAGTAGGCTTCATTCCAGGAATGCAGGGATGGTTCAACATTAGAAAATCTATCAATGTAATCCACCATATTAACAATCTGCGAAAGAAAAACCACATGATCATCTCACTAGATGCTGAAAAAGCCTTTGACAAAATCCAGCACCCCTTCATGATAAAGGTCCTAGAGAGATCAGGGATAACAGGAACGTACCTGAACATAATAAAAGCAATATACAGTAAACCAACAGCTAACATCAAACTAAATGGAGAGAAACTCAAAGCAATTCCTCTAAAATCAGGAACAAGACAAGGCTGTCCACTCTCTCCATATCTCTTCAATATTGTACTTGAAGTTCTAGCTACAGCAATAAGACAACAAAAGGAGATAAAGGGGATACAAATAGGAAAAGAAGAAGTCAAACTTTCATTATTTGCAGATGATATGATAGTTTACATAAGTGACCCAAAAACTCCGCAAGGTTACTCCTAGAGCTGATAAACAGCTTCAGCAAAGTGGCAGGATACAAGGTAAACTCAAAAAAATCAGTGGCCCTATTATATACAGATGATAAAGTGACTGAGAAAGAAATCAGAGAAACATCACCTTTTACAATAGCCAAAAACAGCATCAAATATCTGGGGATAATGTTAACCAAGGAAGTGAAAGACCTGTATATCAAAAACTTTGTGTCTTTGAAGAAAGAAATCAAAGAAGATACCAGAAAATGGAAAGATCTCCCATGCTCTTGGATTGGTAGGATCAACATAATAAAAATGGCAATCTTGCCAAAAGCAGTCTATAGATTCAATGCAATCCCTATCAAAATTCCATCACAATTCTTCAAGGACCTGGAAAGATCATTAATCAACTTTATATGGAAAAACAAAAGGCCCAGGATAGCCAAAACATCCCTATACAATAAAGGAACTTCAGGAGGCATCACCATACCTGATTTCAAGCTCTATTATAGAGCTATAGTCCTGAAAACAGCTTGGTATTGGCACAAAAATAGGCAGGTAGACCAATGGAACCGAATCGAAAGCCCTAATTTTAACCCACACACCTATGAACACCTGATTTTTGACAAAGAAGCTAAAACTGTACAGTGGAAAAAAGAAAGCATCTTCAACAAATGGTGCTGGCATAACTGGGTAATGGTATGCAGAAGACTGCAGATAGATCCATGTTTATCGCCTTGTACAAAACTTAAGTCCAAATGGATCAAAGATCTCAACATACATCCAGCCACACTGAAACTTTTAGAAGAGAAAGTGGGAGATACTCTTCAACGAGTTGGTACAGGAGACCACTTCCTAAACATAACACCAGTGGCACAGGCACTGAGATCAACAATTAACAAATGGGACCTTCTGAAACTAAAAAGCTTTTGTGAGGCAAAGGACACAATAAAAAAGACAAAAAGGCAGGCCACAGAATGGGAAAAGATAATCACTAACCCTACATCTGACAGAGGGCTAATCTCCAAAATTTACAAAGAACTCAAGAAACAAGTCTCCAAAACACCAAAGGATCCACTTGAAAGGTGGGGTACAGAGCTAAATAGAGAATTCTCAGTAGAGGAGGCTAAAATGGCCAAGAGACACTTAAGAAAGTGCTCAACATCCTTAGCCATCAGGGAAATGCAAATCAAAACAACTCTGAGATACCATCTTACTCCTGTCAGAATGGCTAGAATCAAAAACACCGAAGACAATTTATGCTGGAGAGGATGTGGAGAGAGAGGATCACTCCTCCATTGCTGGTGGGAATGCCGACTCATACAGCCTCTTTGGAAATCAGTATGGAGATTCCTCAGGAAAATGGGAATTAATCTACCACTAGACCCAGCAATTCCACTCTTAGGCATTTATCCAAATGAGGCAGGTTCATACAACAAGGGCATCTGCTCCACTATGTTCATAGCAGCATTGTTTGTAATAGCCAGAACCTGGAAGCAACCTAGATGCCCCTCAACTGAAGAGTGGATAGAGAAAATGTGGTACATTTACACAATGGAGTATTACTCAGCAGAAAAAAACAATGGAATCTTGAAATTCGCAGGGAAATGGATAGCACTGGAAGAAACCATCCTGAGTGAGGTAACCCAGTCGCAAAAAGACAAACATGGTATGTACTCACTCATATATGGATTTTAAATATGGATCAGGATAGTGCCAGTCTGCACTTCCACAGATAGAGAGTCTGGGAAACAGGAAAGAACCTAAAAGATATGCATATATGCATAGTACCCAAGAGAAGAGGATGGAGACAAGATCCTCTGAATGGATGGGGAACAGGGCGAGGGGGGTAGTGGGACCTGGGAAGAGTAGAGGGGGTAAAGAGGAAGGGAGTTGGTCATGGGGGAACAGGAAGTTGAGGGGGTGGGGGTAAAATAGGGGGAAGAGGGAATCATAGGATCGAAGACAGATCAGGCACCAGAGTGACCTCGAGTGATCTAAAGGTATAACATCAATTGGCAAGCTAAGCAATAGTGGAAGGACCACCTCGAATGCCCATTCCTGATAATGAACTTGATGTCTATAACTATCCGGGAGCCTTCATCCTGGGACTGATGGAAGCAGAGGCAAACACACAACTAAGCACTGAACTGAACCCAAGGAACCCAGTGACAGAGAGAGAGGAGTGATGAGCAAATTGGCAAGGAATGGGCTGGCAAAACCAGCAGAGACAGCTGATCTGAACAGGGGAGTGCTCTTGGACCCCAGACCGACAGTGGGGAGGCCAGAATGGGACTGATCTGGACCCCCCAAATGTGAGTGTCAGTGAGAAGGCCTGGGCAACCTATGGGGCTCTGAGCTGTGGATCAGTGTCTATCCCTGGTATACAATCTGTCTTCATGTGCCTATGGCACAAAGAGAGATGCTCTCTCAGCCTGGACTCTTAGGGGAGTGCCTTGACCCTACCAAGAGTGAAATGATAGACTTTAGACATCCCCTATGTGGAGGGATTTGGCAATAGGGTGGGAGGGAGGGTGGAAGGGGAGTGCGGGAGGAGGGGAGGGAGAGGGAACTGGGATTGACATGTGAAACAAGCTATTTAAAATTAAAATAAAAAATGATTAAAAAAAAAAAAAAAAAAAAAGAAATCAGAGAGGAACCTAAGTCAGGCGTTCTGTCTCTTATAGCATATCAAAAGGGAGGAGATACAAAAAAAAAAAAAAAAAAAAGAGTGGATAGGGTGTGGAAAATTGTAGGTGGGGGGGGCAGAGGGACTAGGTTTGTTATGTAAAATGAAAAAAAATTAAATAAAAAAGAACATGGTTGGAATATAATAAATTCTCAGCATTTTTGCTGAACAATCAGCGTAGGTAGATCAGTCTATTGATTTGTATACAGTCAAGATATAATTTTTATCAAGTTTCAAGTATATTACAACTTTCATTGGAACCAGTACTCCATCATTTTCCATCCTTTCAAACTTTATATTAGTTGTCAGTGCAAACTGATGTGCAAATATTGTGTTCAATTTTCACATTCCTGCATTCTGTTAATGTATATTTGAAATTCATGACACAGAAATTTTGGTTATATAACAACCTTAATTATCACACAAGTTTAAAGTATTTATTACACATTGCATGCCAGTGACCATGCTAATTTCTGCATATAAAATGGCCATGAGAGAAGATAGCATGACTCTAGAGCTTATAAGCTAATGGCAGGAAATGATACGAAGGAAACAGGTGAATGAATAAGGATCAATTATCTACTGTAGTTAGAGCCAAAGATGGCATCAGAGTAGCACCACCCATTTTAGATTGGGTTATCCAAAAACATTCAGATAATAAGGCATTTAATATTAATAACGACAAAAAGCATCTAATCACAGGAAATGAACCTTAGGGGAAGCATCCTAGGCAAAGGTGCTTATGTAATAAAGTCCTCAACAGAGCTAGACCAAGAAAGAATATCTGGCTATTTATATTCAATCCAGCACAGGCTAATAGGGGAGAAATAAAACTCCCTAGAAACAGATTAACATGACTGATGCCTGACTAGGAAAGGCAGGTCAGTTATACATGTGAAAACATGTCATTTGCACAGTATACCATTTGGATTGTATCATTTTTCCTTTTTATTTGATACTCTCTACCACATGCTTTTGGTCTGTAAAGCTGTATTACCAAATAAGAATGTTGATGCTTAACCTAAATTGTCAAATATGCTTTATGTATCTCAGGATTCCCCAAGGAGGAAATTGGATTGGAAATCTAAAGACAATGCCAACTATTAAAACTATCTAGCTTTTCAAGTTCAAAGAAGAAATTACGCACACACACACACAAGCACACACACACACACATAAGCAATATATGAAAAGAGGACTATCATAAGGGGGCCAATGTTATTATTTAAGTTTGATTTCTTTACAAGTTAGTGAGGATATATATAGTTTTGGAGACAGGGTTTCTCTGTATTGCTTTGGAGATTGTCCTGGAGCTCGCTCTGTAGACCAGACTGGCCTCAACCTCATAGAGATCTGCCTACCTCTGCCTCCTGAGTGTTGGGATTAAGGGCATGCCCTACCAATGCCCAGGGGGTGTATATATATTTTTATATAAAATAGTGTACCTTAATATTTTAAGTTAGGCCAATTACATCATTCAAACCAGCATATCCAAGTTCATCTCTCCCAAAACTTAACTTTAACAGTAAGAATTTATTCAGTGTTTTAATGAGTTTGGGATGTAAATCATTATTACTCTATACACTAAAGGAATATCAGAATTATGTCCTATTACTAGGCATAGGTTCCAAAATTGTGAAACTTTTAATTAAACTAACTTTAAAATAAAAAGATAAATTAGCTTTCTGAGTCTGTTTCTTTTTATTTCTTGCTATATAGTCTAACTTGAAGACTATATGTCTTTTTTTTCTTGATATATAGTCTAACTTCACTACATTTGTACTTCAGCAAATTCAAGTTAAAACTTTATCTCTATTTAAATTAATTTCTAACTGGTAAAAACTTTACATTTGTGAGATGCTTCCTGATATTATGATGTATACTATACTTTACAAAGGACTAGTATATGTATAACTATTATACTAGTCATTTGTCTGTAATAAAGATCAAAAGACAAAGACTTTTAAGCAATTATATACATTTTGAAAATTTCATATGCATCTCTAATGAAATAGGATCATCATTTACCCCTTACTCGCACACTGCAAGTTCTTCCTGGTTCATCCCACTCACAGTCTTTCTAGACACCATGTCACATTCTTTTCTTAATTTTAATAACCCACTAAGTCTATTTCTCTCTCTCTCTTTTCAGAAAAGATCAAGCAAAAAAGCGAAAAAGCATAAGAAGCACACAGTTCATAAAAACGCACATTTGTAAACCATAATACTAACAAAAATTAGTAAGATAAAACATGACACAAAAAAGCAATTGAGACAAAAGCAAAATTGGTTTGTTTTGAGTGTGTTGATTAACTACTGCTGGGCATGAGGCCTACCCTTAACTATGGTCTGCATCTCAGTGAGGTTCTGTTGGAGGAAACTAATTTTTATTTGTGTGTGGTTTTCAGTTGATGATTGTTCCTTGGCTTGGGAAAGGAGGCCATTTGCACTGCCCCCTCTCAGCACTGGGCCCCCATCTAGCTTAAACTTGTGTCGGTCTTCTCCATGTTGCTGTTGTCTCTGTGATTTCACATGTGCATCAGTTCTGTTGTGTCTGGAAGACACAGTTTCCTTGTTGGCATCCATAGTCTCTGGTCTTACAATCTTTCTGCCATCTCTTCTGCATAATACCCCAAGTTTGATGAAAACATCCCATTAAAGATGGTGTAATTAAAGTTACTAACTCTCTGCACATTGCCCAGCTCTGGGTCTCTGTGTTTGTTCCCATTTACTCCAATAGGAAGCTTCTCTGAGAATAACTGAAGGAGATGTTGATCTATGGATATAGTAGAATGTCATCAGGAGTCATTTTATTGCTAGGTTTCTTTAGCAGAAAAATAATTATTTGTCTTCCCTTAGGTCCATCGAGAACATAGTCAAAAGTTCTTGGGCACTCATAGTGTCTACCATGGGTTCCATCTCTTGGATTTGGCCTTAAATCCAATCAGATAAAGGTTGGTTACTTCTGCAGTGTTTGTGCCACTATTGAACCAGAGTGTCATGCAGGCAGGTCACTGTTGATCTCAAGGTTTTTAGCTGGGTTGATGGTAACATTTCTATTCCAGTAAAGGAACTATTATTTTCAGTACCATGAACACTAGACAGTAGTAGTAAAGGCTCTAGTTAAGCACCAGCTTGACTTCCTCATTTTCAGTGAGATATATAAATATTGTCTTTAGCTCTCCACTCCCCTTTTAATTCTCCTGTTTCAGTATGCCACTGTTTTTTCATAATATTATATTCTATTTTAGCCCCCATTTGGATATTCTGTAAGCTGTTAAATACAACTTTAGTGTTGGTTAAGCCACTCCATACCCATGCCTCTCTACAATGTCTTTCCCCTAACCCTGCTTAAACCTGTAGTTCACAATATCCCCTCCTTCCATATCACATTTGCTCTACTATCACTTCTTATTATGAGTGTCATTGAAAACTGAGGTAGCAGGTTTAGGGTAACCCATTCCCCTGCCTTCCATTTTTTCCCATCTTCCCTTACTCCTCACTGGTTAAACCTATCCATTCTGTTTCTATGTCTTTGCTTTCATTTTACCTAAAATCTATTAGCCTCTTTTCTTGATCTATTTTCGCTTGTAGTGTCTACTTTCTTGGATTTTAGCTTGCACTTATGCACCAAATTAGATGTATGAAGTAGCAAAAACTAAAAAAATATTAAAAAGAATTTATAAATAGCACTTGTCTCAATGGGCTTGGATTACCTCAACGTATCTTTCCCAGATCCATCTGTTTACCTACAAATTTCATTATTTTATTTTTACACTCCAGTTATACTCTCTGAGTAATTTTTCTGCAAAAATACTAAAATTTATATTTGCAACTTGAAGTTAAAACTTCAAGTAAAATGTTCCCATTAATCAGAAGGTCAGAACTGCCTCCTCATGCTGTCCCTTAAAGCAGTATAATCAGTAAGTTCAATCAAAGGAAAAAAAATAAGAAAGTCTGAAAAATCAATAAAACTTTTAGAATTAAAGTGCATATGTGCAAACAATTGAGATAGTCTGTAGTTAAGAAAATAGCTGAGTTGTTTTTTCATATGCCTTTAATTCAAGCACTTGGGGAACAGAGGCAGGCAGATCTCTGTAAACTGAGTTCAAGGCCAGCCTTGTCTATAGATCAAATTTCAGGACAGTAAGAGGTGTTACACAGCAAAACGCTGTCTTGAAAATAAACAAACAGCAAAATAAAAGGAAAGATTTAGTATCATTCCCAAGAAAAATAAAATAAAGAAAAATTCTGGAATTCTTGGTCCTCCTCCTCCCCCCTCTCTACCCATGATAGTTTCAAGTCTTATTTTTAAATGTTTTATGTAGAAAACTAACACGTCCAATAATTTTTCTGAACACATTTATGAATGTTAGGATCAAGAATAACCCTCAGTAATAATGGCTCTGAAATAGTTAACTGTTTATGAATGCCCATGATTTCCTAATGAAGAAGGTTAGATATTAATTAAAGATAATACTTTCATTTGAACTAGACAGTAAATTGAGACTTGCACTATAAAATTATTTTGATCTACAGGATAAAAGACTTGTAACAATTTTTAATTTCTAAGCCATGAGTAACATTCGCATACCACCTTAATATATTGCAATTTACATTCATTGTTCCATTAGCATAGATGGGATTTACATAAAATACTCCATAGTTACTAAAGAGTCATTTCCCTTCCCCCTCCAAATTGAAATATTTCAAGAAAAATCAGGGATTCTGAATTCTGAACTAGAGGGTTCAGCAGTTCACATGACAAAATAAAATGCAGGTTAAATGTGTTTATATCACCATTACTATTTTTGCTGTTTAGTAGACAGAACAAGAAAATAAAATCACTTTGTAGAAAATACTCTGAGAATACCCTAGTGACTTCAGTCTTACCTAGGTTAGAATGGTCTTTGCTCATGTGAAATGTGTTCAGTCAGATATTCGTTTCATAATTTCTCCATCATCTATTCAGACATTTTGCACTGGTCAGTGCTCTATTGTGGTGATGAAAAGCCATGACCAGAAACCAAACTATGGAGGAAAGGGTTCATTCAACTTCCATATCACCATTCATTACCAAAGGAAGTCAGGACAGGAATTCAAAAGGCAGGAACCTAGAGGCAGGAGCTAATGCAGAAGCCATGAGGGATGGGGTGCTGCTTACTGGCTTGTTCCTCCTGGTTTGCTCAGTCTGCTTTCTTATTGAACCCAAGACCACCATCCTGGGGATGGCACTATCCACAATGGGCTGGGCTCTTCTTCATCAAACATTCATTAAGGAAATATCTTACAGTCTTGCCGTCAACCTAATCTTGTATATCTTATGGAGGCATTTTCTTGAAGTTTCCTCTCTTCAGTTGAGTTTAGTTTGTGTTAAATTGACACAGAACTATCCACCACAATACTTTCAGTTACTTTTACTTAGAGAAAAGGTGAAAGTAATTTCTGACAGTGAATGCAGTTGGAAAAAAATCTATCATTTCAATGTAGCTAGTTTATAGTAAAAGCAGTAGAACTACAAAATGCAACTTGCATCAGTAAAAGCAATTGCTTTCGTGGTTTATAAATGTAGAAGAACCAGAAGAAAAAATAACAGACTAGAGGTTTGAAATGATCTCAGAATGTGCTTAAATCTGTGTGTTCATAGCCTATGAAAAGAACAGCACTTAAAGCAAAGATTAATGGAAACTTGTTATTTTCTAGGATGTCTGTGCGCCTTGCTTGTATCTAGAGCATCACGCTGCATCCACCCTTTAGCACCAGTGTATGCCTAGGTAGGCTGTAGATGGACAGACACATTCATTAGCTCTTTCCTTATCACATATCCAGAACATCTGGGTATTGCCCTTTAAAACAACACCCGGTTAAATAAACAAACTATTTCTCAACCCTGACAAAGATTCTTATGTTACAGAATTGACATTCTTAGGGTGACTGAACTAGTGTGTTTGGGTGTCATAGACAGGTTACTTAGAAGCTGATCTACAACTTTATGAAATTGACAACCTCATGGTCCGCATTGTCTTATATTCGTTCTTACCATTTTTCTACTGCATTTGAGAAAAACACATACATTTGAGTAAATCCAAAACTTCCGCAAGATATGTAGGATAAGGATTAAGACCTCAGGTTGCATGTGAAAGCTCTTGGATGGGGCACTCTTAGCCTGACTAATGAGGAGGAGGACTTAGCTTGTTATGCTCACAATGGGCAGTAGCATGAACTTTTACATTCTTTGCTTTTTGAAAGAAAAAATCATGCTCCTTGCTGAAACTGCATAGTGTTAGCATAGCCAGTAGGATGTTTTAAATATAAACACATAGGAATACATTTTTTGGAACACTGCTTAGAGGGAAGTATGTGTTCTTCACAAACTGAGAAGAAGAAAGCTGACACGAACACAATTTCATAAACAAGAAAAAACGTAATTAAATCTGAATGAATCAGACAAGAATTGTGTGTATATGTGTACACATGACTGTGTTGTAAACTCCACAAGTGTGGATTAGAACCATCATTTCAACAATGGAACACATTTTTAGTAGCTTTTTAATACATAAACAGAGTTTCATACAGTTACAATTTTTTCTTTACATTGTTACTGACAATGTCCAAAATTATTCATTTGGGTAGTTTCTTATGACAGAGGTCCCTGAAATCAATCTAAATGCACAGCTTCTCTCTCTCTTTTGCAAATGCAAATGTGGATATTTGTAATGGGCCTTTCTTAAGGAAACTGTGATCTAAAACTTCATCTTATAAGGACCAGATGCAAAAGCAAATGAATAAATGCCTAAATAATAATAAAAACGTATATATAATGAAATACAGGGTAGATTTCTTTTTAAATATACTGTTATTAGCACATTCAAACACAAAGTCGAACATTAAAACTCCCACAAATACAAGTTTCATTCCACTTCTTTCCAGTTTTACTCCTTTAATAGCAATGCTACGAAGAGCGAATTCAGATAATTCTCATCAGCACACCCCACGTGTTAAAACATAGTCAATTACCCCCAAGCTCCTATTTCAGGCTACCTGGCACAGTTAACTCTGCCAGATGTAATTTTGCTATTGGGTAATCTGATTTGATGACAACATACACTGCCTTCAAAATAGGAAGTGCTTAGGTGACCAGTGTTCAAATCACACGTATTCTTTTGGTTAAAATGAAATATGAGACTAAATTTAGCCTTTAATTACATTTCCTTTCCTACCTCCAACAAACAAATTTCTGTAACATCGCCAGGGGAAAAACGAAAAGAAAAAGTCATATTTTGTGACTTACTACTCTGGAAGTAGCAGGAACTAAATAAACATCCTTTAGAAAATTTTCTATTATTTGAATTAATCAAATATATATATATATATATATATATATATATATATATATATCCTCTGCATTTTCAATGACAAAAATGGCTAATGCCTGCCTTAGGAACCATGTTGACCTCAAGATCTGAAACTTTTATTCAACTATTAATAGGAAGATTGAAATTATTCTTGTGTGAATCATCAAGGAACAATTTTATACAGGGTATTTCTGCAACACTGAAGGTAGTAGAACTAGCTCAAAGGCATCATAAGTTCAGGGATGAGAATGTATCTCAATCACGTAAAAATTAAATTCACTAAGTACAAGGAAATCATTTTCTGTCAAAATAGAAATGAAATATTTTGCTTTAAAAATTCAAGCTAACCAGTTTTTTAATGGGCTTTCCTAAGAAGACATGCCTGTCATTTTCTTTGTTCACTTTGGCATTAGCCCCATGGAGACTACATTATTCAATCGGTATTGTTCTGTCAAATGAAAAACATATCCACATTCTACCATGTGCTTAAACTAGCAAACGTAAGCATTAAATCTGAGTGTTCTGTACTTTAAGAAATACTTCACAAATGGAAAGTTATTCAGTTTATATAGTTCATTCATTTTGTGGAGCCCTTAAACCTGTATAATATATTGAATGCCAAAAAGCTATAAAAACATCTTTAACTATTGATATCTACTTGTAGAAAGCAATATAAATCCTGCCATAAATTCAAATAAGCAAATGAATTTATCTAAATAGATATTTGGAGCATTGTTCTACTGTTCTGGGAGCATATTGTGCTAGTTACATTGTATAGCAGTGGGAAAGAAGTATTACAATTATTGGAATCGTTTATAAATTGTTACTTATGGCCAGTGATTGTTGGATGTTTAAAGCTAAATTTTCTGTTGACCACTGTATAATTGCATCTTCTGGTATGTGCATGCATATACTCCAGGCTTAGGTTATGCTATGAGAAGAAAGACAAAAGCATGTTAGGTCATGGAGATGTACCCAGACAAAGGCCTCTGTTAGTTGAGATGTTGTTACGAGCTCATGCATCCCAAGCAAATAAACCAGTATCTATTTTCCACTTATATAAGTGTTTAGAGCTTGAGAGATGGCTCAGTTGGTAGTTTTTGCTGTGTAAGGATGAGAAAACAGTTCAGATTTCCAGTGTCAACCGCAACAACAGAAGCCAGGCACCAACCGGGTTGGTAGAACAAGGCAGATTCTGAAGACGACTGGCCCCTCAGTCTAGCTGGATCCATGAGCTCCAAGTTCAGTAAGTGCAAATTAAGGTGTTCACAACAGAAGAAGACTCTTCACATCAGACTCTGGTGTCTACCCATGCACACATGTATATACATACCTGATTGCACAAGTGTGTTCTCACATGAATATGAATGCACACAGGTATATAAACACACTCATACCGGCCAGTGAGTGTTCAGATATGGGGCAGTTCTTTTCCAGGTCTTCCTTTCTTTGCAGTCCTGGCTATTGTATATCATCAAGTCAATTTGATCTGATCTCAGTTCTCCACAAAGCAAAGCTTTCAATCCTTACCTTGCTATTGGATTTACATCTACATCACACCATGGATTTTTAAAATATTTTCTACCTTCATATCACACCAGTTTCACATATCACTATAATTATAGTAGATTGCTTACACTGCTCTAATCATGTGCTACATTCAACCATCTACATGCTTGTGTTTACACATTTCTTCTACATAATATCTGATTTAGTATCCCTATCCACAGGACATTAAACGTGGGTCTGGTAGACAACTAGGGGAAACATGGAGTACAGGGGATACAAAGAATGGATGCCAAGACAGGAGTCTAATCAAGGCAACATCTTTATTTTATCCCAAAGGGATTTACATAGGGGAAAGGAGGAGGGGAAGGAATGGGAGGATGCTACAGCTGCAATGAGCCTGGTGGAGCAGGTCAGTGGGAGAGGTAACCCTCTGTGCTGCCTGGAAACCTAATTCGCAGGACAAAAGGTCAGGGGTAGAACCTCCTGTGTTGCTAGGTAATCTGACCATAGATGCTTAATTTATCTAGCTCAATCTTTCCTTGAAGAATTGGGGGCTTTATGTAGAGCTAATCTGTAACTACTAATTAAGCTGCAGGCCTGTTTCTGGAATTTAGCAGAGGTAGCAGGGTGGTCCAGAGTCACATACTCTCTATGAGGGTTGAGTCACGTCTTCTTTTATGAGTAAGTGAAGCAACCATATCTGGTTGATGGCCGGAGGACCCGGACAATTTTGTGAGGATTTATATTGTTATTCTACTGCTATACAACATGGGGAGGAAAGCATTTATTTCAGCTCATATTTGTAGTTCAGGATGAAGGATCATGAGTTAAGGAACTCAAGATAGGGTTTTGGAGGCAGTAACTAAAGAAAAAAGAAAAAAGAAAAAAAAAGAAAATGGAGGAACACTGCTTATTGATTTGCTCCTCCAGGCTTGTCAGTCTGCTTTCTTACACAACTCAGGATCAACTGTAAAGGAATAGCACTGCCCACAGTGGAAAGAAACCTCCCATATCAATCCTGAAAATGACCCGCAACCAACGCCCAGTAATTTAGTAAATTAGTACCTACCTGGTCAGTGCCTCCTATATGACTGACACTATGATAGAAATGACGTGTCAACACAACAGAACATGAAGTGTCCTATTTAAATGCGTGATGGATACATATCTGCAATATTCATTGCTAGAGATGTGGTGATGGGAGGCTCCAGAGATCTAGGCCAGCTTTATCTGTATACTAATTCAAGGCAAGCTTGTATTGTGTAGGCCAACCTTGTATAAAAAGATAAATAAGTAAGCAAATTATTTTCTTTTCTCAGATGTTGCATTATCGTGACAACCTTTGAAAGTATCTGGGAATTGACTAGTCTATCACAGTGCTGGGAAATGTCACTGCAGTACTATTGTACTGGAAGCACTTAATACTTCCAGTTCTGAGATGCTAGTCATTCAGATATTCATTTCCAACAACAAAAGTTTGGCAAGAACAATGTGCAAGTAGCGTCCTCTTTGCTTTGGGAGACACTGGAAGAAAATTTGTTATCTGTCAATAACACTTATGTCTACCTTAAATGTGGTGCTTAACATCTTCAAAAGTAGAAATCAACCCTAGTCTGGTAGAGATGTTGTCAACACTCATTTTGCCTTATGCATACTTGTTCAATTTGTATGACATTTCCTGATTTGCATTGTGGGATCCTCTCTGCAGTGTAAACTCACTAATATTGCAAAATATCATATCTATGACTGTGTTTTAAATCTCTCCACAATTTAAAACAAACTACTACCTTAATATGCAAGCACATGTCTCTCTAATTTAGTTGAAGTGTCTAGTTGTTCTGTTTTCTGTTGGATCCCACAGCTATGTTTGACTACTTGCTCTATTTTGAAGGTGTTTTGATAGTTGGTTGGGCATTAGTTTTCTTCACTTTGATTTTCTTTATTGAGGGGCTAGCCTTGGCTTTGACCTTTCACACCTTTCCCTGAAGACAACATGGAAGAAAATATTCTGCTAATGCAAGTAAATCAAATGTTAATCTATATTCAAATGTAGGAACAACTTGAGGAGGGGGGACCTATTTTAAATTAATCTTCCACTATTGTATATATATCCTCTGAACCCCATAATCACATAGAAATCAAATATATCTGTACTTATCACTAAGGCATATTGAGCATAATAATTTTTCAGTTTCATAATTTTTGGTGACCTCAATCCAACAGCTTACCACATTCCTCATTGTTTAGCATTATCCAAAAATTTTAACCAACTAATCTTGAAATGTCATTGCATTTGAGATAGTGAACTCTGTTATTTGTGCTCCATATGGGAATAGTGAACCATCATGAAAGTCCTGCATTACATCTCCTAGTTACTCTTCCTGTTTTTCCTCCTCATCCTATTGCATGGAAACCTTTGTAGCTAAACCCATTCAAGTTATTAAAAGCAAAATTATACCCAAGTTATTATAAAATAATAAGAATGATGAAATAGGATTGATGGAAACACCTTAGTAGTCCAAGGTTAATGATGTTAAATTGTAGTGTGAAGGGTTTCAATTAGACTCTTGGAGGTACTTCCTCAGTATTATAATGTGATATTTTAGCAATGACATAAAGGAAGGTGCTTATCTTACTAAATTATATATATGTATATAAATGAATATATACATTCATATTTGATATGCTTTCCAACGAGAATAAAGACATTTAACACCTCTATCATTTCTACATGGGTCCAAGTACTGTACAAAGATCTGTATACAGAATAAAAAGTATGTGGCATTCATCCTGATGCCATGAGAAACACAGAGAACCTTTAATTATAATTGCAAGGCCCATCCTTATTAAGAACTCCAGGCACTTCTGTGAGAATAGTCCAAATAATCACCTGCAGTTTATCCAGGTGGAAGAATTTCATCTAAAACTCTGATCAGATTTTCTCAGCTTATAGCATGTCAGCTATTGGGTGAAGCTAAAACTTAAATCCCCAGTTTTATTTTCAAGCCAGTCTAATCTTCTCTGTTTACTTGGCAATTCAAGTTTCCTTTTCTTCCCCCTGCTATCACCCCAAATCCTTTCCCATGTCCCTGCTGAACACTGCAGTGAACTCACTTAGAAAAATAAACACAGAACTGAAGGAATGCCCTACCACAACTGAATGACCAAGTAAACTAAATGACCAAGTAAAGATGACTTCATTATTTTAAATAACCAAGAGAAAAAAAATGTGTGTAGAATCCCTCTGTTTCCTACCTCTGAGAACATATAGGTTAGTGAAGGGTTAACATAACAGATCTCCAGTTTTATTTTTACTATATTTTTATGGGAGATTAGCTAGAGAGAGGTACAGAACCAAATATTCCCATTGTCCATTCAAAGTTACTAACTAGATATCATTCTACTTCTTCTATATTATTCTGAAACAAATCAGTTATCAGACCCTTTCACAGCAACATTAAATGTTGTTATCAAAAGGGAGAAGTGAGTCTGCCTGTTCCAGACCCAGTGGGCTTCCTTTTGCCAGTTAAACTTCAAGACTGAATTACTGCATTTTTTGGTACCTGCAAAGCACTTGGAACATAACATTCTGTCATCCCTTAAAACAGCAAATGGAAGTCATTTAAACCAGATGAGCAGCAGGCTAGAGATTTGGCCTACCTACAGCAGAGGGCACACAGCACCATGTACCTATTTCAAGAAAATGAAGAGTGGGTGGCCGGAAGAAAGAGAGGCTTTGCTCATCTAACCTGCAATTTAACATCTGTAACAAATTACTCCCAGCATTGCCCTCATAATTGTTGTATCTACCATCAGTCTTCAGGGGAGACAGACTACCTGAAGCAGATGAAAGAGAAAATTCAGTTCTGTAAGACAAAAGCATCCACAAAAAAGTGTTTAATTTCTTGGTATAAACTTAGCATTCCACTTATTTACATTAGACAATTGGACTTCTGCAAGTCATCATCTATTTTGAATATGACATGACAAAAATTCATTTATTTCTACATTTGTATATAATGGAGACTCTGTGGTTCATATGTTTTCTTGCATAATTTTATGAGCACAAAGAAAGATATTAGTGTGGATTTTTTAAGATAAATTGAGAGAAGGATGTTCTATATTCCAAATGGACCTAACTGATAAAATGATCTACTCAGATTCTTCCCAGAGTCCAAATGCTCCATAAGCCTGAACACATGCAACTAATTCACTAAGTTACCAGTTGTAGTAACTACCTTCTATGTATCTTATGGATCAAGAAAAAATATTTAATAACTAATTAGATAATTGATTTTTTTTGGTTTTACGAGACAGGGTTTCTCTGCATTGTTTTGGAGGCTGTCGGTCCAGCCCGGCCTCGAACTCACAGAGATCCGCCTGCCTCTGCCTCCTGAGTGCTGGGATTAAAGGCGTGAGCCACCAACGCCCGGTTGGATAACTGATTTTTAAGTAAATTATTCTTCACATTTGGGTTTCTTATATTATTAAAAGGCTTTTCTCTGTTTTATCAAAAATATTTGACATTCTCTCAAATACAACATGTATTTCATATTTTTAAAAATTTTAATCTTGTAGCTGGGTGGTCTTGCTGCATGCCTTTAACTCAGCACTGGGGAGGGATACCCAGGAGGATCTCTGTGAGTTTGAGGCCAGCGTGGTCTACAAAACTACACAGAGACCGTGTCTTGAAAAGCCAACAATAAATTTCTTTAATCTTTTTTTCTTTGCTACTTTTATTGTTGTGTTTTAGGTACACGTCTTGAGCATTTGTATACCCTGAACTCTGCCAATTCCTTCACAGAATGTTTTCATCTATGATTGTTCCCTTGAAACACAAGTTCAGGTATTCAGCCACTCTATAAAAGACAGGTGAGACTAATCTCAAGAAACATCTCTTACAATCTTCTCCCAACACAAAACTCACTGTCTGCTATCCTCCCAATATCTTAAAATGGTCTCTCCACCACTGAACTGCTCAACCTCCAACATACAATTGGAATCAAGCCTGGCATCATCATTAAATTACAATATTCAGGTATCGCTCCATCTAGAATAAATAAATAATCTGACACTTCATTACAAATTTTGAAGCTACTGTAAAAATCTCACCTTTATTTCTCTTGTAAGCTAACCATACTAGCCTAAAAACAGGTCTGCTCCCTTCTGCCCTTCCAGTTTTTAGATCTATCCTCGGCATAAAGGTAAAACAGATTATTTTAAAATGAAGACAGATCATATTACTCCTCTACTGAAATTGAATTAACTTGACTAAAAGTAAAGGCCAAATACTTCCAGTGCCTTAGAATATTAAAAGATTTTGCTCCACCTAGATGCCCCTCAACCGAAGAGTGTTTAGAGAAAATGTGGTACATTTACACAATAGAGTACTACTCAGAGTGGAAAAAAAATGTAAATCTTGAAATTTGCAGGCAATTGGATGACACTAGAAGAAACCATACTGAGTGAGGTAACCCAGTCTCAAATAGACAAACATGGTATGTACTCACTCATATGTCGATGTTAGACATGGAACAGTGGATTGCCAGGCCACAATCCCACCGCCAGAGAGTCTTGGAAACTGGGAAGACCCTAAGAGAGATATGCATGGTACTTTGAAGAAGGGGAAGGTAACAGGATCTTCTGCGCTGAATGGGAGCATGGGGGGAGGGGAGATGGAGCAGGGAGAAATAGAGGAGGAGAAGAGGAAGTTTGAGTCAGGGGAAGAATAGAGGAGAGCAAGATAAGAGATATCATAATAGAGGGAGCCATTATAGGTTTGAGGAGAGATCTGGCACCAGTGAGATTTCCAGAGATCTACAAGGATGACACCAAATGGAAATCTGAGAAATAGTGGAGAGGCTACCTTAAATGCCTTTCCCTGACAATGAGGTGGATGACTACCTTATATGCCATCCTAGAGCCTTCATCCAGTGACTCATGGTAGCAGAGGCAGACACCCACAAATAAACACTGAACTGAACTCCTAGAATCCAGTTGCAGAGAAGGAGGAGTGTTGAGCAAAGGGGTTAAAACTGGGCTGGTGAAACCCACAGAGACAGCTGACCTGAAAAGGGGGGGAGCTCATGGACACCAGACTGATGGCTAAGAGGTCAGCATGTGACTGGTCCAGACCCCCTGATTGTGGGTGTCAGTGAGGAGGCCTCAACAATCTATGGGACCTCAGGTAATAGATCAGTATTTATCCCTGGTGTATGAATAGACTTGGGGAGCCCATTCCACATGGAGGGATGCTCTCTCAGCCTGGACACATGTGGGAGGGCCTAGACCATGCTGGGGATGATATGACAGACTTTGGAGATCCCCAGGGAGGACCTTAAACTCCCTGGGGAGGGGAGGGGCAAGGGATGGGGGTGGGGGGCTGCTGGGGACAGGGCAAGGAGGAGAGGGGGAGGGAGCAGGGATTGACATGTGAAGCAGGCTGGTTTCTAATTTACATAAAAATATTTGATTTTTATTAAATAAAAAAAAAAGATTTTATTCCTATAGCTGGGCCATCTCTCCCATCATTCTACCTTTTGAAAATACAGGCCTGTTACAACTAAAGGTCTTTGTCCTTGCTGTTGTTTGACTGCACTTCTTTTTTCTTTTGATTTTTTTTCTGGATTAATATTGACATAATCCCTCTCTCACCTTCTTCAGGACAATATAAAATGTTACATAGTTATAGCATAAATCCTCTTTGTCTACAACTCCAGCATCAACTATCTCTGTTAAACTTTTGTATGGTAGAACTCACCACAAGACAATATCACCTAAAATGTTTTTTATTATTTGCCATTTTAATTACATTTTAGTGTGTGTGTGTGTGTGTGTGTGTGTATCGTGGAGGAAGGTGTGCTATATCCCTGAGCATGGTTAAAGGGGGAGAACAATTTGAAGGAATCAGTTATCCCCTTCCATATGCGCGGCCCGGGGATCAAACTAAGAGTGACAGCAGGCACCTTTAGCTGTGGAGCTATGTCTTCAAGCCTGCATCTCTTTGGTTCGGCAGTATGCATGATTCAATTATGTCACTTTGGGGTTGTAAAAGCATACAGAATTTGGGTCCAGAAGAGTTAAATACAGATTATTACATGCTTTTCTTTGTTTTAGCCTGTACACATTAATGTTCCATTATAGTTTGGCATCTACCGATCACTATTATTTAGAAAAAGCTTAACAAAACAGTAGGAGAGAAGACATTCAAGAACACGTAAACTTTTAACTGCAGATGCAGCAATCCTTTTCTTTCTATGTTATCTTTATCTTATTCTAGCTATAAGGATTGCTTCTGGGAGTATAACTTAGGTTGAGCAATAGCATCAGTCATACCTTTAATTCTTCCATCAATCTCATAGGCAACATTTCATGAGATAAAAGTGATTATTCAAACAATTTGTTAAAATTTAATGAAATTTACAAATGAGTTTGTTGGAGGCATATTTAGGAGATGGTTTAGTTTCATCATCTATGCCCCCATCCCTACTTCCAGATTGAAGACTCATTCCCCACGTTGCCAGAAGTTGGACTGATGGGTTAATCAGATCTAAGTCTCATAAGTTAAAATAGTGTTTCCATTGTTAATCTGTCTATCAAAATGCACCCAAATCAGCTCACATCCAATGCCTGGGAAATGGGGCAGCCATCACAATGCATACCACCTCCTCTTGTAATTCTTCTTCTTCATCCACACCCTTCTCCCCTTTCTCTCCTCCATGCTTTCCTTCTCCCCCTCTTCCTACCACCTTTTTTCTATTCTGGTTTCTTTATGCTTTGAATGTGAAATGTCACTCACAGGTTTATGCATTTGGTCAGTCCCTAACAGTTGCTACTGTTTTGAGGGGTTGTGGAATCTGTAAGAGCTGAGACCCTGCTATTGGAAACATGTCGAATATGGCCCTGGCTCTCTAGTAAGGGTCTTTCTTGGCTTCAAGTACTTTAAAAAATTGACCACCAGCAAACTCCCACACCAAAGTCAGTGTCCTATCCAACATTCATCCCCCTGCCATGAAGCTGTGGGCCAAAAAAGTCCTTTCTTTTAAGATAAATTTTGTCCATGTCTTGCTCATAGAAAGGAAAGGGGTAATTAAAATGTCATCATTATCTTCAAATTTTATTGCCAGGGTTGAAAACTCTTCTTCTTTAAAAGTGGGCATGAAAACTTTGCTTAAACATAATATAGATTCTTCTGCCATGCCAGATAATTTATTATAACCAGTATCAGAACTCTAGACATTTGGAAAATACCTAAACTTCTCAGCTATTACTAGAAACAACTCAGTTAATGTGGAAATCAGGAACATTTTAAAGGAAGGTAGTGAGTGGCGGGCTGGTGTAGAGCCAGTTAACTGTGAGTGTTTTAGATGCCTGTGATGTGGAGATCATATTTCCACTCCAAAAGGTTAATAGGAGTAAATAAATTGATAATTGGCAAAAGTCATTTTTTTGCTTCCTTAGTGGGAAGAGCAACATACCGTGAAAAAAATACCTATAATGGGGATGTTTCCTATTCTTATAATTTACATTTATTTTATGTTTATTGGTGTTTTGACTGCATGGTGTGAGGTGTCAGAAAACCTGGAATTACAGACAGGTGCAGGTTGACATGTGGGTGCTGGAAATTGAGCCTGGGACCTCTAGTAAAGCAGCCTCTTAACCATTGAGCCATCTCTCCAGGCTCTCAATTTGCATCTTTATATATGCAAAGCACTAGACATAATCCATTAAGGGATTCAAAATTATGAGATGCATAGACTTAACACCTGATATTTGATATTTGCTTCAAATCAGGGTAGTGTGGTTAGCTATTCTAATCACATACTGCTAAATCGTAAACTGTATACCTGTACATATAATAAAATAAAGATTATCAAGATACATATCAATACCAAGTTACAGATATAAATATTAACTATGAGACTATACTCTAATATATAAATATATAAATATACACACATACACATATATATGTACATACATAAACATTCTAACCCACATATAAATGAATTATTGCCTTGCAAAGGTAGAGTGAATTCATGGATCTGAGTACCATAATGTAAATGCTGTGATGTCACTTATCAGAGCATTTACTAGGCCATTTAATATTTCCAATATAACTCTTAAATTCTGTGTGTTTCTCAGAAGAAGAATGTTTCTGCTAAGGAACCCAGGAAGAATCCTATGAAGTTTTTTTCTCTCTGATTGACAATCATTACTCTAGACTCTTGATGCTGGTGGACAGTAACTGAGGAACATGGTAAGATTATATAGACTGAAGTCAGATCACAAGAAGGTACAGCGATTTCCCCACAGGCATAAAAGAAACATACAACTCTATGTAGTGGTCAATAACAGAAGTGCTGGTTGGAGTCTTTCAGAGGGGCTATAACATCATGTGAACCTGAAATCCATTGCATTATGGAGTATTTGTGTTTCCTATTACTAGCACTTAGTTAAAATCTCACAGAAAGGGGGAACAACAAGAATTCTAGTAGCATTAGTTCCAGTAGAGAGGAACTCACTATAAGAAGAAAGGGGAGCTGAGAAGTAGAAAACAGATTTGGTGGTATAAAGCCAGACTAACTCTTAAAACAAAAACAAAACAAATAAAAAACTAAGTTCTGGATTCTGGACATACTGACTTCTGACTGTTCACAGCTAGGTCCATGTCTCAGTATTATTTTAATTAAAAAAGAACTATCTAAACAAGAAAATAAGTTGCAATAGCAAAATTTTAGTGTCTAATACTATGCAATCTTTATCCTTCACATCCTTTGTGATGTTTTGGTAAAAGGTGCAGGTAAGCATACTTGCCTATCTACAATTTTTTTCTCTCAACATTTATTTTCCTCAGAGTCTGGCTGAAAACACAAGGTAATGGTCTGATATCAGTTTTAGATGTAGATACTGATTTTAGTGCATAATAGAAAATGATAGTGGATAAATATGGTAAGTATGGCTATATCTTTATAACTGATAAACACATACATATTTATATATCCTCATCTTTCCCTCTGTCTCTGTCTCCCTGTCACTGTCTGTATGTCAGTCTCTCTGTCCCTTCTCTCTCTCTCCCTCTCTCCCTCCCTCCATCCTTCCCTCCCCCCACTCTGTGTGTGTGTTGTGGAAAATGAGAGTTTAGGGATAATGAAGACAACTTGTATTGCCTTTCTACTATTGAAACCAATGGTGATGTTGGCAAAAATTACCCTGGGGTCCTATTTCCATGGAATAGCTTTCTAGTAAAACAAATTCAAATTTGATGTTATTGATTTAATATCTAAACTGTACCTGTGCTTAAAAATATAGAAAATACAAACTTCAAGGTCTATAAAACCACTTAATATAATCAATTACACAGATTTACAAGATCTTAGGAAAGGAACTCTAAAAACTACAGTAATAATTGACTAGATTAAGAAATTTGAATGAAAAGACACAATATCCTCAAGAACATTAATAGTCTGCTCCCTAAGCCTGGAAAAGAGAGTGAAGAAAAAGACAACGGATCACGAAAGCCATGACCTGAGGAGTCTCATCTTCTAGAACTGTGGCGCTAAGAGACCATTATGCTGCATAGGTGGTCTTTGGAAGAAATTTTAATTAAATTGGGTAATAAAAAACACTGCCCTTTATGGTGAGAAAGAACTCGTAAAATTTTTGTGTGACTGCCAGATAGTGTTTGGGTTGGTGTCCATGAGGGCCTTTAGTCTTGCCTTTCTTAGCTGTACAAAAGTTACGACTAAGAAAACAGAGACAATTCCTTCTTACCCTTATGGAATTTGTGAGTCATCACTGTGTTACCAAGTGTCCCAGTGTTACAGTGATGATCAAACTGGCCTATCATGGATCATTATCATGTAAGGTAGCAAACAAAACCTTATACTACTTTTTCCCTGAAATGAATGATATTGAAGTTTTATTTTTGATTATGGTAATTCTGTTATTTGAGTGATGGTTTAAATGCCAGATTTTCTTAATATTTATCTAAACAAAATTGATGAGTCCATGAAATATGTATGTTTTATATTACCATTCAAATAATTCTGGCTTTAACCAGTCAAACATAAGCTTAATTTGAAAAGTCAAATCATTATTTTCTGAAATAGAAGTACATGCCTATATATTTCTAGAAGTTCCACAACTATAGGCTAAAGGTCAACTAGCGTTGGCATCATGTGTATCTCATTTTCCAGTCAGCTGGACATATCTGCTGTTCTGCATGTGCTTTTATCAAGCTCCATTATTTGCATACAAATCTTCTTCTACAAAGAGTGATATTTTCTATTGTCCATTTTATTTATGCTATTTACCCTCTGAATGAAAGATGCAAGTTTTAAATTCAGATAAAAATAGTTTTAAGATCAGTGCCATTTTTTAGATCTGGTTCAAAACACTGCTTATACATTTTCATCACTGGCTATTTCCCTCCAATCTGTTGCAAATAAGCATCAAATTTAAAGCAGTGTACCAGAGATGAGAGTTGAGCCAATGTAGGTCCCTTAGACACTGTTTTGATGAGGGACTAATCCAGGATAACTGTTTTATAATTAAGAAACAAAGAAATATGTGGCAGGTCCGGAGATTAAGAATGACCACAGACTCAAGGTCTTTTTCATCAGCAATTCATCTCTGTTGGATCTGCCAATCACTGCTGCTGAAGAATAGAAATATCTATAGACCGCAGCAACTCCACCAAAACATTTCTTACAGCACTGAAATTTGAATTTTATGTAACATTCATAGATCATGCAATAATATTGCTGCCATGATTTTACTTCAATTTTTATACACATGAGGTGTGGAAGGGTGTGCATGAGTGTCTACCTATGTGCCTACATGTGTGGATGTTGGTACAAAGATGCATATGCATGTGTGTGTGTGTGTGTGTGTGTGTGTGTGTGTGTGTGTGTGTGCATGTAGAGCTCCAAGGTTAAGGTTGGGTATCTTCCTCAAATGTTCTCCACCTCGTATGTTGAAGCAGGACTGTTTACTGAACCTGAAGTTATGCCTTCTGCTAGTCTGACTCTGACTAGCCAACTTTCCAAGGGATTCCCTGTCTCTGCCTCCAATGCAGTGAGGTTTATAGGCTGCTTGCCAGACCAGCCCTGTTTTAACTTGTGTTATAGTATTCTAATATCTGGCTTCCACATGTGAATTTAAAGGGTTTCAGCTACTTAGTCATTTCCCTGGCCCTATTCCAAATTTTAAAAAGTTAATGACTATGCAAACTCCAGTGGTAGCTTTGGGTTTATAGTGTCTCATCCACATTGACCACTAAAACTTAAGAGTTACTGAATTACTAAAATTACACTTAACTTACAAATATGAGAGTTACTATTTATTCATGTTTATATTCTCCAAATCAAATATATACATATCAGGCAGTGGGTAATGATATGATGAACAAATAAATGTGAAGATGGAATTTACTTGTTTTTTATTTTATTGAAGGGATTGAAGAGTCAATATTATGGCCAAGCAAAATGTCATGAGTCCCAGTGTTACCATTGTTATGAGGAAAAATTATTACATACACAAACACACATACACCTATATCCCCACACACATTTGAAGATAACAAAAAGTTACTTAATTTTAAACTAATTATGAAAAATGAGATTGAACATAATATGAAGCATAATGTTCAATTAGTCAATATGAAAGGTATAACATTAAATTGCAGTTTCTTAAAAGTGCAAATGGTCTACAGAAATATCATAAGAATTTCTGGACTGTGTTGAAAGTATTATCTTTTAATAGATATTTTAGATTAAGGTAGACAGAGTCAAAGATTGCATTCTTCACTTGGTGTGTTGGAACCCACCTATAATCCCAGACTTCAGGATTCAGAAACAAAAGAAAGAAGAATTCAAGGCCAGCCTGTATTTTTCCATGAAACCCTGTCTTTAAAGTAAAATGTTGATTTGTTTTCCATATATCCTAACTCTTCTGATTGATCATGAATCATGATTGTAAAACATTTGCTATTTGTTTGGATAGATATTTAATGCATTTCCCAATTAGCTATTAAGCCATGTGGTGACAAGGACCATGCCTATTTACTTCCGTCTTCTCTATATTAACCCAGTTCTGGGCATCTCTCAGACACCCAATATATATTTGTGAAGTGAAAGGATAAATTATAAATACGATTCTATTTAAATAAATGGAGGAGACTGTTGGAAGAATGATTATTTGGAATCACATGAAAATTTTATTAAAGTCAAATATATTTTACTTGGCATGTTACCAAGCAGCTACAAAACAGAAACATGGAAATAGCTTCCAAACTGAGAAATAAAATTTCCAATATTAAAAAAAAGTGTCTCATCCTGAACAAAATAGTACTGATATATTCATGAAAGATATACAGAAAAATAGATAAGATAGATGGATGGATGGATGGATGGAGGGATAGATGAATGGACAGACGGACGGATGGATGGACAGACAGACAGATACAAATGTGTAGTGCATGTCAGGCAACATCTCTCCCATTGATAATTCCAGCGAGGTACCTGGGTATTTCAAGTAGGAAGTATGTAATGCTTTGTGAGATGCAAATACAGGCACACCCTTTTGATTATACATACAAGGAAGAAAAACAGCTGTTGTAAAACAAGGCCAAAACAATTTGAAGCCTCATAACAGATACCCTGGTCACAAGTATGTTTACTTGGTAATTTTAGCCTGAAATTCAATATAAAACATCAGGAGTAATTTGGAAGTCTGAGTCACTTAAGCAGACTAGCAAAGAATGTCATTTTTAATCATCTTGGGTCAATTTATGAGCTTGGAACTCTATCAAACATCTAGCTATCCCCAGAGCTTAATTCAGGTACATATAGTTCCAATCTCATAAGATGTGGTGTCATAGAATCAGAACAGAAAAGGAAAACACTACCACAAAGCAAAGCATACCATTTCAGACATACATCTCCATTCTAAGGGTCTATCTCGGTACCAAGAAAGGGGGAAGGAACAATTCTCAGATATATAGCCCACCTAGGTAAAGCACTTTCAAATGTACTTCATTTATTTATTTTAGGCAATTTTTGGCTCAAAATCATGCAAAATTACTGTCTCCAGTTTCACTCTGCTCTTTTGAAATAGTCCAGATTTTGTGCTAAGAGTTTAAAGCCACAGAAAAGAGCTAGGCCAAGAGGGAAACCTTTTGAAGAGTTCTCACAGCTGTGAAAACACAGGCCTCAGGCTGTGTGTAGAGTTACTTCAAACAGCTGCTTCAGGTGACTAAACACCTTGAGTCTCATTCATCAAGTGTTGTTTATACTGGCTGACAGACCAGACTTGGAGAATTAACTTAGAGAAAAAAGATGTACTACATACCAAGTATGGGAAAGGAAGCTAGTTCTTCAGAAATGTAGCAGGAAAAAGGAGTAACTTGACTAATTTTAAAGGAAAACAAGATTAATTTTATTTTATGTTAACATTTTTGATACATTTCTTTATAATGAAATTTGAAATGGTAATGATATCTTACCATGCAGGGAAATACCTCAACCATATGGTCATAAACATTTAGTTAATTAATATTATGAGTACACAACTTAAAGCATAGGTACACCAAAGACACTGTGTCATTCTTTAAAGAAAATAAGGTTTTCGTCTTGCCCAAGTCACCATATCACTGTAAGCATTTGTTTGATGAACGATGACAGATAAGGTTCAGCACGCATCATTAAAAATTTCTTTCATGAATTTTACTCACAAAGGTGATATGATAAAATGTTTTAAGCCATGTAACTATTTGCATGGATCAAAAGAAGAATGAAATAAAATAACATGGGTCAGTGCCAGGCAAAGTATTCCCAGTTAAATAAGCTTTAAATATTGAAAGACAGCTTTAATATTTCTTTTTAATCAAGAAATAAGTCACTTGATAATTTCTTTCTTCATAACCTCATGATGGTTTCTAAAAACTTTTTTCACAGCTTCAGCTCATCAATAGGCAGGAAAATCCACGCTGCCCTGTCCCTTCTCAGTGCAGATGTCAGCTGTCAATTCCACTGACAATTAGTGTATCACTGACGCTATGCAAGTGTCAAAAGTAAAATATCATTTCAGTTTCCCTAACCTCCTCCCATTTTCATACCCGTTCATGAGAGTTAAATATTCTGTTTTCTGGTTGTTTTCCATGACTGCAATCCCTTTTGTTTCTTTTCATCAATGACTTCATAGCACTTTTAAAAGTGTACCTTGACCTTGGGATCTTAAAGGAACATTTCAGATTTCTTTCTCTTTGGAAGAAATCCTTCCCTGAGATCTGGCATTTCTAACAATCTCCCATTGTGGACAGTTGCTAATGGAGGCAGAGTCAGCCCCTTAATATTCAAGACTTGAATTACAATCTGAAGAACATTTCGTAAACACTATCTTCTATTTTTCTTTAACATTAAAGGCTACTTAAATTATATATATATATATGAAAATGGCAACAATTTTCCCCCAGAATCAAATGAAAATATGAATTATTGATATATAGAGATATACATTCATGTCTTCATCCAAAAGATACTAGAGATGATCTTCCAACGAAAAAGGAAATGGATATCACAATTAAGGTGAAAAGTGACATGGTAATGACAACTGATGGGTTAGAATTTACAGACTTGCTAATAGGAAAAGGAGTGACAAAATTAAAGATGCCATTATCATGAGTAAAAGTGAAAGAAGCAATAAAGCCAGGAAGAAAGGTAGTAAGAACCATAGCCAGAGTCTAAGGAAGGGATGCTTTAGCTATTTGTGTTCATGTGTGTGAAAGCATATTTCTGTGCATGGAGGCCTCAAGTCAGCTTCAGGAACCACTTGGCTTTTGAGAAAGGGCCTCTCATTGACACTGAGTTTACAGATTATGTTAGTTGAGATGGTCCATGCATTCCAGAGACCCTCAAGTTCAGCTTTCTTAGCACTGAAATTGCAACCTGGTGTTTTAATAGAACTTTGGAGATCAAATTGAGGCTGAGAGGATTGCATTCTAGGCACAATATTGAGGCCTTTTCTCACCCACAAAGGGAAGCTCCTTCATACTTTACTGGTTTACAATTTAGAATCTCATGAGGTAACTATTAAACCCCCTTTAAAGACAAAGACAGGGAATCACAAATAAGTTTAATTCATTTATTTATAATATTATCAGTTTACAGATTGTAGATATGTGAAAATAATTTCTCTCACCACAAAATTTGCTGCCTATCAACTGTGGTTCTGACCCTCTCAGTAGACTTGCAAAGGAAAATGAAGATCTGAAAACATTAGCTATTCACAACTGTGTTTGGAAGGACATGGGAAATCAAGTGATTTAGGAGAAAGTGCCCCAGAGGAGCTAGTGCAGTGGAATAGAAATTTGATCATGCAATGAGTGAGGCAGAGTGAGGGTAGGAATGCCGGATAAAGAAAATTAATGATGCAACATTTATTACTGGTTTCCATTCGATCTTATCTGCCTACTTAATATGCCAGATCATGTAGGGTGTGTAACTATCACTGTTGTTGAGGCTGAGGCTAGGGGATCTTAAGTTCAAGGGCTTGTATAGGCTGTAGAGTGAGTTTGTGGCCAGCCTGGACAACCTGTATCCAAAAGAAGTAAAGAAGGAAGGGAAAAAGGAAGGAAGAAGGAGGAGAAAAAAAGAAAAAAGGGTGGAGTTATAGCTCTGTGATCTTGTACTTGCTTGGTATGTATGAGGTCCTAGGTTCAATCTTTTTTATTTATTTTTTTATTTTAAACTTTTTATTCATTTTACATATCAACTGCAGTTCCTCCTCCCTCCTCTCCTCCGGATTCCCGCCTACCCTCCTAGGCCATCCCCCATCCACTCCTGAGAAAGGGTAAGGCCTCTTATGGGGAGTCTATCTCAATACTGCAAAATGAAGAATGAATAAATGAAGAAGAAAGGAAGAAGAGAGAGAAAGAAAGGAATCATTGCATCTAAATTCAGAAGGAATTACTATTTATGGATTAGCATGTCATATACTAAGTTAACAAAGCACTATATAGTACATGTTAATATAGTGAAAGATGGTTTTTTAAAAGTTAGCAAAGTAAATTTAGTGACATTAGAAGCATTTTGTTAAGGTGAGTCAATGAAATCATTTCCCAGCCTTTTCGAGATGAAATGTTATTCCTGGACCACAAATACATGAATATTTTTCTCAGCCCTGACTTATGAGAAAAAGACACATTTTTTCCATACAACACAGAATTAAATGTGAATGCAAGAACAGCCAAGATTATCTTTCATGAATGTTGGCTCCAGGGGCAACATATCGCCTGTAAGTCTATCCAATCAGTTATGAGGATGCTGCCTGATTAGGGGAAGTGAAGGGACAAGCACAATAGTCACAACACCACATCAAATATATTAGGCATCATTACAGTATGTCAACGGATACAGAATAATACGGTTGTGCAAAGAAGTGGTTACTGTTCTGAACAGTACCCTTGTGTTCTGAATTCTTCGATCCTGCTTCTCTGAAATTATGCTTTGGCAATGCCAATGGTATCCCATGCAGGTTATTCCTTTTGCCAGATAGCAGGAAAAGGAAAAATAAGCTGGAAATATGCTATGATAGAATTTATTTGTCTAAAGGTTTGGTTGACACTACTTCTCCTCTATAAAAGTGAGAGTTGTTTGTCAAGTGAAAACAAGCATGAACTGGAAGAGCACAGGAAAACACTCTGAAGGCAGTGTCCGTAA
Source organism: Mesocricetus auratus (assembly GCF_017639785.1). Classification (NCBI taxonomy): domain Eukaryota; kingdom Metazoa; phylum Chordata; class Mammalia; order Rodentia; family Cricetidae; genus Mesocricetus; species Mesocricetus auratus. The sequence goes on along the minus strand of NW_024429189.1, from coordinate 15,918,838 downwards.
AGAACCTGGACAGAGCAGTTGCCATCAAACTGTGATCTTGTTTCTTTTCTACCAACATTTTCCTTCTGTTCTCTTACTCTTTATGTTGTTCCCAAGGAAAAGTTAAAGCCCAATGCTTTCCTCCTTTCTTACTTAAGTTCTTACCTGATTTTCTTAGAGAGCTACTACTCAAAACAGAGCTTGTCTTCTCAAACCAGCCACTAGAATTTTAGATGTCATCTGCTTATCAAACAGCAGATGAAAATTAAAGAACAGATCTATATAGGGACATACAAGGGTCTCATTCGCCAAAAGGATATATTGACTTGAACCAAGGAAGAATCTGGCTAAAGTGTGGACAGACTTTTACTTACATTTTGTTATTACTCATTTTATCACACTCCCCCTCCCACCATCTTTCTCTTGTACCTGTGACCTTAAGAGTACCTTAAGAATGGCAGCATGTAAAACATCAGCCCTGCAGTGTCTGACTTGCAAGGAGATTGGCAGCCAGTAGCTGGCATATGCTTCTGATTATGTTAATGAATTAGAGGTCAAGCCCTTTGACTCTTCAGTTAAAGCAATCTGAATCCGTTTAAAGGTAAAATTAAACAAAAGGAGTTTTGGTTACCTCATAATCTCGCCAAAAATAGCTCATTTAATATGTAGTGAAGTCTGGCATAAATGAAGGTTTCTTCTTTGATCTCTGTACAACAAAGCTAGAAAACATAATTTTCTCAGTTCTAAGAGTGATAATAAAATGTATTTTTTACTCACTGAAGCAAATGCAATTACTCATATTTTCCACTTAATGTATAGGATAAATTCCAACACAACTTCACAAGGTGAAAATGGTCAAATGTGGGCAAACTTGGCTGCAACTTTCAATCTGCTCCTTTGAAAACTCAGAGAGACAGCTGCCTGGCTTGTTAGCCACATCTTGTTAACACGTATCAATAAAGTGTTGGGTGGAGTGCTGATCCCCAGTGTGCATTGCAGGCAGGCTCTCCTCAGCCATCAAGAAATCAACACTTTGGGGCTTGTGTGGGTTCCTGACTCAGTGGAAACAGTCTATGTCTTTATGTTTTGTTTAACATAAGTGATAAAATGATTCCTTTACAACGCTGCAATCTTTCTGATATCTAAAAGGAGAGTGAAAGATTATCAAAGCCAAGTTTACAGGTCTAAACTTGTGAAATTACGGAAGGAAAGAAAATGAAAAACATCCCAATTTTTATCATGGCCATGAAGGTTCAGATAGATGAACAGGGTCAAGTTGTTTAGTAGACTGATTCGGGAAAGTATTCTTCAAAAAGAAAAGAAGTAAGGGGCAGAACTGAAATAATCTTCTATATTTTAATGATAACACTGCCTCAAAAAAAAGGCAGATTAACTTTAGCAATCATGAGAATGGTGTTGAAATGTTATGTGACTAAATAATTTTCAAGTGGATTTCAGGGTAATTATATTAGTCAAAGTTTATTAAGCACCATAGTTACCTGAGTACTCCACATATCTGAACTGCTCATTGTAACTGATGAGACAGTTACTATTATTGCCTGTTTTATAATGGAAATACTGACGAGGAGGGGTTGAGTAAACTAGCACACAGCATAGAATAGGAATTACGCAGGCTATGATTCAAACCAGGCCCTAACCCAACAGATTCAGCTGCATTCTCAACTGTGGAGCAAATGTGACTTTCAAATATAGTGTCCCAGAGAATTTCCTTACCATTTTGTTAATAATTTACTGATAAAACGGGGAGGAAAGGACTGTGTTGTGAAGTTATATGGGGGTCTTGCCTGACACTGCTCAGTTTGGAAAGCATGTAGGTCTTAAACAATAAGCAGGTCGCTGAGGTTAGTCAAAATGTGGTTGTGAGCAAGACATCTGTTGCCCGAAGAATAAAGGCAGTTATAGAAACGTGAGCAGTCAGTCCTTCTCCAGAATGTATTTAGCAACCAAAAACTTATGAAAACCATTTGTGCTTGGTTTATAGTGGGTCAGCTCACATATAACAATGTTTCCCAGAATGTTTTTTTCCTTTAGCTACCTGGCATCAGTGCAGCCATAGGCAAAATATCATATGCAATTTGAAAGCTACAAGTGGAAAAGCAGGTAGTTTGGGATGTAAGTCATTCTAGGAAAGACACACTTGCCATTTATGTAATTGCTGATACTGACATTCAACTCAGTGTGGGCATCAGTCAGGTGTAGTGGATCTCTTCTCTGGAGGCTAGGGCCATGCCTATCTAGAGGTGTTGAGTTAAGTATGTCACTGATAGTGAGGAGAGATGCAGCTCCAATTTCTCTTACATGGTCCTATTATTATATGGCCTTTCCTGTTGTGTATTTATATGCAGTTCCGTCCCTGCTGTCTTTAGTCAATCATTGATAAGGCAGACTTACCAAGACTGCTTGTGGAGAGTTATGACAATTCTACTTACTTTAATAGCTTTCTTGTTTGTTCTCACTCGCAGTGAATATCCTCTCCTCAACCTGTTGATGTACATTTTGCGGTTCTGTTTGGATTGCTTGAGGAACACGTCTAGGATTTGGTACTACAGATGTCATAAAGTGAGGGCATCGTAAAGGCAAAGGTGAGTAAAACTGGACCAAGGATAGAGGGATGGGGTAAGGGACATATAAACAATTCAATAAAATATAGTAAAGGAAATTTATAAGGGAACTTAAGTTTATACAGCTTCATCATAGTGATATGGACTTTCGAAGATGAAAACTGTCTTTCTCATAAGAAAAATAGAAATAAATATGAATAGTTTATTTAATGTTTTGAACAAGACTGGTAGATTTCATTAACCTCGATGTGGGTGTACCTATGCATCAAATAATAACAACAAGAAATTGAGTTTGATGACTTACAACTAGCTAAATTCCATCTGCAGAGACCCTCAGGACAAATTAAATTTTATCTAAAACCACCTACCCACAAGCAATGAATAGAGTGTGCCTAGGGCAGTTTTGTACATCCTAACTGCCAGAACTTAACTATATTTGATGAGTGACTACTTATAAAGAAGAAAAAACTTAAGAGTGCTAAGAAATTTAATATAGTAAGCATCTCTAACTCTGAAAGAAAACAGCAGTTAAATATGGCTATATTATCCATATAGACTGGTTAATATTTGTGTTAAGCAGAGAGGTAAGAATTTAGAAGCAATAAAGGGATGGGGAAATTAATGGAATGATCAAATGAAAGCATAAGAGAGGCCAAAACAAAGAAAGAAAGAAGTAATTCACTTCAGTGATGTGATGAACATGGACAAAAGTTATTCTATTTGCTGAAACAGAGCCAGGTGGCTTACTCCATCATTCTCTAAGAAACACAACTCCCAACATTTATCAACTGAAAATACTTGACTTGATCTGTCATATCACTTCTGTACAGCAATTAAAATTTTCTGGTTTACTTAGTGAGGTGACTATACTCGGGAGAAGGTGACATTACCAAATAGGAAAGTCTGGTTTATCAATACATTAAACCAATGCAGTTAATTATGGAGATTCAGATTACAGATCTTACACACACTTTCACACACACACACAATATGCAACAATATTTCTATAGTGTGTTATGTAATATATTATACATCATATATTATTGATATTAACAGGAAAGGAATTTGTGGACAAAGACAGGAAGTGGGAGGCATGCTAGGAGAGAGAATTCACCTTTGAGTCTTTGTTCCCAGGACAGGCTAAAATGATATACTCAGCTCATTTTACAGTAATGTTTTTCAGACCTTAGCTCTTTCCTCCCTTTTCTACTACAAAGTGAGTATATGACACCACAGTATAACACAAAGAAAAGAAAACACAGTAGTAAATTATCTTAAATACACCTAAACTAAGGATATCCAGACTCAAACTTTCCCTAGGTTTTTTTTCTTTTCACATAATTCTAGATTTATTTTGCCATTCAAAGGTTTACTTTGGCTATAGTTGAAATTGAATTTGTTCTTCAAAGAAACCCAACAATAGAAGTACAAAGTGGAAGCCTCTGTCTGCTCCCTGGGAGTTCTGAAGGCAATAATTATAAAATGATAGGATTCTTAATGAAAACGTGTCTTGGAAAGGTTGAGGTTGACAGCAGCACCACTGATGAGACAAGAAATAAGTCACAGTGTAGTCACAACCATAAATACAACTAGATGATGTAATTTTAAATCCCCTAAGACTTATTGTATAAATGTATCTCAAGTTTAGAATTAAAATCCTAAGAATAAGCATGGATTGAAATTCCTAGAAAAAAATAAACTCTTTTCAAAAAATAGCCTTTAGACATAGTATTATTAAAAGTAGATTTAATGGAAGACTTGTGAAATAATATAGCCTAAGAAAACTGATGCAGAATTACAGAGTAATTATTCTTAGTAGATTTGCTTCTTTACAAGCATGAGATCTGCACTAAATACACTGATGTAATCTCAGTTTTGTTCTGCAGGTGGATACAATCCTTGGAAGAATACACAATAACCCATATACCCACATTACATGCAAAAACTCCCACAATCAATACAGGACCATAATGTCAAGGTCAGAATAAATAAAATGTCTCTTATACTGTTTTAACATTAATTGGAGATTACTATCCAGATTTTGACAAAGAGTATGGCCAGAGAATCTTCTCTACAAGCAGTATCTAAGATGCATCATGTGACAAACTTAAGAAGGTTCTGGAGTTTCTAAAAAAAACTTGTTGCAGCATCCTTAAGCGTTTAAACCTTTTTTTTAGACTTACCAATCATAACTTTCTTGAGTATCGTTTGTTGAAGAATTTTGTTTATCTGTTTTCTTTGATGATTTTGTCTTTGCTTTCCCTGTTCTAGCTCATTCATGCTAGCTGTGGCACTGACCTATATTCCCTACCATGAACCAATATTAAGTTGCAAGTGATTAAGCCCATGTTACAGCCAATTCAATTTCAGTTAATATTGTTTCTTGCCAAGTATCCACTTTTATCACAAAGGGTGTTTGGTATAATTTTATTAAATCTAATTTCTTTTTTAGGAATACAAAGTTACTCATTCTTGGGCAGTTTTAGTATCTTATGGATATGGCCCCTTCTAATTCCAAAGTTGAGAAGCTGATCTTAGAATTGTGAGCATGAATTCTTCATCCTGACACATAATGATTGTCACAAGCAAGTCTTAGTACCCCATGTACTTGGCAAGGATGATAGTTATAGTAAATCAGTTCCCTGTGTTGTTTTAAGAAAAAAGGCAACACTTCCCATATATTGCAATAAATTTCACATTGTGTCTCAATCCATCTGACTGTCCATTAATTTATCTCTAACTTATATTTAGCTTGGAGAATGTGCCTTACAAATTGGTTTAACTCAATCAGATTTTGCACTAATTTTACTCATAGCAGAAAAGCCAGGAGTAGGAAGGCTTTCCAAAGAGAAGTTTAAAATATAAATCCAGTTCACTTCAATATTACTCCCTTATTTTCTACAAGGTTTCCAATTTCTATTAGTTACAAAACCAATAAATTAATTACATGCATTGTGGGATAGTGTAAAGAGCTTATGAACTGGTAAAAAGAGACATTTTATTAAATGCTATAGTCATGTTTCTGCTATCTAAACATCCATTTATTCATATATATGGATTAAACCCTAGTATGTAATGGAGAAGATCTGTAATACTAACTTGGGCCGTGAATACTGGATTAGAACTTCCTACATTGATATCACTCAAGGAAATAAAGATATAATGCTTGCAAAATTATCAATCCTTTACAAATTATTTTCTGAACTCATGTATTCACCCTCAAAATAGCATTTTGAAAGAAGAAATGCTATGACTCCCACCAGAAAATTATAGCACTGTTATTGACAGAAATATTATAATGAAGACCTTCTGTTGTGAGTTAAGTAGCAGAGAGTAAGACCAATGGACTTGTCACAGTGATGTTTGAGTTACAAGTCTTTGACCAGCACAAACCCTCTTGTGTGCTCTTGATTGTATCACCAGCCACACAGAGCTCACCATCACCATGCGTGCGCGTGTGTGTGTGTGTGTGTATGTGTGTCTTTACTACAGGCAGGCAGAGTTCTCACCATTGTTACCTGTAGATCCTGTGATGCAGTTGCTATTTCATCACCCAAATTAAAGCTCATGGAATGATTTGTAAGTATGCTTATTTGTTATTTATTTTAAGTAAGAGATAATTTATTGTTGCCAGACTATATATTTTTGTTTAGGAACATAAATATAACCTCTTGGATTGTTAAAGACTTATTGTATTATTATATACAACATTAATTTAAACATATTTTATGCATATGTATGTTTTGCCTAGATGTTCATAGGTGAAGACTTACAGTTACAGATCTTGCCAATTACACATTAAGCGTTTAGTTCAGCTATGTATACGAAAGAAGGTTTAGAGATGCATAAGTATGTATTTCTCTTCTTCATTTTATCACACTTGTAAGTTTTGAGTGTCTATGTGTCTATACCCAAGAGCTATAAACTACCTTATAGAAATCTTCACGTCAAGCAAGTTACACTTCCCTCAGAGTTGTGGGCCAATGGGTTCCAAGAAATCCCCAACACAGTATAGGTTATTCCTATTGCCTTCACTTATCATCTGGAAATTAGTTAGAACACTGTGGCAAGAGGCACCACCAGTTTCAATCACAGCATTTGAAGCACAGCCTGATTCTGACTTGGAAGCTTCCTCCATGTGAACTAGTGTCAGGAAGTGCTACTCAAGTTGCCAAGTCAGAAAATTTATCAGCAGTCCTACGCAGCTCTAAAGCCTCCAAATCACAAAAAATGAACATTTTGTAAAGACAGTCCCAAGATGCTACAGTGGCACTTATATTTTGAGCATGATCAATGCCTCTAATTGATTTGACAGCCACTCCAACAGGCACACATTCTTGCTTGATACTTTAAAGCTAGCCAAGAACATATGACTGGTGAGATGATAGACTCTAGAGAATATATTTCTGGCATTTTCCTAAATTAACACAGCCTCTAACTCTTCTAAATACTTATCCTTATGCCACAGGTAAGCTTAGGTCTCAGTGCTCAACAATGGAGAGTCATTTCGGCAGCACATCCTCATTTTCTTCTTTCTTCTGCTTCGCAAGTTATTCCCACCTACCTTCTGTTTAAAATGTTCTTTCTTCCTAAAATATTTTGCAATTTATTCCTCATAGCCCAGAGAACTAATAGGCTTATTTCTTTTGTGTTTCACTTTTTTGAATTTCAAAACACGTTGCTAAATGTTTTGATATAATACTATCTTTTAAAATATGTTTTTTTCTAGAAAGTACATATACTTTTCATAGGTACTTTTTCTTCAAGTTAGAAAGTATTTGTATTTCATCTTATTTCTCTCTTATATATAGAGAATGAGATTGTCAATAATATATATTGAAAAAATCTAATAATAATCTGTGATTATAAAGGTTGCTTTTAATTATTAGAAAATAAATTCTAGGAAACACATTCCTTAACAACACATATATGACAATAAGGCATGTACATTTATCTTAAAATAAGCCTTCGACATTCTCCCACACTTTTCTCACCATTATCTCCATCTGTAATAATAAAACTTATCATCTGATTGCAGCTATTTCTGTTATCTCAAGTCTGAATCTAATTTATTTGCTACTCAACCTTACTTTTCCTCTAGTATAAGATTTGTTTTTCCTGTAATGTAATACAAAGTTTTGATTTAAAAGGTACAAGTCTTTTTTCCCTAAAGACATGGTATTTTAAATTAAAAAGACAAATAAATTCAAAATAGACTAGCAGTGTTTTGCAATAAAACATCAAACAAACTGCAATTTGTATAATCCAATAAATTTACTCAAATGTGTTTTGGAGTATATGAAATGGGGAAACAGCAATATCTACTTTTCTAATAACAAGAAATATCAAAAATATTTTGCTTATAATAATTTTGAAACACTCATTTACAAAGAACCAAGGGTTACTCAGAAATATTGTGATAGTGTAAGACTGCATTGTATTAACAATGCTTTGATATATGATGTTCTTCCCTGGCCCTGACATTTAAATTTTAAAGCTAATTTAGAAACTACAAAACCATCAGGTGGGTTTTCACAAACCCTGTTCCCTATGCACTATCATTTACTGCTTCACTTCTTAGAGGAAACATGTTTACTTTGTTATACCAAAAAAAAAAAACATGCTAATACCACATACATGCTGGGAGTTTAGTTGATATTCTTACATATGTGTTACCCAGCAGGCAATTTCTTAACTTCTACCTTTTCCCAGTGGTTTTATTGCTCTGTCTCTACTTACTATGCAAGTCAGACTGCTCCCTAAGTCCTCTGGTGCAACAATCATTATACAGCAGCTAAACTATGCTCTGAAATTTAAACAATACGGATGTCAGTATATACTTTAAATAAAATTGATAAAGTTGACTCTAAAACATTTTATGTAAGAGTATTTAAAATACAAGTCACCATTCTAAACTAAAAACCTAGATTTGACTACCAATGACAGATAAGATATGGTTATTATTAGTCTTCATGAAAATGACTAATTAGATTCTCAGTCAATTAGTCATCCAAGTAGGTAATATAATTATTGAACATTAAAAAATACTTGATGTATATTTCCTCCGTGCTTTCTTAAACATTAAAGTTTGCATAAAAATGTAAGTACAAAGTTTTGACTATTTTACTTCTCGTGATCCCAAGAGCATTTTGCTCCTTTACAATATTTCCCTGTGTTATTTGTTTATCTTTTCAAAATATCTTTGCTATCATGACACTTTGGCATGCAGAAGGTGCATGAGAACAGTTAAATACATTTATTTGCACTAGTAGATTGTCAGATCACATTAAGGAATCGTATCTAAAACATTAGTAGAAGAGGTCTTTCCCCATGAATCACCAAATGGCCAATCTCAAAATCTCAAATATGTTCCCCAGAGGAAGTTGGGTTGAACTTTTACCCTAAATAGTTGTTCTAAAATCTTAGCATACTCACTTAAAAATAACTCTTCATCTTGAAAACAGCCAAAGGCACAAAACATTATTTACAGACTTAGATAATTAATCTCATTTATAAAAAGAAAAGCAAATCGAAAGGCAACCAGGAAAAAGATGGAATGTGCCCATATAAATCACATCCTCACCAGGATGTGTCCTTTTTGCACTGTATCATTTCAGAAAGCAACCATAACTCCAATCATTTTCTCCTGCTTTTCTCTCAACTTTTTACCAACTACTGTGGCCCAGAATATTCCTTTCCATTTTACCTCTACTCTCCTCTTTCCATTTTGGCCTAAGCATTTTCCTCTACAGTTGTTATCTATTCCCTGTGTGGCCCTTCCTTTGCTTTAATATCTCTCTCAGAAAGTATCACTTAAAATGTGATTGAGGAAGCACTCATAAAATGTCTTACAGTGCAGGTATTTACCCTCTCCTTGTCAACATGGTTTTGTATTTGGGTATATATTCTGGGAATGGCAATTCAGTGCTTGTATAGTACATGGCCCACCCACAAGAAAGCAAAGCCTCTTAGTCATGTACTATGGCACTATCTTTGTAAATGTCAAATGGTCATATTTTTTTCAGTGAAATCAACTATTCAGCCACTTCAGGCAGATGCTCTGGGAAAAGGGGCCTTACCAGAACTACTGTATAAACAGTGCTTTCTTTTCAAACCTTATGTCACTACCACATTTGCAATGCCAGGGCAAGGTAGATGCGTAAAACAGAGCATCGGCGTTTTCCTCCAGATACAGGAAAAGTAACTTGCAGAATAAAACATCAACTAATCTGAATTGAAGACACTATAAAAATAGGAGACTATTCTTAGAGATAAGATGGATTTCTACCAAACCAACTGGGGAATATATACAAGCATCTGTGGATACTGGGGAGGGGCAGTATGCTTGGAAGGCATTTTAGTAGTTTCTTTATGATTTTAATGTATGTTTATTTAGGTGTCCATTTTTAAATGTGGTCAGAGAATATTAAGAAGTAAAATTTCTAAATTTTGAAATACTTCTTTGTATATGGCATATTGTATACTCCATATTCATTCTGCATAGTCTGAGAAATCATATTTTGCAGTTATCCATTCTGCTAGATGTGTGAATAATTAAATATTCTGATATATATTTACTACTATATTACCTGTCACTACTTAGCATTCTTGTTATCAACTTGACTCTTGAAATTTCACAATGCTTGCATGTAAAATACCCCTTACACATAGTAGCATAATGCTATGTTACATATGTCTAAATTATTCACCGGGCATATTATATATATATATAATATATATATATATATATATATATATATATGTAAGTAGGTAGTGTATTACCTCACACCATGAAAAGATAAGCAGAGTGCAGTAAACTATGTTGAGGGAAATAGAAAGAGGTGGGATATGTCCATAAAAATTTGTTATAAATTTTCTACTGTAATGTTAATTGGTGATTTTTTTCTTTGAATACTGTTGCTAAGCAAAGTAATTTGGGGGATGTATACATGGGGCAGGGGAGGTAGTTCAACAATTAAGAGCTCTTGTTGCTCTTCCAGGGTATGAATGTTTGACTCCTAGCACCGTATCCAATGACTTACAATCAGCTGAAATTCCAGATCCAAAGATTCAGTGCCCTATTCTGGCCTTTGTGGTAATCTTAGAGATGTGGAATATACTCATACTAACACACACACACACACACACACACACTAAAATAAAGAATCTTATTAAAAAAGAGAAGCATTCACACATCCAGGTTATTTACTATCCTTGTTTCCTCAATCCCACTAAAAATGTTGGAACATAATCTCAGTGGTCAAGAAGATGGGTCTTTCCAGGTCCATATCTCTATCTCTATGTAATAAGCCCTAAACCAGTTATCTTAATATATTACTGTATTATAAATTATTAAGTAGCATAAAATTGTTACCAGATAACTGGAACGACAAAAAAAGAGGAGGAAAAGTGCTATGGCAATGATAACTGAAAAAGGAAACATAAATCTTACTTGCCATCTCTCAGTGTCTCACAACAGATTTAGAAAGAACTTAACCATCACAACATCAATAATATTCAATACAATTTTGAAACCAAATTAGATGTGTTTGTTAAAGTAACTCTACTTCCTTCATGGAACTGCTATTTTAGTGAGGGAATGCAGATAATTAAAAAAGCAAGCAAATCAACATGAACATTATCAGATGCAAATGTTATGAAGTAAGATGAAACAAAAATGATAAGAAAGAGTAATCACAGAAAGAATGCTGTACATATTGGTCCAGAAAATATTTTCGTTTAAGAGGAGACATTTATAGTGAGTAGAGACGTGTTCTATGCAGAGTATTTTAGAGAGGCCTACTGTGTGAATATATATCACTATGATTGGTTTAATAAACAAACAGATTGGTCAATAGCTGAGTAGGATTCAGTTAGGTGGGAAAGCCAAACTGAGAATGATGGGGTGAGGAAGGGTAGAGTCAAAAGAGTCAATGGCAGTCACAGAGGAGCAAGAGATGAACATGCCATGCTAATAAAGGTACTGTCAAATGGCAGAGTATAAATAAGGAATATGGGTTACCTTAAAATGTAACAGCTCTTTAGTAACAAGACTGAGCTATTGCCCAAACATTTACAATTAATATAAAATCTGTGTGGTAATTTTGGAACTGGTCAGCAGCAAAGAAATGTCTGCTTACAGTGCGCAACTGTTTAGACAATACTTGGGTGAGAAAATGGCCACACATTCTAGAAACAGACTTTTGCAAACAAAGCAATAGAGATATTTGTGAAATGTGAATTTGGACAGATAAGAAAGAAGCAGCCTCTGGAGAAATGTGTAGTAACTTGTTGAGTGCAGAAATGAGACTGTAACAGAGGTGAGGAAATTTTTATAACATTTAGCAACATTGCAATATAATCACACTTACATCTTAATATTTTAAGTCAGTTAACATATCAATAACTTTTCTGTGCTTTCCATACGCATATATAATGATTCATGGTTATATGTATATGTAAAATGGTGAACAGTAGTGTTATAGAAGTCTGAGGTGATTGTATGGCTGGAAAAGAGTCTGCATTGGTATGTACTTTCATTCTCAAACTAACATGTGAGGTTTTTTTCATAAGATAATTACTTCACGAGCAGAGAGTTCTTACATTATAAAACATTAACAATTTATTTACATGATGCATCTCAATATTGATTATTATGGATAACACTGTTGAAAGGATTACTGGACACTGAAGACGGTAGTGGTAGATTTAATTTTGTATTACTTATTGTCCCACATGGGTAATCACCAGCCATTGATGATAGTCTACTCAAAGTGTTCAATACATAAAGATTCTTCTGTTGAATGCCATTTTTTGGAGGTGCATGTCACTTTATTTCAGTTTTATTTTTCCTAGAAGCCAAAAATTGGAAATCACATGGAACTCATTTTAGCTAAGCTAACTCCTTTGCTCCACATAGAAAAAAAAGGAAATCAATCCATGAAATTATTGGAAAGATACAATTGTCACTCTATTAAACATAGAAAGGCATAGTTAATCTTAGGATAGTTAGAATAAGTTATTTCTGACCAAATAAGCTCCCTTATTTATATGGATTTATAAATTATAATCATTGGGAAAATAACTTTTAATTTTAGACAGGAAAGGAAATTTTAAATATGGTTGTATAGATGGAATAATTTCTTTAAATACAGGAAAAGAAGTTGGCATAGCAGGAAAAGGAAATTTTTAGATGTATATTTAATTTTTAAATGTATGTTCTTATATGCATATGTGCCCACATGTGTATAAGCTGTGTGTGGATACCAGATTGTCATGACCTGGAGCTCCATGTTGTGAGTAACTAGATAGCGGTTCTTTGAATCAAGTCATATTTGCTGGAAGAGCAGTAAGCTTTCTCAAATACTCAGGCATATTTTCAGTCCCTGAAGAGGTTTTAACAATAAAGGAATAGTCATTTTAATTGTGTTAAAATATAATTAAAAATATAGTGGTCACCATTTCAATGATGTCAAGTATGTTATTGTCATTTAGAGATCAGTTTTGGTTGATTTCACTTGCATTTTTTAGTTCTATGTCCTGATAAACACATGGTATTCCTGACAGTATATTTTTCTATTTTAAATATTTCTTCTATATGAAACTGAATAATTAATATCCAAATATTTTATAAATGCACACATGTACAAAAAAGTAGTAAATTTTCAATCACATTTCCTTTTGAACTGATTAAAGTTGAAAGAAACAAATATTATGGGCTTGCATGAAACTGGTTGCCAAAGACAAACAAAACCAGTTCAGTTTTCTCTTTTCGAGTTCTAGAAGACAAAAATCTAAAATCACGTTATTCTAATTTGAAACATAGAGTTGTGCTGAGTTTGTTTCTTTTAACTTTAAACTTAGTTCTTTATTTATAGTTCCAAATCCTGAAGCTTATAGAAATTCAGGAAAAGTTCATGATTACATAAGAACTATTTTGCCATTTGGATTAAGATGTGTATCTGAGAAGGAAACCCCACTCCTCTCCTCCCCTGTATCCTCCCCTGCCCTTTCCTCCCCTCCTCTCTTCTGCTCTCCTCTACTCTCTTCATCAAACTTGATTTCTGCTGGAATGATTTTGGTATCAAACAAACTGAGTTTTAGGCAAAGGAAGATTTGATTCAAATTATCCAATTTTAATATTGTTTATGTCACAAATGATAAGTGAGAATTATTTCAATTTTCCAGTGGCAAGTTTAAAAATAAATAGAAATGGTTGAATTTTTAGCAATTTATTTTATTTATGTAAATATACTTAGTCATAAATTTCTAACTTTATTTATATAACATGTGGCATGTAATCTTCCAAAGAAGAGTATGTTAAATACAGAATTGTGAACTTTAAACGTTTTACTCTCTGTGTGAATTATCTCTGGGTGTGGTCAGTACATTGCAAATACATGTTAGGGTATTTTAATTTGTAATCATGACTTTTAATTTTGTGACTCTGGAGGACTTTGTCTTCACTTGACTATTTGACATAATTCAGAGGCTGGGTAGTACAAGATCAGAGGATCTTATAAAACTTCCCATCACATGTTACCAGATAAAGTATTTCCCCCTTGTATCTCTGTTTAATAATCCATTACACTTTCCTGTTTATCTCACTACATACTTACACATATAGCTGTCATCATACATTTTATCTTGACGAATAAGCAAGTACTTACGGCTTTATATTCAGAGTCATGCTAATGTAACATATAGGTCAACTGCTACAAAGAATTTTCAATGGCACAAAACTGTAAAGCAGCATTTTCTACTTTCCCACATGAAAATAAACCCAATTCTAGTTTAGCCCCATATTTAAAATATTATGTTTCTGCACACACTCCATGCTGTTCTCCATCTGTATGTTGTAGAGGCAATAATGACAAACAGTGACCTCTGAACATTTCCTTTTCTTAATGAAGAGCATGTGTGACTATCTGTGCTTGTGACCACACATGATTATTAAAGATAAAGCAAACATTACTTCCAGCTAAGATTCTTATTTTCTTATGCATGTGATCACAGAAAGTTCCAGAAGATATAAATATCACCAACAAAGTAACTCTCAGGACGTAAAGTCTTCCTAAACCACTTGTGTATCCCTTTTGCCAATGCTCCCAGGAAGCAGCAGACTCACAGTGTTAAACCCCTTTCCTCCACTATAAGTATCTCTGTCCACTAATTAAACATACCTGGGAGTCAAAGACATATCAGTTCACGTTATTATTTGAACAGACTCTTATGAAACTCCTCAATACGTGTGAATTGTTAAAGCTTTTCCAAGGATGGTAAGTGATAATTCTTTCTAGCTTCTAAATATTATCCAACTTTATTTCTTTTTATTTTTAACCCCCAGCTTACCTTCAGTCCACACTTTGGTGTCATGCTGTGTCCAGTGGCATCAATATGCTCATCTTTGTATTTCATTTGGTCTCTTTACTCAAGTGTTCTCTATATAAATTCCTACTCATTTCTAAATTTGACCGTGTGTGTGTGTGTGTGTGTGTGTGTGTGTGTGTGTGTGTGTGTGTGTGTGTGTGTGTGTGTGTGTGTGTGTGTGTAGCTTTCTCCCATGTGGATGCAAGCACAGGTATTTTCTTCTAAGCTTTTTACCTTATGGCCTTATGAAAGGATTTCTCACTGAACTGGAATCTTGTGATGTTGGTGTTTGAGTTAGAGGTTGTTATTTGTTTGTCTGTTTGTTTATGACTGGCCAGTGAGCTTTGGAGCCACATGTTTTGGAACTCATTGCACGTTTACAGGGACACATAGCAATTTCCAGCATTTTGCATGGGTGCTGGGGATTTTAGCTCAGTTTCTCATGCTTGCTGTGTAAGAACAATTAGACTGAGCCATCCTCTGAGACTTAAAATTGGCCGTCATTCTCCCATTTTCTGCTTTGTCATTTTTTAAAGTAAATTCAAAGTGCTAATTCTTTCTAGCTTCTAAATATTACCCAATTTTATTTCTTTCTATTTTTAATCTGCAACTTTACTTTAACCCACACTTTGGTGTCTTGTTCTGTGTCCAATGGCTTTAAGTATGTTCACCTTTTTTATTCTTTTGGTTTCTCTATTCAAGTGTTATCTATATAAATTCCTACTTTGTCATTTCTATACTTGACCGTGCATGTGTGAGTGCTTTGTGTGTGTGTTGTGTGTGTGTGTGTGTGTGTGTTGCTCTCTTCACAGTCCCTTCCCCCACCTCCTCTTTATCCCTACCCAGGCCCCAATCTACTCCTCTTCTGTTATTATCTAGGAAAGGGCAGGTCTTCCATAAATATCAACAAAACATGACATATCAAGCTGCAGTAAGACTAAGCACCTCCCATGTATTAAGGCTGAGTAAGGTAACTCAGTATGAGGAGTACGATTCAGAGACAGCCCCAGTTCTACTAGGAGTACCAAGTCACAAAACTGTAATACATATGCAGAGGGCCTAGATCAATCCAATGCAGACTCCCTGGCTGTCAGCCGAATCTCTGTGAGCCCCTATGAAAATGGGTTAGTTGATTCTATGAGGTTTCTTGTGGTGTCCCTGGCTCCTCTGTCTCCTGCAATCATTTCTACCCTTCTTCTGCAGGATTCCTGGAGCTCCACTTAATCTTGGGCTGTAGGTCTACGTCTGTTTCCATCAGTTGCTAGATGATGCCTCTCCTATGACAATTGGGCTGGGCACTAATCTGGTCACAGTTGTGTATTCATATCACCTATTGCTAGGAGTATAAGCAGGGATCTTCCTTGTAGATCCCTATGAAATTTCTTTGTATTGGGTTTTTAGCTGACCCAAAACAGTTGCAATTTTTATGCCTCCTGGTTTGAATTAACTCAGTCATTCATGAGTATCCCTGAATGCCAACAGTCATTATGTGCTCCTGGCCCAGCTATCACATCATTCATTCTTGATGTAGAAATACCACTCATTGACAGTGCTCGTCATCTAAAAGTACATTTATAAAGCACCTAGGATAGAAAATACTTATTCCACTTAAAAACTTAATATGTTCTCCTGGGGCCTGATTACTGAACATTTGCATGCTTACAGAATACTTGAGTGGCATAGGACCAGTTTGTTTCCTAGGGAACAAATGCACTTATACCAAACTGTAAAGCCTTAATCACTAAATCCCACTATCTCTCTGTGAGGAGAATTTTTAAAAACTGTTTGTTTTGATAAGAGTTACCAGCTACAGTATCCCTGCAGGTAGATTTCCAAGCATGCCATAACGGAAAGATCATTTTAATCTAAACTAAAACCTAAGATACAGATTTTCCAAAGCAGTGTTAACTTGGGATAGTATATTTCTTAATCAGGAAAACTAATGGGTAAATGTGAATTGAATTTGAAATGTACCCACTTGCTTCTGTTGTTATCCCATATTTCCCCCTTTTTTTATATTGAAAATCTAGATTACTTCTTCCATTCAAGAAAAACTTGGTTTTGCATGGCTTTATTTCTTAACTAAATCTTAACTGGAATCTAATTGAAGCCCAAAGAAAGGACAATGCATTGTAAGGAGGCATTTTAACATTTAAGACATTCATCTTCTTCAATGTGAATATAATTTTTATCTAAATGATTTCCGAAGAAAATGGATTCATTTGGCTATAGTGCTCTAAGACCAGTGGGAAGCTCATCATCTTAATATTGAATCTGTAAATCCTTTCCACTAAGGGTGGTTAGCAGCTTCGACAAGTGTTTATTTTACTTTAAGGAGAATATGTAATTTCCTGGAATAACACATATAGATTTCAGTCCATTTCCCCTTTCACAAGTCACATTTATTCCTTGGACTCAGATGATGTAGCCTACCTCTATATCAGACTTCCTTCTGCACAATGAGATGATAGCCTATCAAGTTTTTGTAGTTTAATGAGCATATATCAGTCTGCTCCATGATTCATTTATACTTGATACAAAAAAAACCATCCTCAGCCACGATGATAAGAAGCAATAACAGGGAATTACTTCCAGATGGCTATTTTTTCTTACTACATGTGTGGGCTATAATACCACTGGATAAAAGTTTCTATTAGTGTGATGATGGTCTTGTCATTTTGTATCATGTGTTTAAAGACTTGGTCACATTTATTTGAGATAACTCCATCCATTAGGCAAAGTGGTAACATAATGAATATGTTTGGTCATTTACACATCAGTGTTCACTTGTATTCCCTAATCAACAAGAAAGCTAAAGTCAATGGTAGATAACCACATAAATGGGCTCAAAACCAAAATTTAATATGATAGCTTACTTAAGATATCAAAAATATTTATGGATCCATAACAAACAGTGTCCAAAAAGTTACTGAAAATTTTCCTGTTTTCTATTTATCCTTTCTTCCTAAATGGTGAATGACTGCATTTTCTTTCTTTGCCTTGGAAAAAATAAACTGAAAGTCCAAGGAAATTATGTTTCTAACTATAATATTGTCAATTTGATTCACTATTACTTTTTTATAAAACCATAAATAAATTGCAATCAAAGGAATCTTCAAATAAATATTCATAAACACGCAAGTATATGCATACATTCTGGAGGAAAAGAGAAAGGTAAGAAAACACAAACTCATTTGAGACTTTTCTTATAAAACAGCTTCTCAAGAACTAGAGTTCTACTTTATAGTCTCATATTTTCATCTGGCTTTTATAAAATTATTATTCGGTCTCAAGATTATGATATTAAGATACTATTTGAAGCTATGAATGGCCACCAATAACTGAGTTAGAATAAGGAATTATAAAATAAACAAAACTATTTTGGAAAGACTTTTATGATTAGGGTTACAATCATCCCAATTTTACCAAATATGCAGTTAACCAGAGTATAATTCAAAAGTTTAAAATGCTGCTTATTGATGGCTTTTCTTCACATCTCAACATATAAGCCAAAGAAGAGAATAAAACCACTTTCAGATTAAATTTTATCTTTTGCATAAAGTTAAAGAAAGCAGACTTTTGTGTATGTCTAGTATCTCTTGCAGAAATATCAAGGTAAAATTGTTCCAGTGTATGGAAATTGCAAATGTTTTTCAAATGTCATTTAATTAGTAACAAATTGTGAAGAGTTCTCATTCTTTATGTATAAGCAATATAAATATTAATTTCTTAATAATCCAAGGAGCATTTATCTAGTCTACTCTTCAGAGCATAACAAGTATTTCCATAATCAGATGTCTTATTTAAGTCTCTTGGTCAGTGATGAAAACACAAATAGCAAATTAGTAAGTCCTTTGAGTATAGAGTTTAGCAAGAGAAATTTTTCAAGGTAAACTTTCATTCATTTTGATTAGCCTTTGTTAGAAACCATGCAAGAAAATACTGAGTAAAAATGTTATCTATAGACTATCTTTTAAATAGGCTATCAGCAGGGCAGAGGAAAATGGCTCAGTAGTTAGGAGTACTTGTTTCTCTTGCAGAGAACCCAGGTACAGTTTCTAGTTACCCACAGGGTGAGTCATAACCATCAACAACTCTAGATCCAAGGAGACCAATGAAAAATTACAATTAAAAAGGCCATCTACTCGAAATCAGAATCTCTAACTCTATGTTTATTTTACCAGGTTGTCATAACAAATGTATAGCCTGTAGCTAAAGGAGAAGGACTTTTTAAGAACAAAAAAGAATTCAAATTTGAATATCAACTTTAATATAACATTTGAAGTAGAATGGAAACATCCCAATTGACAATACATTTCAATTTCAATTTTCAAAAACTGATGCTGTGTTTCATCATATGATGGTGAATACAGGTTTCAGAAAACTTATTTTTAACACATACATGATTTTCTAGGAAAGCACATGAACACCTGCATACTGATGACCACGTAGAAACACCTAACTTATTAACCAAGATTTGATGAGTCACTTTAGTTCCCAGGAATCTTGGAAACATTAAACAACCTTGGATTAAAGGGACTGAGTTTTCATAGCACTCACTAACCTTGGTCTGACTGCTTATCACTGCAAATTGTTCTTGGTTTGAAAAGAGCTTTTAATATTTATAATTGTTGGTCTCTGGCATCTAAATAGTATCCATAGCCATAGAGCTTCATTCTTATTGATGTGTTTCAAGGTTCAACTGCCATTGCTGCTATTCATGCTGTCCCTTAGGCCTGGATAACTTTTCTTTCCAAAGCATTGTGAGTGATTGATCTTCAGTTCTTAGAGGCAATCATATCCATTCATGTAATTCAAGGATCAGCCACACGGGGCACTTTGTCTGAAAGAGAAATATACATTTCAATGTGAATGCTTCATCACTTCTAGCTTTTTTATTCTTTTTAATATTCTGGAATTGGAGGTTATCCCTCAAAGAATTTCCCTGAACCAAAATTGCATTAAGTTTAGAGAGTGTTTGGGTAGTGTCAGAACCTTCTATGTGAGGTCTACAGCTATGACCAAGTTGCACAAAACAATTTCTAGGAAAGGGAACAATTCATTCTGTTCACTCAGTTATTTTTCCCAAAGGAAACAAAAAAGAAAAACAAAGCAACCCAAATGCTTACTATCAACAAAAGTAACATGTTCAAAATATAATAAATGAGTGATATCACAATGCTTATTTTAAGATTACTAATGAAAATCAATTGCATGCTCATATTTACCCTTTGTGAAGAAGACCTCAAAAATCTCAGTACATTAGATTAATTTGACTATCCTGTGGGTTTTTCAAATTGTGAAATAATTTCACAGTTCTAAAATAGTATAGTTTCATCTAAACTTGGCTGAAATAATGTTTCAAAGAATTCTCTTTTTATATCTGTATCTCATTTTTAATTAGATTATTCGGTGTTTTGGTGACTAGTTTCTTGAGTTCTTTGTATATTTTGGAGATCAGCCCTCTGTCAAATGTGGGGTTGGTGAAGAATATTTCCCCATTCTATAGGCTGCCATTTTGTCTTGCTGACTGTGTCCATTGACTTATCTGGAGGTCTTATTTATTAATTGTGATCTCAGTGTCTGTGCTACTGGTTTTATGTTCAGGGGGAGAACATGAGGGATCAGGAAGATTGAGGTGAGAGAAAAATAGATAAGGAGCGTAAGAAAAGAGATACCTTGATAGAGGGAGCCATTATGGGCTTAAGAAGAAACATGGCACTAGGGAAATTCCCAAGAATCCACAAGGCTGATCCCAATAAGAATCTAAGAAACTGGAGAGGCTACCTTAAGTGCTTCTCCCTTATAATGAGATTGATGACCACCTTAAATACTATCACCGATCCTTCATCCAGTAGTTGATGGAAGCAGAAGAGAAGCAAAGATTCACAGATAAGCACTGAGCCTAACTCCTGGAATCCAGTTACAGAGAGGGAGGAGTGATGAGCAAAGGGGTCGAGACCATCTTGAGGAAACCCACAGAAACAACTCACCTGAGCAAGTGGGAGCTCATGGAAACTGGACTGACATCTAGGGAACCAGTATAAGATGGAACTAAGCCCCCTGACTGTGTAAGTCAGTTGGGGGGCTTGGGTATTCTATGGCACCACTGGCAGTGGAACCAGTATTTATCCCTACTGCATGAAAGAACTTTTTGGGGCCCATTCCCTATGGAGAAATACGGGATGGGGGGTTGGCTTGGTTCTGCCCCAAATAATGTGGCAGTTTTGGGTGATTTCCCATGAGAGGCCTCACCCTCTCTGAGGAGTGAAAGGGGAGTGGCATGGCTAGATGGTAAGGGAAATGGATGGACAGGAGGGAGAGGTAACTGAAATTGGTATGTAAAATAAGATTGTTTTCAATGTAGTGAGTATTGAAAAATGAAAAAAAAAGAAATTATGTTAGTTTACAAAAGTGGCGGTAGTATATGTTCTCCTCTAGGATTCATGACATCTCCAGCCACAGGTAACTGGATGGATTTACAGTAACAGGCATAATTCACTCTGGCTTCAACTCCAACTAGAAAATTATTTGTTACTGACAAAATGTAGATGCTACTATGATACACTTGAGGATAGTTTATAATGTTGGCCATTGATATAGTTCATAGTCAGACTGTTGACTGCTTTCCTTTTATTAACTTACAGAGCAACATAGTACACTAGGTATGTTTTAGCTTGATTCTTCCAATTCCTGTGTCCAAAATATGTCCTATCCTCATCTAAAGTCTTACCCCCAAGTTATGCAAGGCAACCAAAGGCAACAGCACCTATATTGTTTGAGGAGTATCTTGGGCTGCCCTGAGCAACTATTTGAAGACACTGTCAACTACTTTTTTTACACTGGAGACATTTTTTTAATCCGTGGATCTTGAGGGAAACATTATCACCTCAAGTGTTAAAATTGCAGTCAAACTATATATATGTAAAATGTACATAATATTACATATACA
Source organism: Mesocricetus auratus (assembly GCF_017639785.1). Classification (NCBI taxonomy): domain Eukaryota; kingdom Metazoa; phylum Chordata; class Mammalia; order Rodentia; family Cricetidae; genus Mesocricetus; species Mesocricetus auratus. The sequence goes on along the minus strand of NW_024429189.1, from coordinate 15,896,956 downwards.
TAGCTATACTTATATACACTTATATATGTGTTCATTTTTTAATGCTATTATAGGTATGTGAGGGTTCTTTGCTTGTGAGTATGTGTGCACTGCATGTGTGCATTGTATATGCAGAAGTCAAAAGAGAGCACTGGATCCCCTAGAACTTTAGATACAGAATGCTGTAAACTGTCCTTTGAGTGTCAGGCTATGGAACCAGGTCATCTGGAAGACCCATACATTCTCTTACCATTGATTCATTTTATATGTGTTTTATAAGTAAATACAATAACGTGTTTTCCTGTGTTTTCACTATATATATATACATATACATACATATATATATATATATATATCCTTACTTATTCCATCCCCCTCTCTGGTAACCTCCTTCCTCTTTTCCAGTTAAATTCCTCCCACACTGCTCCCACCACTATTTCCCATTTGTAACACCTGTATTCTTCTATTCCCCTCCAGACTGTACACTTACATATAAATATTTGGGCCTATGGTCAAAGATGAGAGAACATAAGGTATTTGTATTTCTGGGTCTGGGTTGACTCACCCAATGTAACATTTTGTTTTAGTCTGTCAATTCACCTGTGAATTAAATTATTTCATTTTTCTTTATGGCTGAGTAGTATTCTCTTATCAATAGGCACCACATTTTAATCATCCATGCATCAGTTGAATTTAGGCAGTTAACAGCTCTAGCTATTGTGGATAGAATAATGATGGTAAGGGTCTGTGGAGTAGGATGTCCAGTTCTTTGATCATATTCATAGGAGAGGCATAGTTAGATGTACTTTTAGCTTTTTGCAAATTTGCCACACTTATTTCCATAGCAATGGTACCATGTTGCCATCTTACCAACTGTAAGTGGATTCTGCTATTCCTATAACCGCACCAGAGTTTGTTGTCAAGTTCTTCACCATAGCAATTCTGATGAAACTTCAGAAGAGTTTAAGTTATCATGTATCTAATTGCCAAGAAAGTTGAACACATTTTCAGATGTCTCATTGACATTTTTATTTTGTCTATTGAGAACTCTCTGTTCATATCCATACCACTTTTTAATTGAGTCATTTGTTTTCTTCACTCATTATTTTTTTTGAGGTTTTGGTATATTACAGATATTTTTTATCTATCAGATATACATCTGAAAAAGATTCTCTCCTACTCTATGGGCTTTCTTCTCACTTGAATAATGCTTCCTTTTGCTGTATGGAAACTTTTAGGTTTTATGAGGTCCTGTTGGAAAATTGTTGGCCTTATCTTCCAGGCAAATGGAGTCCAGTTCAGAAAATCCTTTCCTGTACCCATATGTTGTAAGGTATTGCCTGCATTTGCTTCCAGCAGTTTCAATTATTCAGGTTTCACTCGAGATGTTTGATCCATTTTGAATAGAATTTTTGTGTATGATGCTAAATGTGGGTCTCACTTCATTTTTCTATATGTGGGCTTCATATTTCCTGGAATTATTTGTTGAAGATGGTATCATTTAACTAGTGGATGTTTTGGACTCTTTGTCAAATATTAAAAATTACTGTAGTTACATGCACTCATGTTTGGATATTCTGTTTTATTTCATTGATACACATTGCTGTTTTTAATGCCAACACCATGCTGTTTTTATTACCATAGCTCCACAATATATTTTGAAAATTTACCCTGCAGCATTGTTCATTTTCTCATGCTTTCTTTAGCTAACTGTGATCTATCGCGCATCAATATAAACTTTTAATTATTTTATATTTATGTGAATAATTTCTTAGTGATTTAGATTGGAATTAGATAGATTAGAAAATTGTTTTTGATAGGATGATCATTTTCATGGTATTCATTTCACCAATTCATCAGAATGTGAAGTCTTTCCATGCTATAAAATTTATTTTAAATAATTTTTAGGAATTTGGGGTTTTCATTGCACATGCTTTTCACATCCTTATTTAGGTTTAGTCACAGATATTTTATTTTTCTTGAGGGTGTTTTAACTGTGAATACAGTATGTCAGTACATCTTTCTTGGCATGTTTGTTATTGATACACAGAAAAACTACTGGTATTTATAAATTAATTATATGTATACCCCATTTCTAGAGCTTTCCTGGTAAAATTATTGAGATTCCTTACGTATAACATCATCTTATCTGCAAATAGGGATAAATTCACTTCTTTCCATGGCTATATCCTTCTCTTAGTTAGAGCTTTAAGTACTTTATTGAAAAGGAGTTGGACAATGGATTGCCCTGTCCCATACTGATTTGACAGAATTATTTTAAGAGTGATATTGGTTGTTTGTTTGTAAAATACTGTCTTTATTATGTTGTGGTATGTACCCTACAGTCTATCTAGAACTTTCTTCTTTATTTTGTGAAAGTGTGTTGACTTTTGTCAAAGGTATTTTCAGCATGAATAGGTGTGATCATAAAAAAATCACTTTATCTTTGTAATCCTTTGGTAGATATATTTATAAGATTTATTACATTTATAATCTTATGCATTTTGAATTATCCCTTAACCTTTAGGTAAAGTCAAGTTAATCACCACAAACCCAGTCATCAACTACAGCATTAATAGTCCCTGAAGGGACAGATACCACCTGAAACACTCTAGGAGAAGGCAGGTAGATACCGGTTCAAGAGTGCATTCAACAGTATAAAGAGCAATATATATATGGCACTACCAGAACTTAGTCATTTGACAACAGCAAGACATGAACATTCCAATGTTGAAGAAGCAGAAGTTAATGACCTTAAAAGTAACTTAATGAAGATTATAGTGGTTCTTAAGAATTCTCTTAAAGAAATAGAGGAAAAGACAAACAAAAAAATGGAAGAAATCTTTTTTTAATTTTCTTTTAATTTTTGATAGCTTGTTTCACATGTCAACAATAAATCCCTTAAAGAAAGTTAAGAAGGCCAAGAAAAAACAACCAAACCTGTGAAGTAAATAGTACAGGACATGAAAATTGAAATAGAGGCAATAAAGGAAACACAAAGCAAGGGAATTCTGGAAATGGAAAGTCTGGGTAAACAAACAGGAACCATAAATGCAAGCATAACCAACAGAATAAAAGAAATGGAAGACAGAATCTGTGACAGTGAAGATATCATATAGGAAATAGATTCATCAATCAAGGAAAACATTAAATCCAACAAAGTCATAACACAAAACATCCAGGAAACCTGGGACACATTGAAAAGATCAAACCTAAGAATAATAGGGATAGAAGAAGGCAGAAAAATACTAACTGAAAGTCACAGAAAATATTTTTAATAAAATCATAGAAAAAAATACCATGAATCTTACAGAACACTATATAGACTGGACCAAAAAAATAGTCCTCTATCCACATAATAATCAAAACACTGAACATACAGAATAAAGAAAGAACATTAAGAGCTGCAAAGGAAAAAGACCAAGTTTCATATGAAGGCAAAACGATTAGTATACACATGACTTCTCAATATTACAGCCAGAAGGTGCAGGACTGACTTTATGCAGACACTAAAACACCACAAATGCCAACCCAGACTGCTATACCTAGCAAAAGTTTCAATCACCATAGATTGAGAAAGGAAGATATTCCATTGCAAAACCAGACTTAAACAATACCTATCCACAAATTAAACCTTACACAAAGTACTAGAAGGAAAACTCCAACCCAAGGAACTTAACTGCCCCCATGAAGACACTGGCAACAGATTTTCCCACCCTGGCAAATCCCCAAAATTGGAAACACACATGCACATGCACACACACACACACACACACACACACACACACACACACACACACACACACACACCACCACCACCACCACCACTAATAAAACAAAAAAATTATAACAGGAATTAACAATCATTGGTCATTAACATCCTTAATATCATTGGACTCAATTCACTTATAAAAAGACACAGGCTAACAGAATGGAAATGAAAACAGGAGCTGACCTTCTGCTGCATAAATAAAACATACCTCTACATCAAAGACAGACATAACCTCATATTAACAGGTTTGAAAAATGCTTCCCAATCAAATGGAACTAAGAGGTAAGGTGGTGTATCTAACATAATATCTAACAAAATAGTCTTAAAACTAAACTAATCAAAATAGATGAAGAAGGACATTTCATATTCAGCACAGGAAAAATCCATGAAGATTAGTTCTTATTTCTGAACATGTATGACCCAAATACAAGGGCACATACAAATATAAAATAAACATTGCTAAAGTTTAAATCACATGTAAAACTCCACACATTAACCAGGGAAGATTTTATCATCCCACATTCACAATGGACAGGTTTGCCAGACAGAAAATTAACAGAGAAATAAGGAAACTAACAGATGTTACGACTAAAATGAACTTAACAGACATGTATAGAATATTTTACCCAAAGACAAAAGAATATGCCTTCTTATCAGCACCTCATTGATCCTTCTCTAAAACTGATAACATACTCAGTCACAAATCAAATCTCAATAGATATTAAAGATCAGAACAAACCCCTGTATCTTTTCCAAAAATCATGACTTAGAGTTCAACAACAAAAACTGCAGAAAGCCTACAAACTAATGCAACCTGAGTAATGCTCAACTGAATCACTACTGGGTCAGGGAAAAAATAAGGAAGAACTTAAAGACTTCCTAGAATTCAATGAAAATGGATGTACAACATACTCAAACTTATAGGACACTATTAACGTAGTGCTAAGAGGAAAGTTTGCATCACTAAGTCCCTATATAAATAATTTCAAGAAATCTCAACTGTAATGTCACACCTGAAAGGTCTAGAACAAAAAGTTACAAATTCATCTAGGAGAAACAGACAACAGGAAATAATAAATTGAGGACTGACATCAATGAAATAGAATCAAAGAAAACGATACAAGGAATCAAAGAAACAAAGAGTTGCTCCTTCAAGAAAACAGACAAACCCTTATCCAAACTAACAAAAGGCAGAAAGAGAACACACAAAATAACAAATTCAGGATTGAAAATGGAGACGGAACAACAGACACTATGGAAATCTAGAGAATCACAGATCATACTTCAAAAACCTGTATTCTACACAATTGGAAAATTTAAAAGAAATGGAAAATTTTTAGAATATGTACCACATAACAAAATTAAATCAAGACCAGATAAATAATTTAAGTAGACCTATAACTCCTAAGGAAATAGAAAGAGTAAATAAAAGTCTACCAACCAAAAAATAGCAGATTGTTTCAGTACAATATTCTACCAAATTTTCAAATACCTAATGCTATTACTCCTCAATTTTTTCTTCACAAGAAAAACAGAAAGAACAATGCAAAAGTCCTTTTATGAGACTACATGTACCTTGATTTTCAAATCACACAAAGATGCAACAAAGAAAGAAAACTACAGATCAATCTCCCTCATGAATAATGGTGCAAAAATAATCAATAAAATATTAACAAACTAAAACTAAGAATGCATCAATCCATCATCCTCCATGATCAAGTAGACTTCATCCCAGAGATGCAGGGATGGTTCAACATATGAAAATCTATCAATGTAATCCACCATTTAAAAAACTGAAAGAAAAAACACATGATTGTCTCACTAGATGATGAAACAGCCTTTGACAAAATGCAACAAACTTTCATGATAAAGGTCTCAGAGATGCAAGGATACAGGGAATCTACCTAAACAAAATAAAGGCAATTTACAACAAGCCAACAGCCAACATCAAATTAAATGGAGAGAAACTCAAAATAATCCTACTAAAATCAGGAACAGAACAGATCTGTCCATTCTCTCTTTATGTATTTAGTATAGTACTCAAAGTTCTAGGTAGAGCAAGAAGGCAACAAAAAGAGATCAAGAGGAAACAAACTGGAAAGTAAGATGTTAAATTTTAAATATTTGCACAAGATATATAGTATATATAAGAGACCCGAAGAGTTCTACCAGGAACCTCCTACAGTTCATAATCACTTTCTGTAATGTGACCTAATACAAGATTAACTAAAAAAATCACTAATAAGCAGGCTGAGAAAGAAATCAGAGAAATATCATCCTTTACAGTATCCACAAATAATATAAAATTTCTTGGGGTAACTCTAAGCAAACATGTGAAAGACCAGTATGACAAAAACTTAAGCATTTGAAGAAGATACCAGAAAATGAAAAGATTTCCCACACTCTTGGAGATAGGATCAACATAATAAAATGGTAATTATATCTAAAGCAATCTACAAATTTAATGCAATTCCCATCAAAGTACCAGCACAATTCTTCACAGACCTCCAAAGAACAATACTCAACTTCATATGGAAGAAAAGAACAGGATAGATAAAAACTAACATGTACAATAAAGGAACTTCTGCATGCATTACCATCCCTGACTTCAAGCTCTACTATAGAGCCACAGCAATAAAAACAGCTTGGTATTGGCATAAAAACAGACATGTGGACCAATGGAATAGAATGGAAGACCCTGACATTATTCTAAACACCTCTGAGCACCTGATTTTTGCCAAAGAAACCAAACCAATACAATGGGCAAAAAAAGCATCTTCAACAAATGGTGCTGGCGTAACTGGATGCTGACATGTAGAAGATTGCAAATAAATCCATGCACAAAACTCAAGTCAAAGTGGATCAAAGACCTCAACATAAACCTAGGTACAGTGAACCTGACAAAAGAGAAAGTTGGTAGTAGTCTTGAACACATTGGCACAGGAGACCACATCCTAAATATAACACTAGTAGCACAGATGCTGAGAGTAAGAATAAATAAATAAATAGGATCTGAAGATAGAGTTTCTTTCCAGTCAGGTCCCCAGCCCTCTAGTCCCAAACAAGAACACAGAGGTTATATTAATGTAAATTGTTTAGCCAGTGGCTCAGGCTTCTTATTTGGTAGCTCTCTCTTATAAATATTCTTTTACTGTTTTTTTAATTTTTTATTATTTAATAATTTTTGAAGAATCTTGTAAAAAATTTCTTTTAAATTCTGTGTCCTAATACTCATCTCATTAGAGATGCTAATGTTATAATGCTCATTAGAGAATATTTCTACAGGGATAATGACTTTGGGGTAAAGAATACTGTTTTTGTCTTCTACATTGTTTGTATTGATGTTATATCCATGTGTAGACTCCTTTCCTTGGTTATTTGTCTGACATTAGATTTTAGCCTCTGTCATGTTGGGCAGGTACAAAAACTAAACGGCATTATCTAGTTTCAGGTGCAAACCTCCTGTACCAGCTTTGCCTGGTGAACTCCCAAGAACCAACACACCAGCATCACCTCTAGAGTCCTGGACCTATCTCCAGCCTTGGGTCTTTGTGTCTGCTTTGTACCATCTCCCTCTCTCTGGCCTAGTTCCATAATTGTAGCCTTCAAATCTACAGATTTGTATGGCCAGCTGCTCAGAATCTCGCTCCCCAGAACCTTCCCCATCATCTTAAACATAGCTTTGATGGGACAGATTCTGCACACATTTTCACTCAATGTCCACACTATAAAGCCTTGCTTTAGATGCACAACTCACCTACCAGCTTAGCTTGGAGACATCTTCCCAGCAATGCCTAAATAACCCACCTCAACCTGAAGTTGCTACAAATACAGTAAAAGCATGCAATTTTTGAATTTTTTTGTTAAGAACTTTTATTTACTTGATATGTCTCATAATTCCTGAAAATAAAATCAATGTAAGATTAAAATCAATATACTAGGAAGCAATATTAGACTAAAAAAACATATTTGAGATAAAAAAGCGTATGCAAATAGTTTGGTCACTGTATTCCTGAATGTAGACTCATAAAAGAAATAGTACCTTAATTTTGCTTACTATCAGGTGAACCCTGACAACTGTAATGATACTTGGTACTAAGAATGAAGACTACATGGTAATTACTGTCATCAAAAACCAAGAAACAAAGCCTTCAATCTCATAATCCAACCAAAACCCAGAGGAATGTGAAGATGCCTTGAAGTCAATCCTTCAGCTGACGAGAAATCAATGCATGGATAAGATTGCTGTGATAACTCTGGTGTGACTTCATATTGAGTTCAAAAAAGGGTTTAAACATATCCCAGTAACTATTGAGGTGAGTGCTAACAAGGTCAGCAGACAAGGCTTGCAATAATTAGTGTTTGGGGGAGAATTAATATTTTGCAGATCACATCAAGGATTATAGTATTGATGATATTAAAATATCTATAATATGGATTATTTAATATGGGAACCCAAAATTAGAAGAAATTCTAAATAAGATGTAGATAGAAACCATTTTCTTCTATAGCTATGATGTTTTTGCAAATTGATTTAATTTATAATAATTTAAGTATAAATTGTTATGTATCACACTAATGTAATATTTATTAATAAATTCATAACATTGTAGAAAAGAACATTGCTGTGTAGAATGTCCTGTCACCATTGCTGACTTCAAACCTCCATTACTTTAACAGTGCATAACCTGAAAACATAATAGTCATATCTCACACTAGGATGGGATCAGGTTAGGGTTATCCTTGTTAGGGTTGTGATGAAACATCATGAACAAATCAATTTGGGAAGGAGAGGGTTTATTTAGATTGCAATTCCACATCACTGTTCATCACAGAAGAAAGTCAAAACAGGGACTAAAGTGGAGCAGGGACCTAGAGACTAGAGCTGATATGGTGGCCATGAAGGAGTTCTGCTTACTAGCTTGCTTCCAGGGCTTCCTCAGCCTGCGTTATTATAGAACACAGGACTATCAACCCAGGCACAGCCCCACTCACAATAAGGATGGCCCGCCCCCATTAACCACTAATTAAGAAAATGCCTTACAGGGTTACTTACATATAATCCAATCTTATGCAGGTTATTTTCTTAATTGAGGTTCCTCCCTACCTGATGACTTGAACTTGTGTCAAGTTGGCATAGACCTATCCCAGCACACCATCCAAATATATTTGTGTTTGATATTGAAGTAACTGGTTGTAATGCATTTGATCACAGGTACAGATTCAGCCCTCCTGTCTTCCAGAAATACACACTTCAACTATTCTTATAATAGTGAATTTTATGACTTATTTCTTTGTTTTTGAAGCAAAGTTTTACTGTCTTGCAGATGCCTTGATCTCATACTTCTGCCTCAGCAGTACTAGTATTATAGACCTTTGGATTTATTGTTGTCTCTATTTAATTTTCATTCATGGTTGAAGAGATGGCTCACCCCGTAAAAAAACCTCCCTAGCAAGTATAAAGACCTTATTTCATATTCCCAGAATTCACATAAAAACTTGGTTGTTAGCAGCAGACTATGTGACACAGTGGTTTGCCAAGCCTAGGAATTAGAATGCAGACATATAAATTCCTCATGCCCACTGAACAGTTGGACAAACTGTCTCAAATATCAGTAACATGGAAAGTGATCTTAAGAAGGTAACCTTTGCAATCCACACACATGAACAAACGCATGCATATGCACCCACATGCAAATAAGATGATATATATACATATATACACACATATATATGTTTATATATATGTACATACATCACACAATCTCATCTAAGTTAACTCAGTGATTTATGAAATACCTCTTCAAACTGGTAACTCACAATGATTTATGAAATATCTTTACATACTGGTGAGATCAAATTATCCTTGGTTGTCTCATAGGATATTTATACAGGTTAACATAGAATATACTATTATTTGATCTTTGTTTCCTTTGACCAACTTTCTTTATTTACTCTTTCCATTAAAATATATTATAATATCACCCTTCACCTGATCTTGACATCCAGGAAAAATTGGACAAATATATGACTTTTAAATTAGTTCAATATAATAAATATGGTAACTTGAGAAATAAGGAACAAATAAAATTCCATTAAATACGATGCAGGTAAATAAAAGATATTTGCACGATGCTTTTCTCATTGAGGATGTTTATTGACAAATGGATTTTCCCTTCTGAATGTTTTCCTGTTGCATCTGTGTTTTTTGTGATACCATCTAATGTTAGCAAGGCAGGGAAACCAAGCTGATGGAAACAGATAATTCTGTTTCTTCTCTTTTTATTCTGTTAATTTTTAAAATCTTTGAGAGGCATGTCTTTTTTGTTGTTTTTTTTGTTTTTGTTTTTTGTTTGTTTGTTTGTCAAGACAGGGTTTCTCTGTATTGTTTTGGAGGCTGTCCTGGAACTCACTGTGTTGAACAGGCTGGCCTTGAAGTCACAGAGATTCGCCAGCCTCTGCCTCCCGAGTGCTGGGATTAAAGGCATGTGCCACTAATGCCCAGTTCGAGATGCATGCAATTTGAGGCTCAAGCTGTTGGTGATGTTCACAGTGATTTTCCTAGTTCCATTATCATCAATGACTTTAAAATTCACCATGTAACCATGCTTCACTCTCACACTTAGGAATCACACAATGACTTTAGAGCATGTCCTGATGAGGATTTGCCACTATTATTTTGATATTGGGTCTCTTAATATACCCAGAGCTCCTGAATAAGGATAGACATTTTTAATGTAAAGATTTGTTATTATTTCATGTTAATTGATTTTAATTTTTTTCATATAATATCTTTTGATCATATTCTTTCCTCTTCCCCAATTGTAGACATATCCCAACTCTCTACCCCACTCAACCTCATGATTTTTCCCTCTTAAAAAAGGAAAACAAGCCAGGTGGTGGTGGCACATGATTTTAATCCCAGCACTCGGGAGGCGGAGGCAGGCAGATTTCTGTGAGTTCGAGGCCGGACTGGACCGACAGCCTCCAAAACAATACAGAGAAACCCTATCTCGTAAAACCAAAAAAAAAAAAAAAAAAAAAAAAAAAAGGGGGGGAACAAGTTTCCAGTGATCTGCACTCGGAACCAGCCCACCCAGAGACTGGCAGCATCCAAGTCCCATTATCCACCCACAGGAGAGGCAAAGTAAGCTGGGAATGTTTCCAGCCTGCCTTCCAATGCCCTTATCAGAACCACGAGAGACCTGGGGATTGCACACTGAAGATCTCATCCCGATGGTATTAAGCCTTCCCAGAGACTGCGGGCACAATAGTCCCTTTCTCCAACCGTGGGTCTAGATAAGCCTGGGCCTGTTGACAGCTCGCCTTCCAATGATCTGTGCACAACTTGCCTAGGCCAGGGTACTGCTCACTGCAGCTCCCATCCCTTCAAGAGCCAGCCTGCCCAGAGACTGCTAATACCCAAGTCCCATTCTCCACCCACAGAACAGGCAAACCTAAATTCCAGTACCCTGAGAAGAACTACCATTGACCTTGTGACTGCACATTGCAGATCCCATCCCAACACGGTCCAGTGTACCCAAAGACTACGATGGCCCTGGTACTAGGACCACCTCCATTCACGCAAGAGGAAAGCTACCAGAGTATTGGACCTGCTTGCACCCACCAGAAAGGAACGGTGATCACATACCCACCAGGCAAGGAAAGATTCCTTCTGCACCCACTGGAAGAAATGATGGGAAGGAGACAAGATAAAAACACACTCAGCAACAGAAAAACCAATATGACACCACCAGAGACTGGAGACTCTACACCTGCAAGACCTAAACAGCCCAATGCAGATAAAGCAGATGAGAAAGACCTTAAAAACAACTTCATGAAAATGATAGAGGTCCTCAAATCCCTTAAAGAAATGGAAGAAAAAAATAACAGCAAAAAAAAACCCCGCAAAAAATGCAAGAAATGGAAGAAAAAAACAAACCAAAAAAATCCAACAAATGCAAGAAAGAGAGGAAAAGACAAAGCAAAACGTGCATAGGCTGAAAGCTGAAGGAATGCTGGAAATAGAAAAGCTCAGCAAACAGGTATTACAGATGCAAGCATAACCAACAGAATACCACACTCCTGTCCCCATTCAGGGCAGAGATGAGCTCAGGCCCCCATCTTAGATTCCATTTCCTCCTACTCAACCTCTCTTGGATCTCCTGGCCTGGGAATGCAGCCAGATCACCTTGCCCTGGGATTACCAAACTAACAAGAGTTTGCAGGGAGAGCTGGTCCACTTCCAACACCACTCAGGGCAGAGGGCTGAGCTAAGCTCTGGGTCCCCACCTTTGACTGGAATTCCTCTTATTCCTCTTGCTTGCCCTCTCTTGGATCTCCTGGCCTGGGGACTATAGCCAGGTAGACTTGCCCCCAGATGTCCAAGAAACCAGGAGCCTGCAGAGAAAGCCAGCCTTATCCTGCCCACACTCAGGGCAGAGGGCAAAGGACATCCTGCCTGAGTTGGGAAGCACTCTCCACTTCAGGTTGCCTTGCTATCACATGTGTTTATTTATCAAAGTATCTGCTCTTTGTTCTTTCTCATGGTAGAATCATTGGTCTGAACACAGCAACAAATATCTTAAGGATAATGTACTGCTGGAGAACTCATGTAAGCTAATATGGTGTCTTCCGTCTCTGGACATCTTATTCTGTATTTATATATTGTTCTCATATTTTATATTAAATTGTGCTGTAGAAATTGATCATCAGGAGATCACACAGCATTTCCTCCACACCACATGAATATTTGTCGTGGCCCTGCCAGCTACACTCCCCAATGGAGGAACATATCCTAATGTGAGCAATAATCATCTTACACATAGGACCAGTGTAAGGTTTCATTCTACATCTTAGCCAGATTTTTGAAACTATCAATGGTAATTAATAAATATTGATAAAAATTTGTAATAATAAAATTTAAAGAGGTAAAACAAATGGGACAAAATTATACAACCTAAATAGTAATTTCTCATGAACTAGACACATTACCCCAGAGGAAATTAGGATGCTTTTAAATTTTCCTGGGCACTCAAAACATTTCATTGCCTAGTAAGTTAACCATAGTTTTAAATATGATCTACTGAGAATGTAGTACTCAAAATTGCTTGTTATTGACTAAAATCCAGGCTGGTGAATGACATCTAGTACTTCTGTAAGCTTAAAGACCACTTAGTAGTTCATGTGATGCTATGCCTGTTAGGCAGCAATGTGCCGCCTATGTAGGAAGCACTCAGATGATCCTGTGACTGGTGAATGTCTGTTAATGGGAGATGTTATCCTGTATATGTTCCTCTTATTGGTTGATGAATGAAACACTGATGGCCAGGTAGGAAGATAGGCAGGACTAGGAGAGGAGGAGGATTCTGGGAAAGGTAGGCAGAGAGAGCCTGTCTCACAGAATCAAGATGCTTCTAGAGGAGTAACATCATGCTGGGCATTGGTGGGTAAGCCACAGCCTTGTGACAATACATAGATTGATAGAAATTAGTTAATAATTAAGACAGAGCTAGCTAATAATAGCCCTAGTCATTGGCCAACAGTTTCATAATCATTATAGTTCTCTGAGTGTTCATTTGGGGCAAGGTGACTGTAGAACCAGGCTGGTGGAAAAGAGTGCTCATAACAGTCTGTTACACTTCATTGCCTAGTAAGTTAACCATAGTTTTAAATATGATCTACTGAGAATGTGAAATGATTTTAGAAGCAATTAGTTAGACCATGAGAAAGCAAATACAAATCTGGCATATGGTGACTTTGATATATGCCACAAATGTTGGGAACTGCTTATTGTAGATATCAAAGTATTTATCTCTTTTCCTTGGAAACTTGAAAGGATCTATCTATATCTGCATATGGGTATGTTTGTGTGGTTATATTTTATAGTTAACATTATTGATATATTTTTAAAATTTTTAACAATTTATATACAAAATTAGATAAAATATCATATTCGTCATTTGCATAGATAAGCTGCCATGAAGGATTCATACATACTTAGCTGATCAATCAATACAAAATTTTAAGGTTTCAATTAAAACACTGATGTTATTATGTAACTACAGTATACACTTCCCTTTTCCTAAAAAATGCTAGCAACTAAAACTTGAATATGACCTTGTAAAATCCTATTAACATTTCTAACATAAAGATATCTTTTGGCTGTTGAGATCTTCTTATCTCATATTTTAAAAGACACACTTAAATATTTTAAAAATTATTATTCCAATGAATAGTATTATTCAACATATTCATTTATTTGTATTTAAAATATGGGATGATTAAATCTTCTAAAAATCAGTGCCATGCTTTTGCTTTCTATTCAAAGTAGATTTTGTATATCACCAAACAGTTCTGATACTATTCCATATGTAAGTTTGAAATTTTATGCTGAAAACACTATGCATATATACATAAGTCATCTCCAGATGAAGAAATATGTGTGTCTGATATGTATGTACATGTCTATAGAGGCCATTAGGATATATGTGACCAGTTGTGTCATTTTGGAATGAATACAGCTAGTGCTTTGAAGACAACAAACTTGGGTTAATAAACACAGAAACAAGAATCCCAGACTACCAGGAGCTGAATGTGCTGAACTTGCTTCAGATGAGCCATGGCTGACACAAGCAAGGTGGAATCAAAGAATGAAAAATTTTTGACAAGCCATGCTTCACAATTCTGGCCACTGTGGATGGCCATGATTATCTGCAGACAAGATGACTGTGTGCAAATGGCTTATATACACTTAAATTAAACACAGCAGGGTTGTAGTAATCTCTGTTTGCATTTTATTTTCTGTTAAGAAGGAAATTGCTTGGACTTGGAACATTTCATTTAATGGCATTTTTAGTTACCTTTTGTACTTCTAATGCCAGAGTCGAAATTCATTCCAAATTACCCGGTAAGACATAGGAAACTTTGGTTGTTTTTTTTTGTTTATTTTTTTAATTGCAGTTGCTTCCTTACCAATTTTACTAAATTAAATGTGTTTTAAGCATCTCAGTTCTTGAAACTTAATTATCCAAATCTCTGGGTGAAGGATAACAAACAATACAAACCCCATTTATGTAATTTATTTTGCAAAAAAAAATAATGGAATGCAGTTGCGTTAATGATATACACGTTTCTGTATTTCTCTCCCTTTTCGACAACAACATAGCAAAGGCCTATCATTTTGTAACAAAAGCTTTAAGGGCATTTTGAGGCTTGTATTTGTCCATTCTCTGCTTTTCAAAAGAGGTAAAGTGCGTAATGGTGTATGCCTTTTGCAATCATGAAAGATTTTGATTCCTTCATTTTATCCTTCTATCAGTGAGTATTATCGACAGTTACATATAATAAGCTGTGAATAGAGATCATGCCTTGTAATTGTAATGTGTAAAGAAGAAGAAAAATGTTTAGATATTCAGTAGCGAGGCGCCATCAGTTACATCCCAAAAGAAAAACATCTGACTATCAGACCACTTAGGATGTACAACTTTATTTCAAACTCAAGTACAAAAAGAACATCTTTAAACTGCTTTATATTTTGTGGGATTAAAAAGTCTTTAGATCCAAAATAGTGAAGTGCTATACATTAATGCTTTTTAACACCATCAATTAATCACATTAATTTTCTGAATTTTGCCTGCTGCAACACTTACATTGAAGCATGTTGTTAAGAGAAGCTTTTCCTTGCTAGCCACTTTGGTTTATCACCCGCCAGTCGCCGGGCTCTGCTGCGTTGTAGTCCCCAAATAACACACAAGACGCTGTATTAATTATGAAGCTGTTGGCCTTGCTTGTTTCTTACTGGCTAGCTCTGGCTTAAGTAATTACCCCATAATTGTTAATCTAAGTATTTCTCTTACCGGAGAGTAGTTCCGGGCTTCCTACCCCATGGCGGTTACATCTTGAACTCCGGTGTTTCTCCTTCCCAGAATCCTCCTGGATTCCTAGTCCCACCTATCTAGATTCCTATTGTCCAACAGTGCTTTATTAACAAATGTACAGGACTTCCCCCATCATCTCCTCTTTTCTGTTTAAACAAAAAGAAAGGTCTTAACTTTAACATAGTCAAATTATTTACAACAGAACAGTTATCAAGTAAGAACATAGTTACAATATTTTAGCAAGATTTAAAGAAAATATCATCCATCCCATCCTTGTGAATCCAAAGTTATATGTAGCATATCTTTTATCATAACTAAGGAAAATTGTAAGTATAACTATCTGTCTTCAACTCCATCAAAGACCACAGAAGGATAATATATAAACACTAGGATTGACAGAGATATCTTACTGCCTGGACAGTCATCCGAAGTTCCTCTGTAAAGTTGGAGCATCCATCTTCAGCCCATAGGCCATAATGTGTCTGGAACACTTCTCAGCAAAGCAGGAAATTACAAACTGTCCATCTGCATCAGCAGTCTGTCAGTCATTTTTCTGTGTCCTGCAGAAAGTCTCGTAGACTCTTCCATGAAGCAGGAACCCTGTAAGACTGAGGTCAGCAGTCACTTTTCTGTGGGTCCTGCATGTCCAGATTATACAAAAACAGTCAAGCAGTACAGGCAAGAGCAGTTTCTTGCCCAAATGGCTAACCTTGCCATGTTGAAAGCAAACTCCATAACAAGTTTCTTCGATGCCCATCTTCCTCTCAGACGTAATTGGTGCTGCCAGGAGCAGACATTTCTCATTGTCAAGAAAAACCCTAAACCATTTTAAATGCCATTTTCTGAAGGTCTTTGAGAGGTTTGAAGACTATCTGTCTCAAATATATTTCTGTATATCTAGAAAACCTAACTTATCTAACTATAAATTCTGACTATTATAAGTAACTATCTATAGTCTATATTCAATTATGCATTATGTTTTAAAAGATCAGTATAAGCACAATACTTAATCAAGAGGAGAAATATACACATCACAAAATTGACCTTGAATTTGTATCAATAAATGAAAAACAATACCCATACCATAATTCCCCTTTTTACCATTAAAAGGAGATTGGTTGTGATCATTAACCAATTATAAACAATCCCATTTAAATGAAAACAAAGATTTATAAACAAGATGGGAATTAGGATGTCGCTCATTCCAAACTGCTTCATGCTGGAAGGGGGTGCTGTTTATACCATGGGGATCATGACAAAACTCAGAAACCTGTATAAGTCCTTATTTTCGTGGTCTGTAAAGCTGCATCATCTTAGCTGTTTCAGTTGTTGGAGCACGTGGTCCACTGCTTCCGGGGGTCTTGGTTCGTCAAACCACAGAAGCCTGGAAGGAATCCTCAGCTTTTCATTTTCTGTAGAAACATAAATAAAATCTCCTTTTCCGAGTAACATATCCTTATACTTAAATTTTGAAGTCAAGGCATTTTCAAAAGATATAAGTTGAATTAATTCAGCAGCATTTATAATCAAGTAGACTTTAGCATTTGTTCCTTCCTTAGCAATGAAAAAAACTGAAAAACACAATAGCGTACAGTATCCAGACTCTCTGTGTATTTTCCATCTTTACGTGGCTTATTTATTTATCTATTATTACTCTATTTCTTTTACTTTTATTTATTTTTCTCTGAGATAGGGTTTCTCTTTGGAAATCCTCCTGCTTCTGCCTCTGGAGTAAATCTTACCGGCGTGTGCCACCACAACACCGGCTTTTGTATTTATATACCACTTTGCCATTTCATTTTCTCTCTCAATCTCATGTATATTTTTAAACACACTGTAAACCTTTAGAGATTTTCTTCATCCAAGTCTGACTTTACTGTAAATCTTATGTTTTTCTGGCCACGTGTCTTAACTGTAAAACCGAGGCTGTTTTAAACTGCCAGTTTTTCGTCAAGATGGCGGGCATAAGCGTGATTCCAGCTTACCGCTTCAGTCCATGCTGACATCCAGCAAAAGCTGCCATGTCCAGCTGTACGTACACACCTTTCAATCGTTAGCAGAGTCTCTTAAAACAACCTTGGTGTTTTTGCTTTTTTTTTTTTTTCCTTTTCATGCCGAGTCAGGAAGACTCCAGTAAGCGAGCCGCGTGAATCTCGGCTTGTGGCTGGCAAAACAGAGCACACCTGAGAAAAATGCTGCAATCAAAATCTATGCTTCTCTCCGTTCTTCTGTTTCTAAAATTCTTTTAAATCTTTTGTTATTTTGTGTGGAAATTCAATCCCACTCCTGACACCATTCTGTTAAGAGAAGCTTTAGCTTGCTAGCCACTTTGGTTTATCACCCGCCAGTCGCCTGGGCTCTGCCGCGTTGTAGTCCCCAAATAACACACAAGATGCTGTTTTAATTATGAAGCTGTTGGCCTTGCTTGTTTCTTACTGGCTAGCTCTGACTTAAGTAATTACCCCATAATTGTTAATCTAAGTATTTCTCTTACCGGAGAGTAGTTCTGGGCTTCCTACCCCATGGCAGTTACATCTCGAACTCCTGTGTTTCTCATTCCCAGAATCCTCCTGGACTCCTAGTACCACCTATCTAGATTCCTATTGGCCAACAGTGCTTTATTAACAAATGTACAGGACTTCTCCCATCAGCATGTTTCTTTTGTTCATTGTGTTCTTGAAAGGTGAATCCTGAGACCCTGTCTTTGAGGTAGTAAATCTATACCAACCCATAAGTGACTGGGGATGCAGACATGCAGAAAAGGGAGCCTCAAGGCCCAACTAAACAAAACCCCTTCCTTCACTCAATAAACATACAAGCAAAAGCTAAATCACAGTCTATCAACTAAAGTAGCTTTTTATAAGAGCAAACACAGAAAAGTATGTTGTTTATGCATCTTTATCATGTATGCAAAATTTTTCCATACTAATAAATATGTAAACACTTAAGTTTTTATTGGGGACAGGTAGGCAATTGTATGAGAGGATTTTGAGTCACTAAAAGCCTGGAAAGCTTTGCTTTCAGATAGTGTATAAAGGAAGAACAAGCTAAATGTCCAGTTCCAGAAGGAAGCAAATGTGTGGGAAGTTATTGCAGCTTTTCATTGCAACATCCCCAAAGGGCTCAGTATGGTTCTAAGTTTCTGAGTTCCTCATGATCTGTCTGTGTGACTCTGAATCCCATACTCTTAGTGCTGTCATGCTCCTAATCTTAATAAGAAAGCATTGTGACTTAGCAATACGACACTCAGTCTGAGAGAGCTGTGAATACTACCACAATTTAAGTAAACCTATGATGGAGCATTATCCTAAATGTTAGGATGTCATACTTTCATTGCAATTGTGTGTGTGTGTGTGTGTGTGTATGTGCGTGTGTGCGCACATGTGCATGAGTGCAATGTAGCATATGTATGGAAGAAGCATAGGACACTTTATTTGAGTCAGTTTTCTTCTTCCACCAAATGGATTCTGAGGATTGAACTCAAGGTATCAGGCTCAGTGGCAAGTTATCTGTATCCCGAGCCACTTTCTTAACCATTAACATTAGCATTAACATTCTATTGTTGATTCTATTGTTGATTGTTACTGCTGTTTCCTGCCTTCTATGTACAGATGATTCACTTTTGATCATTGAAAGCTAATAGTCAAATTGTATTAATATTTCTCTGAAAAAATTTGTCTTGATGATACATCTGTACTTCCATCCTTATTAGCTGACATGATTTTATAAGCTATTACCCCGTTATTTTTTTAAAGTCAATGCAATGCACACAACTGATTGCTGCAATTTTGAAGAATATTTTGGGTTCTTTACTGTTGATTTCCAAGAACAAAATACGTCTGGTGAAGTAATTCACAATATCTTGCAGCACAGGCCTCATATTCTTCTCCCTGTCCCTCGCTCTCTGCCTTCCTCCCTCCTTCCCCACTCCCTCCCTCCTTCCCGCCCCCTCCCTCCCTCCTTCTCTTCCTCCCTCCCTCCTTCCTTCCTTCCCTTCCTCCATCCTTCTCTCCCTCCTTCCCTGTCAACCTCCCTTCCTCCTTCCCTCTGGGTGTGTATGTACAGTGCTTGTGGTATGGATAATATGTATATGATATGAATATGTGCACATAGGTTCCATGGGTATGCTTTCAGAGGGCAGGGGGACTCAGCAGGTTATTTCCTTTCTCGCACTCCATACCGTACAGTGTGAGACAAGGTCTTTTTTGTTGTTTGTTGGCATATATATCTTACCTCTTATTTTATTTAGAAACAATCTTATTTTACATTTCCATCCCCCGGTACCCTCTCCCTCCCATCCATCCATGCCCGCTGCCCACCTCCCCACCCCCAATCCACTCCCCAAGGATAGTGAGACCCTCCATAGGTGATCATCAATGTCTGTCACATCATTTGGGGGCCCTCCTCCATGTATCTGGGCTGAAATAGTATCCCTCCAAAGGGAATGGGCTCTCAAAGTCCATTTGTGCACTAGACATAAATACTGGTTCCACTGTTAGAGGTCCCATAGACTGTACAGGCCTCCTAACATTCAGAGGGATTGTTTCAGTCCAATGCTGGTTCCCCAGCTTTAAGACTCCAGTATGTGTGCTCTCATTAGGTCAGGACAGCTCTTTCTGTAGGTTTCTCTGGCAAGATTTTGACTGCTTTGCTCATCCTCACTACCTCTGAACAACTGGATTCCAAGAGTATGGCTCAGTGCTTAGGTGTGGGAGTCTGCTTCTGCTTCCATCAGCCACTGAATGAAGGCTCTAGGATGGCAGTTAAGGTAGTCATCAATCTCATTATAGAGGAAGGGCATCAAAGGCAGCTTCCCAACTACTTTCTAGATTCTTAGTTGGGATCATCCTAGTGGATAGCTTGACATTTCCCTAGTGCCAAATTTCTCTTTAAACCTATACTGTCTCCCTTTATTAAGTTATCTCTTTTCTTGCTGTTCTCTATTCCTCCCCTGATTTAGTCTTCTTGATCCCTCTTATATCTCCCTATCCTTTCCTTAGAGACAAGGTCTCTTAATGAACCTAATGTTCATGATTTTAGCTAGACTGACTTGCTAGTGATTTCTCCTGTCTCCACTTCCCAGCACTGGAGTTACAGACACATGTGGCTATTCCTGGCTTTTATGTGTTTTGAACATGTTTCCTTGTGCTTTCATAACAAGAACTTTTAATGTCTGAGCTATCTCCTCACTTTCTTGAGCCAGGATATCATAAAGAATACATTTTTGGACAATACAAATTATCAGCCTATTTTAAAATGTTGTTATCTCTGATGATTATAGACATACATAATAGGATACATCACATTTATATAATATATACCAATCATATATATAGAAAACTATATATGTATATAAAATTTTATTTATGGTCTTTCTTGGGGTTTTAAAAGAAAGAAATTTAGTGAAAAGATTTTAAAAATTTCCCCATACCTTTCTCTGAGATATAGACTCTGGATCCCTGAGGCAACTTACGTCTAGGAAAGCTGTCATGAAATTTAACACACACTGTTGTCACACTGTGGAACCTCACTTAACATTTCACTTTTACCTAATTTCATAACTGAAATCACCATTAAACAATAACAGTTAAAGCATAAATTTTTTAATGAAGCTGCACAAAAGAGGAAATACATGAATGTGGGCATTGAAATATGTTTATGTCAAATAAAGAAAAGTAGTAATGTGTATGGTTATTAATGCATCTATCACTTATGCATATTCACCACGTATCTATCACACAATTACAGATTATACCTCGTAAAATTAATTAAAATTAATTTTTCCATTACTAGCACATGCTTATTTATGCAGATCCAAGAATATCAGATTCCGACTTATCCTCTCAGGTTTCCAGACATTTAAGTATGTTATTAGGAACTGTGATTATTCGGCACCCCAACACTCAGGTATCACCCAACTTCATTACTACCTGATTAATTAACCTGTTTAAAGTGTGAAAGTTGGCACCTTGTCATTAGAATCCATGGGAATAACTAATGAGAAACTATGAAATAATTTGTTCCTCAATTAAAAAAACCTGAACAAGGGGGTTTTATCTCATTATTCCTGCTTCCTGTTATCACCTATACAAAGCCAAGAAGATCTCACAAAACCTACTGTCTACAGACAACAGGCTATGTAACATCCCAGGGAACATTTCACAGATCTTTAATAAAACGTGGTGTTATTCAACAGCAAAAGGTAAGGCAAGCAGTTTCCCTGGATAGCATTCATTACAGAACATCAATGTGAAAACCAGGTACTTTGATCTCATATCTGACTCAGGTTTAAATGAGGTTTCTATGTATGAAAAAGAAGACAGGAAGGAAAAGAGGTAATCTAGGTCAATTTAGTCTGTGTAAAGGGTTTGGGAAAAATATCACAAGAGGTAATTAGAATTAAAGTACTATTAAGTTATGACATTCCTATATATTAAGAAATGCATCCCCAAGGCCAGATTCCTTTCAATAGACTAATTTTATTCAGTGTCCACATCATAGCATATTCAAATAAAATATTAGTGAGTTATTTTCAACTGTGTTGTTTCCTGCTAATGATGTAGAACAATACTGAAGGACCAAAGGAACTGAAGGAAAGGTGTTTATAAGACTTACAGTGTCACTCTTCTGTGAGTTGTTCATGGAATTTACAGAATGGAAGAACACTGCTTAGTATCTAAAATTAAACAATTTTCTCAGAGTTCAGGTTATTATTCGGCCTACATCTCTCCCTTCAATACAAGTTCCACGCTCTTAGCCATGGCAGGATATTAACTATACAACCCAACCAATGTAAATTGAGGCATAAATGAATTCAGATGGTAGTTAATTAGATAACCCTTTTAGAAATTCTTGAAATTCTAAATACAGTCTGGATCCTGTCTAATGATCTCTCGTCTAACTCTTTAAGGTGAGGCCACCCACATGTAGTTAAAAAATATAGTCCAACTTTTGTGTGTGTGTATGTGTTTTTGGAGACAGAGTTTCTCTGATATTCGCTCTTAGACCACCAGCCTGGCCTTGAAACTCACAAAGATCCGCCAGCCTCTGTCTTCTGAGTGTTGGGATTAAAGGCATGCACCACCACTATCCAGCAGTCAAGCTTTTAGAAATGTATGTTTTCCAAATCAAGATTTTGTAAAGACAAAGTTTAAAATGACAAATTTTTTTTTGGTTTTATGAGACAAGGTTTCTCTGTACTGTTTTGGAGGCTGTCGGTCCAGCCCAACCTCAAACTCACAGAGATCCGCCTGCCTCTGCCTCCAGAGTGCTGGGATTAAAGGCATGCACCACCACCGCCCGGCTTAAAATGACAAAATGTAATCAATCCACTTTAGCAAGAATGTTTTATACTTATTTTAGACTGCAATTATTGCAGTTTTATTGTGTTGCAAAATAGTGTTAAAATAAAGAGCAGTTTTATTGACACATTTTTTAAATCTTTGTTTTATTTATTTTTAATTTTTATTTACCCTTCTTTCATACAATACATCCCAACCACTCCTTCCACTCTAAGTTTCCCCTTCTTCCACTCTTCCAAATAACACCCCCATCTCCTCTTTCCTCCCGATCAATTCTGGATTATCAGTGGAACACAGTATTACAAGATACAATAAGACTAAACTCTCACATCAAGACTGGACCAGGCAACCTAATAGAAGAAAAGGATCCCAGCTGCAGGCAAAAGAGTCACGGACACCCCCACTCCCACTATTAGTAGTCCCATTCAAGCACCAAGCTAAAACAACCATAACATACATGCAGAGGATCTAGCACAGACGCATGTAGGCTCCATGATTCCCATTTGAGTCACTGTGAGCCCCTTGGAGCCCTGATTATTTAGTTCTATGGCCTGTGTTCTCCTGGCGTCCTTGGACGTTCTGGCTTTTATAATCTTCTTGGGCAGGTATCCTTGGAGGTACTCCTAATTTTTTGCTGTGGTTCTTTCTATCTGTTCCAGAACATCAGTTGCTTGATGAAACTTCTTTTCTTACCACTGGCCTACACACCCATCTGTGGATATAGCAAAATATCCTTAGGAATCATTTAATTTACTTCTTTTTAATTTTTTTTTCTTTTTGACACTCGTATTTGGTTCTCTACTGGGACTAGCCTATCCAACCTCAGGTTCCTACCTACCCAGGCAGTGTCCAGCATGGGCTCCCACTTGTATGGTCCTCAAGTTAGACCAGTCATTGTTTTGTCACTCCTGCAAGTTCTGTACCACCACTGCCTAAGTACATTATGCAGGAAAGACAAAGGTTTTCAAACCCAACGATATTAACTACACCCATGAAAATACAGGAAATAATCTCACACCAGCAAAACCAAAAGAAGAGAAACACACAGACTCAGACACTACTACCAACAATAACAACAACAACAAAAATAACAGTCATTAAGAGTTATCTTTCAATATCAATAGATTTAATTCCTCAATAAAAAGACACAGACTAACAGAATGGATGCAAAAACAGGATTCATCCCTCTGCTGCAAGTAAGAAACATGTATCAATGTCAAAGGTAGACATTTCCTCAGAGTAAAGGGTTGGGAAAAATTTTCCAAGCAAATGTACCTAAGAGGCAAGCTGATGCATCCATTATCATATTTAACAAAATAGATTTTAAATCCAAATTAATCAGAAGATATTGTGAGTGATACATCTTTGCTTTATTTTATGAAAATTTACTTAACATGTGTTTAATATCAATATTAGATATGTGTCCATTAGGAATTTTCATATGCAAACTGATCTCACCTATTTGAGTATTTGTAGAATTAGGATATTTTATTGAATAAAAAATTGAAATCCCGTGGTATTCAGTGTGTTGGCCAACTTTATATTGAGATCACATCCTGTGTATGACCTTTCTATGTATTGTATATTTTTTCTAATCAACAAGTAACTCATATGAACATTTTAATTCTAATAGGATTCATTTGTAAATGCCTAAATATCATTTAGCATGAGATTATAGAACTTATTATGGTGAAGGCTAAAAGAATTTAAGAGTAAAAACAGGTAAACACAATTTTAAGACAAGATGATAAATCTCAATTTAGAAAGTAAATCCTTAAATTCTTCAGAAGTCAGATCAACAACTTCAGAAGCTAGATCATCACTTAGTAGTAGCATTTCAATCATGAAATCTTCCCAAGATGGAGATGCAAGAAAATAATTTCCTAAACGTTAAGATATCACGAGAAAATGAAGTATTTTTCACAAATAGTAGCCCACTATTGCAAGAAGAGAGATAAAGGTATATAAAGAAGAGGGGGAGGCAAAAGACTCAGGGAGAAAAGGAAAAGCAAAGGAAGAATAAAATTAATAAAAAAATTTCTGTTAGGAAAAATGCTGTCTTACTTGTTTGAGAAATACACATTTAAACACATATTATATTCTGAAGTGCAAGAAAGAAAAGGACCTAAAATTATCGTTTCATTTTAAAGTAAGCAAAATAGCTATATCTAAAATAATTAGATTACTTAATTGTTATGAATACAAGAACACTTAAGCTTATGAAAATAAAAGATGCGTTTGAAAGCAAATATGTAAGAATAACTACTCAGATTCAGTAAAGACATTTTTAAAAGTGGTTGAAATTAGAAATGATCTTTTTAAGTCTGACCATGTGCCATGGGAAAATAGTAAATAACAAGAATAAAACTGTGACTTCTGAAAATTATTCATAGATATTTTATTCTAAAGTGAGAGGAGTGACTCAATAATGCAAATCCTTTACATCAACTGTGTGTTGCTGCTCAAAGCCCTACACACCTTTGATAATATTTCCTATTTTGTTCAACAATGTATTTGACATATAAAAGTAGTTAAATGCAAATTATACATTTCAATATTGACAAACCTGTTGTCAAAATATAAAACAAAAATGAGTGTCCTAAAATATTTAAAGTGAATGTTCCATTTTTCTAGACGTCATTCATTACTAAATATAAGTGATATTCCTCGAGCTTGATTACCCTACCACTCAGGTAGTAGTCCCCAGTTCATAGTTCCATGCAGCAATTGACCCTTTCTTGGGGAGCCTGTGGACCTTGAGGAAATGGGCATCTGTATTGGGAGTTGATGAGGAAATTTTGAATTGGTGGCATTCCTGGCAATGTTTTTTTATATTTATTTTTATGTCAATAGTGAAAAGCATTACTATTGTTTAATTTTATCTCTGCTCCAGAACTAATGGAGTGCATTATTTGACTTCCTTCCTCTGAAATCCACCATAGCAGAGGTCAGGTTCTACTCTATTCAGAACACACTGGAAAGGAACACAAACAAGAGTAAATCAGACTAAAAATAGCTGTCACCTCCTCTCTTCATTATGTCTGATCCTACCAAGCCTCTTCCACTGCACTTCAAACAATTGCTGATTTGAGGTCTGAGTAACCTTACAGGAAACTCCTTCTTGGCTTTTCTGACTTGGCCACTCACTCACCAACACAAATGTTGATTTCTGAAATTCAACTTAGTGGATATGAAATATAAAAATGATGACATGAGACTCCCTCAAGCCTGCCACCCTGTATCTATGATCAAGTAACATAAGGTTAGAAAGCAACCCTTACTGTGTAAGGAGCCCCTGCCCTGGGACAATATGACAGACTTTAGAGATCCCCCATGAAGGGCCTCACCCTCCCTGGAGAGTGGAGTTGGGATTGGGTGGGGGGTTGGTGAGATGGGGGGGAGGGGAGAGCGAGCTGGGATTAACATGTGAAGCAAGCTTGTTTCTAATTTAAAAAAAAATCAACAATCATACTGGATGTTAGAAACATACAACCTTAGAATATTAATCAATACTCAAGTCATTTCAAATCAATAATGTGTACCGTGGAGAATTTTTAATATATTCAAAAATGTTGATATGTCTTCTTTTCATTTTGCTCACTCACTGCCACAGATATTGTGATTTCATTAGTGCAATGGTCATGCCATGTCCAGAGGACACCATTTCACTCGGTCTTCCAATACTTCTGGTACTTATGCCTTTCTGCTCCCTCCTTATGATGGTAACTGAAACCTGCTAAAGGGTGCATTATTTGTGGCTGCTGAACACTCCGATGGCTATTTATTCTCTACTTTGATCACTTGTTATTTTCTGTGTTAATTACTCCACTGCACAAAAAAAAAACTATTCTGATGTGGTCTGCGAGCCATACTAATCTATGTGTGCAAAGATGCAAATTTAGAGGGAAATAGTTTTATACAGTTTCAAAATTTTATTAGTTATTACAGAGTTTTGTAGCAAGTATTTTAGATTTAAAAAATTATATTTCTCTCTTCCTTTTTCTTTCCCCAAACCCTCCCATTTTCCCTTCTTGTTATCTTTCAAGTTCATAGCCTTTGTTCATTAATTGTTATTGAATCCTCATATATGGATTCCTAAATATAACCTGCTCAGTCTGTATAGCATTGTTTGTATGTATGTTTTCAGGGTTCAAATTTTGCATTGGAAAACCAATTGGTATGCCCTGTTCTTAAGAAAATTATTTCTCCCACTCTCAGCATTTCTTCATTTCTTATATTTCTTTGATCTCATATCTTAGCTATTGAGAATAAAGCAGGTATGAATATAGATAAGCATATGTCTCTACAGTAGGAAATAAAGTTCACTGGGAATATGTTCAAAAGTGCCAGAAATGGGTCATACAGTAGATCTAATTTTAGTTTTGAAAGTAAACACTAAACTGATATCCATAGTGGCTGCACCAATTTTCTTTCCCATCAACAGTTCATGAGGGTTCCCCGTGCCCCACAAATTCCCAAGAAGTTTTTTCATATGTATTTTTCTTTACTTTAAGAAATAATTTCTTTTCCCCTCCCTCTACTCCTCCCAGTTCCACCTTCCCTGCCCTTTCATCTGTAATCACTCCCTTTAGAAAAGAACAGACCTCTAAGTGATAATAAAATAAAATATGACACAGTAAGGTAAGACAAAAACTATCACATCAAATCATTGAACGTGGAAAAAAGTCCAAACAGTGCCCTACATAGAGCCTTTACTGCTATGTTCTAGTGTCTTTGGCATAGCAAAGTATTCTCTAGGCTACCCAAAGTGAAAGAGAAATACCAACCAGTCACAACCCTGGATCAACAATGACACCCTGCCTGCAAGATCGGCTGATGCAGTGGTGGTGCAAAGATTGGAAGAGTAACCAACCAATAACTGATTTGACTTAAGCTCCACTGTGCATATGCAAGACTGCTTGGATGTCCAAGAACCAGAGACTAACTGTTGTTTTCTTTCCTTAGCTATTCTGTGTTTTGGGTTTTTTTGTTTTGTTTTGTTTTTGTTTGTTTGTTTTTTGGTTTTTGGGTTTTTTTTTTTTTTGGTTTTACGAGACAGGGTTTCTCTGTATTGTTTTGGAGGCTGTCTGTCCAGCCCGGCCTCAAACTCACAGAGATCTGCCTGCCCCTGCCACCCGAGTGCTGGGATTAAAAAAGGTGTGCCACCACCGCCTGGCTCCTTAGCCATTCTGACTGAAACATAAAAGTAGTTTTTATTTGCGTTGTCTTGATTACTGAGGAAAATAAACAAATAAAATTCTTTCTGTTTTAAATTGTTTAATTCTTTCATAGAACATATTTTGATAATATTATTCCCTCTTCCCCATCTCCTTCCACATCATTTTACCTTCCTACCCACCCTTATTCATGTCCTTTTGTCTCTACAAAAACTTAAAATCAACAACAAAAAAATCAAACCAGAAAAACTTTTAAGAAGGCAAAATATTACATAAACAAAACAAAATATAAAGCACACAAAAAGCATGGAAACTGTTCTGTGTTTGCCAACTACTCTTGTGCATGAAGCCTAGTATTAAATGTGGTTGATATACTCAGTGTTATCCTATTGGAGAAACCATTTTTGCAGTAGTATAGGTTGAGCTTTCCCATCCTGGGAGCTGCAACAGTATTACTTCACAAAGACTAGTATCATTTGTAAATGCTTGACCAGTATTTCAGGTTTATTACTAACCAGCTCTTACATTTTAAGTTAACCCATATTCCTTATTTAAGTTCCACCATGTGGTGATACATTTATTAGAATGACATGTTCGTTTCCTGCTCCCTTTGTGTCTGGCTGGTGTGTCCCTCATTCCTCCCTTCCTCATTCAATCGCTCTCAGTTTGGTTTTGTCACCTAACCTTATCCTGTTCAGGTACTGGACAGTCAGCTTGTTTATCAAACTAATCATAGCAACATATAATCGCACAGTGTAAGGGAATATTCCAGAGCATTTCCCTCTTTTTGTCTAAATAAGGCAGAAAGTTTTAGCTTCAACATAGTAATACTAGATGAAACAAAAACAAAAATTTCAAGTAAGAATTACAATTACAATATCTATTCTATTTATATTTGGCAAATTAGAGAAAATATTCTATTATCTATTTTATCTTTGTGATTCTAAAGTTTTACATCTAATTTACCTTCTATTATAACTAAGGAAAGCTGTAACTATCTAGTCTTCAACTACATCAAAGACCCTAGAAAGTTGAAATGTTACCTAATAACAGGGACTGAAAGATTTCCTGTAATATTAGGGCATCTATCTTTGTCCTGCACGCCTAGAATATCTGACAGACTTTTCTGTGAATCAGGATTCTTTGAAGGACTGTCATAACTTGTCTTGGCAAAGTTTGGTAGTCACGTTTCTTGTGTCCTGCTGGTTCAGTTTGGACAGTAACTGTCAGCAATTGAGGAAAGGGCAGTTTCCTTACCCACATAGCTAACTTTGCCATAAAGAAAACAACACCATATGGAGTTTCACCAACGCCCATCATCTTCACTGATGTAGACTGATGCTTCTAGGAGCAAACATCTTTCATTGTCAGTGGATTATTTAACCTATTAAATGCAATATTCTGTAGGTCTTTGAAGTGTATTAGGAATATCTATTTAAGTATATCTGTGTATGACCTTGAACCCATACCTAACATGACTATACATTTGACTATTATAGATGACTATTATAGATACTTTAATTATACATTCCAATTTTAAATGAGCTGCATAAACACAATAGCCTAACCAAGAGCAGAAATATACATATAATATAACAAAATTAGTTTTAAACTTCTATCAATAAACCAAAATCCACTCTAATGTAATATATTGAAGATTAATAGTCATATTTTTGGACTGACATAGACTCAACAATATACCCCTTTATAATATTTCTATATGACCCATTTTCAAGAAGAGATTCTTGAACCTGTTTCCTATGTTAAGCTTTTTTTCTTGACCATCACCAATAAAAACTTGTAGCCAATCCCCAATAAATTTTAACAAATATCCATAACCCATTTTTGAAAATGTGGGCATAGATTTCTAGACTACATCATGTTGAGTGTTGGCATTGGTGATCTTTGGAGGACCCTGAGAAAATTTGTATAATGGTTAAGTCCTGGCTGTAGTGTTCTGTGAGGTTGGATCATCTCAGTCAGTAGCCTGAAAACTGATCTGGGTTAGGTTACCTGGATTATCATTTTCATTGGTATCTGGTGCCCTTGCTCTGAAAAATACATAAACTTTTAAAAGTAACATACATTTCTCTATTAGTACAAACACAAACTGTGTATTGTACACAAGTCAGTTAAAATGATTTTTTAATATACGTTTGAGCAGATAAGATATACATCACAATTCTTGCAATTCTTCTATGTTTAGTACTTTATGTTTGTAACCAGATTTTTCAAGGGGCCTTCCTAAATCAGAAACCTGATTTTCTTTAACCCAGAATTAATCCATAGCTTCTCATTTCCTATGGAAATAAAAACACAACCTTTCCCCCAAAGTAACTTATCTTTTGAGTTATATTTTGAAGTTAAGATATTTTAAAATAAATAGAGTGATTTAATCCAGCAGAATTTATAATCAAATGCCTCTTAGCAGCTATTGCTCCTCTCTCAGCAGTAAAAAAAAATTAAAAAACAACACAATAACGTACAGTACTCAGACTGTCTTTACATTTTCCATCTTTACGTAGCTTTTTAGACAAAAAGGGGGATGTGTTGTGTGATATGTTGATTGTGTTGTGAAAAAATAAAACTTTCTTAGAATCAGAGTTCAGAGCTAGCCACTAAATGACATAAGTTAACCATAGAGGCTTGGAGGAATGTAAATAAGAGCAAACAGGAGTTAATAAGGCAAGGTAGAATGAGGATATTGGCCCATTTTGGATTGAGAATGGCAGACATAGGAGTTACTGGTGGCTTATCCTGGTTTTTCTGATCTCTCAGGTTCTTACCCCAATATCTTAGTCCCAATTTTTATTGATAAAGATGAATTAGAATAACTAGATGTAATTTCATAAAATTATTTTAGGGGTAGGTCTTTACATCCTATTCCACTTTCAGAACTAAAAAATTTCTGTTTGAACTTATGCATGTCTTATAAATATGTTCAGTCTCTCTAGGTTTTTATGTGTATCAGTCCTATTGTGTCTGAAAGATAATGTTGCCTTGGAGTCATCTAATACCTCTGGTTCTTACAATATTTCTGTCTTCTCTGCCACATAGATCTCTGAGCCCTGAGGGGAGTGTTTGGATAAGACATCCCACCATCCCACTTAGCACTGGGTGTTCTAAAGTATATTACTTTCCCCGCATTGTTCAGTTTTCTCTGTGTTAGAATTTATTTCAAGAAACTTCCCTGGTGTTATTTGAGCAAGACACTGATCTATTTATATGTAATTAGGAGTCATTTTATTGTTGTGTTAATTTAGCAGAATAATACCAGGATTTGAGAGGTGTAAAAAGAAAAAGCAAAGGGTCTAATATGAGACAGGGAAAGGATTGAAGTTTGAGGCTTGGTGGAAAGCAGTGCAATCTGCGTTATACTCTTAGGATTTGTGGAGACAAGATCACCCACTTCATTGTGTGGTAGAAGTAAGAGCTAGTGGTGTCTGCTTTGCTTTTCTGATCTTCAGCTTTAACACCAATATCTGTCTCTGGATTTATTTTATTCATGGTACAGTTTTTGACTATTCTGACTGAGGTAAGACAAAAATCTCAAAAAAAAACCCTCAAAGTAAATTTGACTTGCATCTCCCTGAGTTCTGAGGCTATTAAACATTTCTTTGTTTCTCAGGCATCTGTTCTTCTTTTGAGAACTTATTGTTTAGTTCTATGCTTCATTTTTAAATATGGTTATTTAATTCTTGTTGAATATAATTGAAGACTCATACATAATTCCTCATACTTAGAGACACCTGATTTTCGACAAAGAAGCCAAAAACATACCCTGGCACAAATTAAGACAGTGTTGTCAACAAATGGTGCTGTTTAAACTGAATAGCTGCATGTAGATGAATGAAAGCATCCATTTCTGCAATGATGCAGAAAATTAAACTCCAAATGGATCAAGAACCACAACAAAAGACCATATAACATAAATCTAAAAGAAAGTAAATGATAGACTTTAACTTATTTGCACAGAAAAAGTACTTTCAGGATAAGATACCAATAATACAGGCGTTAAGAACAAGGAATAAATTTCACTCATGAAGCTCAAAAGTCTTTATAGTGAAGGGCACCATATCAAACAAAGTGGTCACCTATATAATGTAGGGGGAAAATTTTTGTAGTAATTATACTTCTGGTAGGTATATTTCTGGTATACTGCTGAGTATACAGGATTAGCCATGTTAATTTTTCTTCTGAGAACTATCTGTCCAATAGCATAGTCCACTTTTTAATTAAGTCATTTTTCTTGGTATTTTGTTTTCATAGTTCCTTGTATATTTTGAGCATTAATCCTCTATAGGATATAGAGCTGCAAAGGTTTCTTTCCAGTACTACACTGCCTGTTCCCTTCATTATCTGACAGTTTCCTTTGCAGTAGAGAAGTTTTCAATTTCATGAAGTTCCACTTACTGATTGTTCCTCTTATTTCTTAGGTGTTGTGTACTATTCATACACTCTTCCCTGAGCCTAGTGTCTTCTTTCTCTTTATTCTGAAATTTCAGATTTTTAGATCAGATATTAAGCTTTTGAATGCATCATGTTTCATTCTTCTACATGTAGAGATCTGGTTTTCCCAGCATCATTTGTTAAACATGTTGTCTGCTCTGTGATGTATGTTCTTGACTTTTTTGTAGAACTCAGATGGCTATGTTTGTTTATATCTTTGCCACAGCACTTTGAATCTTAGAGAATTGCACTCAATTATGCTGATGAAGATTGAAACTGGGGAGCATCTTATTCAAGAACAATATAAGGTCATGTATTCTAGATATTATATTTGCTTGACAAATTGGATGCTTGTTATCTCTTTTCTAATATGTGAATACTGTGCTACCTTCTTGGAAGATAGTCTTTATATTGGGCCCATTATGTATGAATGGAGGGATCTGATCTTTAAGTATAGGTGCTCTGTGACCACTAACCTTCCTCCAGGTGCTGAGCAGGAACACAGAGGTCTGGCAATGCAATTAACTTCTCCAGAATCTTTCTCCCCGCTACAGCTCTGAAATTAAAGATTTTTGACAAGTTATTACTTCCTACTCAGTTGTATCAATGCTCTTTACCAAAGGAACATAATTCTGAGGTCTAATTCATACTCTGTTTATTAAACAATCATGGACATGTCAACCAGGATATCAACTTGCACTTGAAACAAATTAAAATATTTAACATTTGATGTCAGTGTTGATATCCACAAACAACAAAATCTCAAACTGTACTTATTAATAAGAAAATGCTTTTAATGTTTCAAAAGTGCTTCTATATATTAATAACCAAATATTTGTAATATTTAACTCTCCAATTCTTAGAATATTTATATACCATATCATGTAAAACAGTGTGTCCTTTTAAATTCTTGCATTTTCCTTTTCTGTAGTTGAATATATTTGTATTAATTAGTGGAATTTAAAAATAAGTTGAAATAACAAATCAATCTCCAATAGATAAATGAAAAATGTGCAATGAACCTAGAAATATCTTTCATAAAGGTGCTAGGTAGCTGCATTACTTAGTTACCCATGACCACGCACACTGACAGTATTATGAACTTCCAGGCAGAGCTGGGTATAATTACAAACCAGATTTCCATTTCATTAAGTTTTACTTGCAAATCTTAAAAAATTTGAAATATGCATATTCACCAGCTTTCACCACTCTAAATTGGGACAAAATTTATTAATTTAATACATAGTATCCTATACTGAACTTTTCAACAACTAACCAAAAGCTTAAAAAGGTTGAAATGAAGGAATTTTTGACAATAAAATTATATTACAAGAAAAATAATTATCTTTGAAGAATGAAGAGTCACAATTTTTTTCCTATTTTATTTTAATCATAAATTTCTCATTTTTCTTCCAATGCAAGTAAATCATTAATGGAAAATTTAGAGCATTTTATCTTTCTAAGATCTTCAGAACATTGAATTTACCTTGCAATAAGCGGCAATCTTTTCACACTTCAGTCCCTACCTTAATGTATAAATGGAAGATAATTTCTCAGATATCTTAGATGATTTAGCAGAATATTGGTCAAAGAATACAGTAATTCAATTTTTCAGATGACAAAGACCATTAACAGATATTTCTAAGGCACTACTCAAAGACAGTAAAGAAACTAAGAAGACCCATAACTCTTCATAATTAACAGGCAGCGCTTTGCGTACAGATTACAGTAAGATTATGATGAATTAAGGAAAGATATTTGATGCTTATTTTGTAGATGTCTTATTACTTCTTATACTTATCTATAATGTATATGCATTCATTTATTATCATAAGCATGTAACTCAGACAAATAGCTTAAGTCCTTTTAAAATATCTGAGACTAACACATTAGTGCCCAAGAACATCATATTCACACTAAATCCAACAAACTGGATATTTTATTTTTCTATTTCCTCTCTTCTCTGTAGAAAGGAAATTTTGTCCCTGTTATTAGCTGAATTTGTGTTATTTAAAAGTTAAACATTTACTAGAAAAACTCAACCATAAAAGAATGAATTTTATAACATACATATATACTTGGTTAAAGTTAATCCTCTTTGGCTTCTATCTTGGTTCTAAACTCAGATTTGAACGATGAGCCTTTTTAATGAAATGTAATTCACACAACATAAAATTGGCCATTTTTAAGCAGATCATTTAGAGGAATTTACAATAGTCAAAGTGTTGTGAAGTCAGCATCTACTCATTCCAAAATATTTCATGCCCTATAAAGGAGCCTCATGCCTCTGCAAAATTACTGTGTTATACTTTACCCTACACCTCTAAGCCATAGAGTTCTGAGTTCTGTCTCTCTGAATAGATTCAAGGTGATTATTGCATACTTATCTGTATTCTTTTGTTTAAAATATTGTTAGCTACTATTTTAATCCATTCTGAAGTTTTTTCATAGTTTCTGAAACATATCTTGATTTCATAAAATAGTGCTCAGTCCCAGAATTGAAATGATTATTATGTATTTATAATTTCCCATCTGCATTTAATTATCTGAATTATATTTTTTAAGAATTTCTCCCTTGACTACAGTTATAATTCAAATGATGTGTTTAATCCCATATTATTTTTTCTTATTGCAATAGTATATCTAACTCCATACTTCAAACATTTGAGGTATTCAAGTTAAATATTATATCAACATTTCTCAGTCACATGAGTACTTTCCACCCTCAAGATTCAATCATTTATCTTTCTTCAAATATACAGTGTCATTTTTTACATGGATCCTAAACTGTGAATATGAATCACAACAGTAGTTTTAATCCTGCAATTTTAAATTGCCAATGGACTGACACTAAAATTAATAAATATTGCTTACATAACAAGTGAATAATTTAATTATCCAATAGTATAATGAACAATTTACTAAACTTATTTTCAATTTTCTATGCATATTGTATCATTTTATCAAGCCAATTTGATACAAATGATTCTAAATTTGAGAATAGAATAACTTTTCCTCTATTTAACGTCTCCCCCACAATGATTTAATTTGTATTGATATCAGAATTTTCTTATACATTTGCATATTTGTATTTTTGTCATTTTTAATATTTTCAGCTACCACATGATTTTATCAGATCTTCAAATTTTCTGAAAATTCAGTGGAAATTTCTCATTTCTTCATATTCTCTTGTCTTGAACAACTTTTTACCTCATGACTGTAGTTAGTCCTCCATCTGTCTGTAACAACTGCCTTCACTTCTGTATTTGATCTTTATCTATGACATGACCCTTCACAAACTTACACAGTTTCAACTAGCGTTCCTAACATCATTTTCTTCATAATTTTCCTTTGTTCTCTCATTATGAAACACATTCAAATATTCATGTATGAGCAATAAACAAAGAAACATATACAATGTCTTTCCATGTTGAAAATCACCTGCTTTTATTTGACTAAATGACAATTTCTCTGAGTATAATAATTGATAGGTTTTGCCAGGTCTTTAAGTGGTAAGATTTTAGGCTAATATGGCTATTTTTAACTAGTTATACTTTGTTGAGTATCATAACCAGGCAGAATTTTAACACCATCATTGCATATGTGCATCACATTTCTATTCTATGTTCATTTTTTGAACAATTTGGATGTGTGATCACCAAATGTAATTGTTTATCTTTCATGACTTCAATATTTTGGATCTTGACTATTGTTTTATATTATATTATTTGCTCTTCACATTTATCAACCTCTTCCAAATCCCTAAAAGTATTTTTTTCTTCCTGTATAGTGAGAGTTTTTCTAATGCAACATTTGTCTTCTCTGAAGGCACTATAACTCCAAGTAGAGAATGAGGGTATGTATTATTTCAAGAGATTAGTGGAAGAATCTGTTGCAAAGATTCTTAATCAAAATGGTGAGTGGATGCTGTCTCTCCCTCATCTCTCACTTAAATAGTACTCATCTGCAGGCTTTGGAGCTGCAACTCAATGGGTACAGCAAAATTAATGGCTTTGTTCTAAACAATCATATTACACTGGAGAAATTAGGGCTGTTCTGACTACTTTGTCTGTTTTTACATATTTATTTGCCTAATGTCCTCATATGCATCATGGCACAAGAACCCTAGTCATTCCATTATCATGAGGTCCAAAATGCCTTAACTTTTCTTCAAAAGACTATTCCTCAATATAAGCATGATTTGTCCTTTGCTTCTATCAAGTTGTTTCTTAGATGTTAGATCTTCAGTCATAATGCCCTAGGTATCATATTTAAAATTGCAATCTTTAGTCCTACTCAATAACCATAATTCCCTTTGTGCTGTTTAAATTTTATGCTTCAGTCTCTATCTTTGATAAATGAATGGAATATTGTTTTACATAGCTGAATTGATATAAATTTTAATAGGCTGAAAAAGAAATGTCTAGCTATCAATTTTGGTACTAGAGAAATTTTAATGAAAAGCATCAGTTCATTAACCCATGATTCAGTAAACCAAGCAAACATGTTCAGACTTCTGTGGAGTAACACTTTCTAAACAGCAAAGGAGAAGATCACCTTGAAGTTTAGCTGTAAAGGAAAATGCAGCTCTTGTTTGTATTCCTTACACATCTCTTATCTTCCTGTTGGTTCACGACTCTGCCATAATGACTTTTTTAATTGAACTCTCCTGGTTAATATTTCCTTTGGATTCTATTTTTCTTATTTAATGGATTGCTGCAATGTATCCCAGAAAAGAAATATCTGGACTGAATTAGCTCAAAAGTAAAAATTTTATATCAAGAGGAATTGGATAATATTCCACTGGGATTGCAATGAAAATCCCAAAGTATTAATATTTTCAATGCAGCAAGAAAGGAGTCTCAGTGTGTCAGCTAACTGAGAAAGGGAGGCAAGGTTCTACACATTTCTATACCCCTATGGGAAGAATGAGTTAATTACAAACCCTCACTTAGAGTCAAAGAAATTGAATTTCTGTTAAAATAGTGGAAGACATTAACAAAATGTGCAAAGATATCAGTTATTTTCAAAACTTAGCTTCTTTACAGGAACTCCACTAGGCATTCGGTAAAGAAAAGAGTTCAGCTGTAATAGATGATACATACTGGTGGATTTTAATCAAAATAGCTCATTTCTATGGACACATTGTTGATAAATGTCAGTCTATAAAATGTTTTGTTTTAAGGAATAAGAAGTTTGCATTGTGCATATCTATACTTTCGGGATATGTGTTAGTTCCAAGCAGTGTTTATTTGTGTCTATGTAATTATACATGTTTTCTCACATGTAATAGTTGATCAATATTTATATGTACTCCTAAAATCAAAGCTATGATGGATTATCATTTGTTAAAAGAATATCTAGCAATACCATGCAGGTAAGTAAATTTGACTTAATTTCTATAACATTCATTTGTTCATCTTTGAATCTTCTATACAAAATGATTGTTGAAAATATATTATACATACCTCAAGCAACTGTCTTTTTAAAAAGAGATCACTTTGCTTTGAAACATTGAAGGGCAAATTTACCAAGATAAAATTAAAAGATTCTGGGCTGCTTCCCCAAATGACAAATTAGCATAAGGAATAATAATTCTAATAATTGTAATAGTTAAAGAAAGATCAATAAAATTTAACTTGTATTACAAACTGTTGATGCCAAAATAAGACAAGATAATTTAATTCTCAAAAAAAAAACCCAACAGATATAAGAAGGTGAAGTAAAACAATACTCACATAAGCTCTGTGTTTCTGTCATGTGGTCTTCTTAGGATGACAAATTCTAAGCTTGATTAAATAAATTTTGTTATGAAAAAATGTGGAAGGGCAGAAAATTATTTTTTCAAATGCATTCATCTATTTTGTTATCTTCTTGTATAGTACCAGTCAAGTCAATATATGAACAAGACTTCAACTATGATGTCAGAGTGTGTGCTGTGTTTTAGGACAGCACAGCATAGAAGCTGTCATTATCTTGACTACAGTAAGCCTGATCATCAGCAAAGACATCACATATGGCCTTCCTCATGGATAATATATAATTTCCCCCAAAAATGATTTGTTTCTAACTTGCAATAGCCTAAAATTTCATGTGAAAGTAAGCTCGTGTTTTTTTAAAGAAATTCAGAATTCATTAAGAAAGTTGAACTAAAGTCAATCTTCTTTGCCAGTAATCTTTTAATATTTATTATTTTGCTTGTTCTGTAATAGCAATATGGGGTCAGAATGCGCATTTTCACAATAAGACTATTTGCAATGCCCTAAAGGAAATCTAAAATCATATATGATGAATGTACAACAGGCATTTTGTCATGTTGCTGCAAGAAAGTTGTCCAATATACTATTTCCTAAAACTTCTTATTTGCTTAAGTGTATGAATATGTGTGCTCTCCCAGGGGTGTTTCTTTATGTTAGATGTAAAGGTCAGTAATGCAGTGAGTGCTTTGATGGGAGTGGGGCTATGGGGTAGCAGGGTGTGATGGGAGTGGAACATGAGTTTGATCAATGAACTCAATTATGGCCCCATTCCAAGGATTTCTAGGTTTTGTTTACAATGAATCATAGCTGCCTGCACACTAGACACTGCTTCCAAATCCTTCCAATAAATAAAAATGATACTTTGTTGTTGATGCATATTCACATGGCCCATCTCTCTTTTCCCTACTCCCTCCCTCTCTCCCTCCGTCCCTCAGTCTTTCTTCCTTTTATAGGTCTTCTGGGTCCCCAGCTGATTTCTTCACAAGGTTAGCTGCTAATACATTCCTAGCACCCATGCATTATTAATGCTCACTGCTATCCAAGGTGGCAGTGACAAATAGAAAGCAAAATCTACTGACTAGTGGGGAATGTACTTTTTAGTCATGCTTGAATTTTTCAATCCATTCTACTTCTTCAAGGTATTTCAGTAGATTCTATGTTTGAATGTGACTTTAATTCCTTTCTACATCCTTTACCACGATTTTAGGTTTTCAAATCTAAGAGCCATGCAAAGAGAAGAGGCATGGTTATTGGAGAATTAATCACAATACAGAAACTGTGCTTAAAATACATGTTTTAAAGTCCCTTTGAGATTTTCCAAAGCAGGCAGGCTAGAATTCCCTGTATTTGGAATAAAGGGCAGGTTTATTCTAAAATTACTGTGCATGTACTTAAGTAAATTATACTGTTTTAAATAAATTGTGTCAGAAATAATAGGTGTGTATTGTGAGAAACATTAATTTTTTTAATGTGCAGATTTGTTTCTTCAAATAAAAATTTCTGTTCCTTTTCTAATATAAAGAAGAAGTCTGTGAAGTGCCTCCAGCTGTGCAGAGCCCTTGCCTGTTGAATCCCACTGGCATCTCCATTCCAAGTTTTGTGCTTTCACATGTATATTTCAGTGTATATTTAACTGATAAAAACAGATAAATATGAATTTATTTGGCCATGTGGAGTGAGCGTGTTCTTGTTTATTCAATTTCTTAGCTTAAATACAAAATAGTAACCATGAACTTCAATTGTTAGAATACCCATGTTCATAAACTTTGATAATTATCTATTTTTACAGCATCATGATCACTTATCCTAGACTGATAATTGAATAATGCAAAGAGTAGAACATACTGATGTGGAAGTCCGTTGTCAATAAAGCACTGTTGGGCCAATAGGAATCTAGATAGGTGGGACTAGGAGTCCAGGAGGACTCTGCGAAGGAGAAACATGGAGAGTCGAGATGTAACGCCATGGGATAGGAAGCCCGGAAACTTCTCCGGTAAGAGACATACTTAGATTAACAATTATGGGGTAGTTACTTAAGTCAGAGCTAGCCAGTAAGAAACAAGCAAGGCCAACAGCTTCATAATTAATATAGCCTCCTGTGTGTTTATTTGGGACTGATGCGGCTCTAGAACCAGGCTGGCGGGAAGGCTTCTCTCAAGGAAAAGGCTTCCCCTTACAACATACTAAGTGATAAACCTTGGCAATTTTCCTTTTTACATTTCTAGTGAAATATGTCAGGGAAGGCTAACCTCACACTAGGAAAGTCACATATTAGGTTTCATGAAGGATGAAAATTTAAAAAAAAATAGCAAATGGGAGAAATATTATATTTATTTATAATAGTGTAACTTTGAGTTATTTTTTGTAAGGGTTGAAGTAGAGGTGACATCTTTAGAGTTGATTCAGGAGGCTGTAATTTTTGTCTTTAGAAAACAACTTCTCTGTTACAGAGTACCCTACATATCCTTAAACTTCTAATTCATTATGTAGCACTCAGTGTGAGTCTTTCCAGTTTAGTTTGATATGGTTCATTGGTACATGATAGAGGATATACTCCAATCCAATAACCTCCTGCTGTTTAAACATGATCTGAGAAGTAGTAATATCATTATATCATTGACAAGTATTTTTCATTTTGTAAGAAAAGAGAAAGATACAAAATTTTGTTTAGATTCATGTTTCCTAGATAGTATTTCAATATTTATCTCATATGAATATGAGAAATATTTGATGAGGAAGGTCTTAATGTGCCTGATTAAAAATATAAACTGTAAGTCTTATAATTTGATTTAGAGCATGAAATCCCATTGCACAAATAAACAGAATAAATTATGTTGTTGATGATGCCCTTTTTCTGTTCCCTCTACGATGTTACTTTCTTTCATCTTAAATTCCTTGGATACATGGAACTGGAAAGATAAGACAATTAAGAACACTCCTTGCTCTTATTACAGAAATTGACCTCTCCTTGAAGAGGATTCTTTTGAAGCTAGTAAACTACTGTTAGTGACTTTTCTCATTAATCTGGAGAGGTACCTAACAAGAATCAATTTTAGGGAGAATTTATTTTGATTCATGTTTTATGGGTACAGTCCCTCTTGGCAGGGAAGACATGATGCTAGGAGTTTGTTCACATATGGACAGTCCCCAAAAACAACAGGGAAGGGAAAATGCTATCATCTTTCTGACCTGTTCCATTTTCCTTTTGACCTTTGCCCAGAACATCAGACCATGGGATGGCACTGGTGACATTCAGGAAAGGTCTTACTATTCCAATTGGTCTTCTCTGGAAATAACCTCACAGACACATAAAAACACATGCCACAGTAATGGTCCCGGTGTTGCAAAGTCACTAGACCTGACTTCCTAGGTCCTAATCTGCATCATTTATTGAATTTACACAAACTATTATTCCTTTAAAATTGTGCTTTTCCACAGTCTTCTGCTATACCTGGGTAATAACAGCTGGCAGGCTTAGTAACAAAGCAAGGTGATACTTTCTCTGCCAAACAGCTGATCCATGAGTTTTGAATTCAACATCACTTTGGTTGTCAAGGCACAGACAGAAATAAAACAAGAATGTGTATCAGAATTGGAGTTAAATGGCCTCTGTCCCATTTCCCCACATAGATCTCCTTTTTCTTGTAGACACTCATGTGCCTCTTGTCCTCTGTCTTTCTCTTAAATTCTGCTATTCTAAATCTCTAACATGATAGACTTTTAAGTTCTTCTTACAATGTTCTACACCTTCTGTATCTCACAGTTCCAAACTTTCCATGTCACTTCTGTAAACCAGTTCCAAAGGTCTAAGAAAAATGCAGTATGTTGTAGCAATGGCACTACTGATTACATTGATTGATACCAGGTCTCTGTATTAGTTATTATCCACTGTGATAAACTAGATACAAAAACAATTTAAGGAGGAAAAGGCTTATTTTTTCACATACATTTTAAAGTGAGCCATGGTCCTAAGGTGTGGCGGCAATAACATAACTGGCAGTCACATTGTTTTTGCAGTTGGAAAACAAAGAGAAAGGTGCTGATATTCAGCTACTTTCTATGGCGCCCTTTCTAAAAGATGTATTTACAATTTTGGTTATGTATATACTCTGTCAGTGGGTATTTGGTATATAATTACAGGTACCCAGCGGTATGAGTAAAGGGGATAAGATCCATTTATGGACTAGTTAGAAGTAAGTGTCAGCCATCCCCCATCCCCTCGCCCAATGTAGGTGTTAAGAACTGAACTCTGGTCTCCTGCATTAACCATAACTTCTACTGTTTTTTAAATTTATTCTGAAGTAACAACCTATATGATGGTACTATCTATGTCCAGAAATACCCTCATAAATACCCTATGTTTATGAAGACCTAGATGTGTGGTTCCTTTGTGGTCCTAAATGCAGCCAAGTTGACAATGATTAACTAGCACAATGTCAAAAATATATATTGGAAAAAAACATTCAATAAGTGGTGACAGGAAAATTTGGTATCCACATGTGGAAGAATGGAATTAGATCCATACAATGAAACATGAAACTTTAAAGCTTCTGGAGGAAAAATTCAACATATCAATACAGAAAAGGGGGGATTTTTAAGG
Organism: Mesocricetus auratus; assembly: GCF_017639785.1. NCBI lineage: Eukaryota > Metazoa > Chordata > Mammalia > Rodentia > Cricetidae > Mesocricetus > Mesocricetus auratus. The sequence continues at coordinate 15,854,040 of NW_024429189.1, read as the reverse complement.
ACTGTAATAGCACAGAAAATAACTTCAATATTAGGTGAATGGAAGTATGTGAAACAAAACAGGTTTTCCATAGTAAATATATCAGAATAATAGAGCCTATAGCATAAGAAGATATCTTGTTAACTGTGTATCACAGATGTTTTAAATATGAATAGTATATAAAGAACTAAAATATAATCAACTAAAACATCACAAAATCAGTAAATGGCTTAGTGACCTGAATAGATAGTTCTTAAAGAAGAAATAAACACTGGAGAGATAACAACATTGGTAAAGTGCTTATATGTGGTGATGTTTTGCTTATGCTGTAACAAATGAAGGTTGCCTGAAAATCAGAGGGTGGAGGTAGCCACTTGCTAACCATAGAGGTCTGTAGTTCTGGACAGACAGACAGGAAGTGAGTAGCTGGGTAGAGAGAGGAATACAAGGCAGGAGGAGACAAGGGCTTGGTCTATTTTCAGCTGGGAAGTGGAAGAGGTAAGATGTAGGTGTGATTTGCTCCTTTTTCTCTCTGATCTTTGAGCATCTACCCATATATTTGACTCCAGGATTTTATTGTTAAAACCTGTTAGAACTCATGCTCCATTTGGCACCCAATTTTAAGGCACCAATTCATGAAAATATTGCTTGCCTGCGACTTTGCAGCCACTAGACCAGGTCAGAGCTGCACAAGGGGCTGCTGCTAGAGTCACTGCCCAGGCAGCTAGGTTATTTTCTCATTTTTCCCTAGCCCTCTAAGCAAGTGTTGCAGCCGCTCTGTAACAAACTTCACACACCTCAAACTCCAGAGGTACCTGGGGCTCCAGATGTACCAGCTGAACATCTAGAATGTTCCCTAGAATGGCCGGCTCTGGCTTCAGGCAGCTCCCGCCACACAGACCGATACAACCTACAAGGCCCTGAGATGAGCCAACATGGAGTCTGCCTGGCACTGTCAGAAGTTCTGAGCATGCTTAGCCAATAAGGCATGATCATGTCAATGGATTGGAATGCCTTTGTGCTAGGAGGGTGTATAAGGGCAAAGGTTGTGGCCTTTGACTCTTCATATTTGGAAAAAGCTTGGCATAATATCAAAAGGCCAGTTGATCCCTAATCAATGCTCACAGATTCCTTAATTGGTGGGGTGGTATTGTTAATCCTTATTCTCTTTAAATGTCTCCTGAAGCATATTCGACTACAGTGGGCAGCAACTAAGGCTCTACAGGTGTTAATGGCTCCTAGAATTCTCTCTTGCAGTCCTCCTCAGGAGGCTATGCCTGTCTGGTTATCTGAAATTCAAAAGGTTACCAACTAGTCCCCTGCCCCTGGTGACTCTCCAGAAATGAATGCTCCTCCAGGGCTGGTCGTCAATGACAGGTATGAGCTTGCTCAGCAGGTCAACCTAAGACAGGCGCAGTCCAGTCACTGAACCCTCCTGAGGCAGGGTCAACAAGGCCTGATCAAAGAACTCTGAGCACCCAGGTAATAAATAAAAAGAGGGAATGTGTAGGCAGATAAAACCTACAAGATTGAGAGACGAGCCAACCTGGTGTCTGCAAGTACTGTCAGATTTCCTGATCATGCCTAGCCAATGAAGGGTAAACACATGACACTGCCTGAGGACCTAGGTACAGGCACTTTAAGAGTTCCTAATCTTGACTAACCAATGAGGGGTGACCATGCCTGGGTGCTGTGAGGGTGTATATAAGGTCCCCCCCACTGCTGATTCCCTTCACCTAACTCCTGGTGTCTGTACCATTGATGCTGTGCCTTCTCACCCCTTCCCTTGAGGGAGCTCTTAGGATGTAGCTACACTACCACACATGTTTCTTCCACACAATCCCATGAGTTAAGGGCTTTCTCTAGACCCCTCTCTCCTCTCCTCAGGATGCCACTCTCTGCTCAAGGCTACATGCTAGTAGCTACAGCTGCCCATAGACAGCCTGTTCACCACTTGTGTTCTCAATCAGACATGCTATGTAACCTTAAGCTCCACCTTCTTGGTGAGACAACTGGACATCCTTAAAGGGGGGAAATTAGGAGAGAGAGAGAGAGAGAGAGAGAGAGAGAGAGAGAGAGAGAGAGAGAGAGTTTTTCTCACATTAAAAATGGAAAACAATATTACATTAGAGGGATTTAGGTCTTTGCATGACAATATGTTGGACATTTTGAAAATGGATCAATTAAGTGACACAATAAGTAATTCAGATGGGACTTATGTAATGTCAATTATAAACATTATCAGTTTTGTCATTTTTGATTTCTTATTTAAAAAGTTTATTAATATGAGTGCTAAGATACAAGTTTTAGAAAAACTAAGTAAAACAGATCATAGGGATTATTCAGACCCAGACAGAGGAATTTAAAATTGTTGACAGACAAACCTATATGATTTGAGCAAAGGCATTTAGTGGCAGAGAAACTACAGACTTTAGAATAGCTGGTTTAGGAGCAGTTAATTCGTCAGCACATTGAAGATTCAAGTAGTCCTTGAAAGTATCCTGTATTTGGTATTAAAAAGAAATCTGGAAAATGGGAAATGGAGGATAGTAACAGATCTAAATGCTGTTAATAAGATAATTTAGCAAATGGACACTCTAAAGTCTGGAATTCCTTTCCCTGCTTTATTGCCTAGAGAATGGTCTCTTGTAGTTACTGATGAAAAGATTGTTTTTTCACTATACATTTATAAGAAAAAGACAGAGAAAAATTTGCCTTCACAGTGCCTACTTTTAGTAATTCTCAGCCTGTTAAGAGATACCAAAGGCTGGGGGGGTGTATGTGCATATGTGTGCATGTGTGTGACCATGCATGGAAAGGACAGAAGACAGCTTTGCGTATCGTTTCTCAGGAGACACTGTGCACCTTGTTATTGTTTTTTTTTGCAATGGTGTTTCTCACAGCTCACCCATGTAGGCTAGGCTGGCTAACAAGGAAGTTCCAGGGGATCCTCCTGCCTCTGCCTCCTAGTAAGTGCACATCACAATACCTGACTTTTCAAACTCAGGGGCTAGTGCATACAGAGCAAGCACTTTAGAAACAGAGCCATCTCCCAGCAAGACTCAGCTTTTAAACCCATTCTAGCTTGTGTGTACAATGTGGAGAGCAAGGAAAAAGAAACCAGCGACCACCCAGAGCTGCTGTGGGCTATGGGAGTGCACTGGGGGTAATCCAGTGACAACTTGATGCCACTGCTTTCTCTGTTAACAACAGACCACCCTCAGGAACAGAGCTCAGAATATAGTGCTGTGACCAAGTCCAGAAAGTCAGTCCCTAGTCAGGTAGGACCCCATAGTGGGACTCCACATTTTTGTGACTAGGTCTCATAAGACCTGCACTCCCTCTTTCATCTTGTTCACTTTGAACAGCAAGGAAAACATCCTTAGGAACTGACCCTGCACCTTCCCATTATTAGAATTTTCCTATTATGTGGTTTTAACATCCACTCTGTGTGTGTGTGTGTGTGTGTGTGTGTGTGTTTCTGTTCTTGACTTTACAGCCTCTTAGCACATTTAAGATCTTCTTAGAAAATGTGAATTCTCCACATGTCCTGCTCTAATGCTTGGTGGTGTTAGCACAAATCCCACATGGTTCCCCTAGAAACACATGTGCTGGGTTTAACCACTGTAGTCTTGGAACCATGGATTGAACTAAACTGGCATCTGGTCTCTGCTACCTGTCTGCCGTGTTTTTGGGTCAGGAATCCCATATTTTCTCTGTGTCAAGAACATTTTTCAAAGTGGCCTAAACCATTAGACCATCAATGGAGAGTGAAAGCATTCCTTTTAGGCTCTTCCTTGACAAAAGAGGGAGGAGGGCATCCTTGCGGTGAAAGCCAGCTGGGGAAATCCAGACAAAAAGGTGGCTTTAAAAAAGCATCTATCAAGACCATCTGGCTGCAGGACAGCTCTTTCCCACCAGTGGACACGACAGGCACAGGAGGGCACAAAGAAAAAAAAAGAGATACCAAAGGGAGGTTCTCCCACAGGGAATGTTAAATAGCCCTACCCAGTGCCAATGTTTTGTGAAGCAGGTGTTGGAAATAATACACAAGCAATTTTCACAATTTAGAGTTTACCATTACATGAATGGCATCTTATTATCTGATTCAACTTTAGATATTTTAGAAAAAATGTTTGAAAAAGTAAAGAAAATTTTGCCTTGTGAGGGATTACAAATTGCTCCTAAAAATTCAAACAGGAGATTGCATGAATTACTTAGGATATAAATTAGATCGACAGAAAATTAGACCCCAAAGGTGCAAATTAGGAGAAATTGATTGGTGACTCTTAAGGACTTTCAAAGATTGCTAGGAGACATTTCCTATCTATAACCAACTATTGAGGAACACAGAAATGAACTGAGTAATTTGTTCAAAACTTTAGATAGTGAAAATGAATTAAACAGTCCAAGAGAATTATCAGCTGAATCTGAGAGAGAATTGGGTTTGGTGGAAAAGAAGTTATAGGATGCACATGTGAATCATTTGGACACAAAGCTTGATTGCATTTTGGTTATTTAATCCCTAAGCATTCTCTTACAGGAATATTAATGCAGAAGAAAGATATTTCCTTAGAATGGATCTTTTTTAACCAAATAAACAAAGTAAAAATTTAAAAACTTATGTGGAAATTTTCTCTGAGTTAATTCTAAAAGGACAATTCAGAGCTTGTCAATTAGCAGGAATACACCCAGAAGAAATTGCAGTACCTTTTAGTAATTACGCAGCTGAAAAATTATGAACAAAAAGTGAACTCTGACAGAGAGTTTTCAGTAATTTTGTAAAGAGATTAGAAACAAATATTCCCAAAGCAAGACAATTCGATGTATAAGAGAACTAAATGGATCCCTTTGTGCAGTGTATGAGGAACACCAATATCTGGAGCCCATACAATCTATACTGATGGAAGTGAATCAGGGAAGACAGATTCCAAATCAGAAAATTTAAGTAAAGTTGGTCAAAGCCTGTATGATTCTGTCTATAAGTCAGAATTATATGCTAGTCTCTTGGTATTAATTGGTCTTATGAAGCTCCCAATATTACTGATTTGTACTATGTAGAAAGAGTTGTTTTGCATATTGAAACTGCTGAATGCTGAATTTATAACAGATAATAAAGAGTTGACTTTACTACTTCTTCAGTCACAAGAAATAATCAGGAGTAGGAGTCATCTCATATAAATAACACACATCAAACCCCTTGTGGGTCTGCTAGGCCTTCTAGCACAAGGTAATGAAGAAATTGGTCAACTCTTGATAGGAAATGTGCTGGAGACTTCAGAATTTCATTCAAAATCCTTGTAAATAGCAAAGGTTTGAAAAAGATTTTTTTTCATTACTTGACAACAAGGCAAGGAAATAATACAAAAATGTCCTACTTGTTCTTTATACAGTGAAACTTCATCCCAGAAGGAAATAATTAAAAGGAAATTAAATCTGGCAGGTGAATATATTTCATTTTGTAGAATTTGGAAATGTAAAATACATATACAACACCATTGACATCTATTCAGGATTTCAATGTGAAACTGCTTTGGGTTCTGAAAAGACCGATTCTGTAATTACATGTTTCTTAGAAGGTATGGCCCTCACCGGTATACCCATCCAAATTAAGACAGACAATGCTCCAGCAATTGTCTCTAAGAAACTGAAACAATTTTTTGTGTATTATATTATAAAACATGCTGCAGGTATGCCACACAATCCTACAGGGCAAGCAATTATGCAAAGATCAAATTAAACTCAAAAGGGTATGCTAAATAGAGAGCGATAATAAAGACCCCAAGAAACAGAATGTCTAATGCTTTATTAGCTTTGAATTTTCTGAATGCTAATGATAAAGGAACAACAGCTGCTGAAAGATAGTAGATAATTTAAAAAATATGAAATTAAATCAGCCTGTATACTTCAAAGATGTGCTGACCTGAGTATGGAAACCAGGATATGTGTTATGTTGGGGAAGGCGTTTTGCTTTTGTTTCCACAGGAGAAGAAAATTTATGGATACCATCAAAATTGATAGATTAAATTTAAATAATAGACAACTTTTTATTAGAAAAAGTGATAGTTAATCAAACAGCATGACTGTTCAATAATAAATTAACTTTCAAACTAACACATGCTTTTCATTTGATCAGGTAGAACTGCCATAAGGGAACTTCCCCAAAAGTAGGTAGGGTTGGAGAAGGGTTTATTTTTGTCTTTTCAGGGGAGTGAAGGCATTCTGCTAAGGAATCTGAAGACCACTGGAAAAGTGAGACATCTGAAAAAAAGGACAAATCATGCAAAAAAATCCCAAGAAAAGGAGTAAATTGACTTACTAGTGTATTTCATCAAACAGATAAAATTTCATAAATTTTATCAAATGCCTGTTTTTGCTTTTCTCTACAGACATATAACACAAGTGGTCTTTTTGTAGTTCTGGTCCAATTAAAATTTAAAGATAGCCTTGGAGTTGGAGTGTGTTAGAGTCTTTCTCTAAACCTAAGCGTTCTTGTTAAAGTAAAATCCAAAGTCTGTCTCAAGTCAGAAGAGTCACCTAATATAGTACATAAGAAAAACAAAATTTAGGGTCTATTTATTGTATTGCCACTAATCTCATTATCCTTTGGTTTTATTTTGACTCTTTAATAGCTTTTCTTGAGATAAAATATTATCTCAAAATTTATGGGATTAATAAGCATAAGTATTTTAAAGATTTGCCATAATTTTAATGGCCATATAGAGTACTAACTAATTTTAGAAAAAGGATTCATCTAGCTTCCTGTACATGATTTTGGGTTTGAGTCTGTATCAGGTAAAGATAAACTAAGTTTTTATACTCTAGATGTACATAAAAAATATTGATCCTCTAACCTCTTTGAGATCTGCTACATATGACATTTAATATTTTTACATTTTCTGCAGTTAACCATGACCATGCCTGTCAGTGACTTATGAAGTCTCCAAAAGGATGATGGAGCCCCACAATGCCGATTCCACTGGGACTATAATAACACCACTAAGCTAGAAAATGCTTGAAATCAGCTTTGGATTGCAAATTGCTCACGACAATTTATAGGTGCCTAGTTGAGATGATCCAGCTTCACAGACTGCTCTAGCGAGGACTTGAAACAAGCCTTACACTTTCATATTATGCAGCGACTGGATAACAAATGCTGTGGCTATCTCCCAGGACTTGACAAATAACCAAAGTTTTTGTTTCCAGGATCCTCTAATGACAATTCTATCATTCCCAGGCAGCAGGAAGTAAATTTAAAAATAACACACACAACCACATTCCTAAGAGGTGGAATGGGTGGTTTTTGGTTACTCAATGGGTTATGGATATTTGTCATTTAGTGAGAGTGGGTAGTTACAAGTTGTTATTGGTAATGTTCAGGGAAAATGTGGAACATAGAAGATTAGATTCAAGGATCTTGTTTTGAAAAGAAAAAAGGGGGATATACATATGATAGTTTATAAGGGTAGATGATTGAATCTGCTCTGAAAAGAGAAAAAAGGGGGATATGAATACAGAATAAAAAGGCAGAATACTAAATCTACTTTTAAACCAAAAAAGCAACTACTTGTTTTTACTATTTTACATTGGCCTTATTTTTTTATAAATGGATACAAAGTTGAAATTATTTTTGCTAGAACAAATGTTGCATACATTTTAACCTTGTTCAAAGTATGATGCCTATGCAATTCATTTGACAATGTAATGCAAAATTTTAGCCCTTTGAAGTTATCAATAACAACTATTTAGGAGAATAAGAAAATGCAGGTTAGTAATTAGTCACCTATTACAACTAAACTTGGAGCCATATTAGGTATGTTTTCAAGGTCAAACAGAGATACATTCTAGGTAGACAGATCATCTTTAAACACTTCAGAGATCTACAGAATATGGTATTTAAGATGTTTTAATAAGATACTTTTTTATGACAATGAGACATGTATATTCCTGGCAGCACCAATCCACTTCAGAGAAGACGTTAGGCATTGAAGAAGCTCCACATGGAGCTAGCTTACTATCTTTGTGGCAAAAGTTAGGCATTGGGCAAGAAAGTGCCATTGTCTTGACTACTGACAGTATGCTGTGCATATTGCACAAGCAGGATACAAAAGAAAGGACTGCTTGACTTTGCCAAAACAGGGTAAGACAGTCCTTCAGAATATCCTAAATCACAGAAAAGTCTTTCAGATACACTAAGCCTATAGGCATTATATGGATTCCCCAGGTTTTCAGAAGAACCTTGGGTGACTGTTTAGGCAGCCAACTGTTTCTGTCATTTCTCACATTTTTGGAAGTCACTTGCTTGTACTGATTATTCAGATAATATTATTTCCTTCTCATATTTCTTATGGAGTTGTGGACTTTATAGTTATAGTTTTCCTTGCTACCAGATTCAGAAAAGAAATTCAGTAAAAAGGAGTAAAATATATAATGTAATAACTTGGGGGTTGGTAATTCTAGTTAGGATAGAAAGCGAATTAGGTACAAGCTTTTGGACTCACCCCGACAAGATAGATAATGAAATATTTTCTCTGAATTTGCTAATGAATTAGATATGATTGATGAATTTATTGTCTGTATATATTGCACATAATTATTGTATATAGTGTTTCTTATATTAATAACAACCTTTTTATTTTAGACAAAAAATGAAATGTAGTGGTTCTTTGTTTGTGGTCTAACAAATGAGGCTTGCCTGAAAATCAAAGAGCAGAGCCATCCTCTAATTCAGCATAGAGGTCGAGGTCTGCACAGACAAACTGGAAGTGATATAGCTGTTTGGAGAGAAGAATATAAAACAGGAAGAGACAGGATCATGTTTTCTCTTTGGATGAAAAGTTGAGAAGGTAAAGCATGGCTATGGTTTTCTCCTTTGTCTCTCTGATTTTCAGCATGTACCCCTACATCTGACTCTAGGTTTTTATTGCTAAGACTTAATAGAACACGTGATACACTTCTATCTGAAATACCACCAGGGCTGAGACAGAGAAAGAAGGATCCATGATATTTGTGGATCAGTATAGCCAAATCAGTCAGCTCTAGGTTCAATACAAGACACTCTATCAAAAATAAAGGTAGATAGTGATTGAAAGAAGCAGTGTCTACCTTGGGCCTTCACAAGCACATGCATATATGCACACTTGCAAAGCCAGTTATTCACAAAATAAAACATACACATGCAGGTACACATAGCAGGAAGAAGAAACACAAGTGGTTAGTAAACATTATTGAGAGAAGAAAACCTCCTTAGCTATCATGTGAATTCAAATCAAAGATTTTATTGAATTTTAGTCTCACCGTAGTTAGAATGTCTGTCATCAAGAAAAACCACATGCAATGATGGATGTGGGAAAAGAGAAAAGTACCTTTTTACACTGGAAATTCTAATATAATCTGGTGTAGCCTCTATGAAAATCAGTATAGAAGTCCCTCATATGACTAAATGTATTATTATTTGACTAAGTTACAGCACCCCTGAGTATTTATTCAAAGTATTCTTGGTTTAGATTTAAGTTTGTTTTTCAGCTATTTGCAATAGATAATAATTAGCACCACTATAGGTATTCATTGGAAAATTAACAGATAAAGATACAGCACACATATATTACAAAATGTCATTAATCTGTAAAGAAAAATGAAGTTATATCCTTCATAAAAAAGTTAATTCTAAGTAAAGTAAGCTGGAAACAAAAAGACAAATATGACTTTTTCTTTCATATAAAAACCCTATATTTGCATGTGTGTCTGTGCGTGTGTGTGTAGGTCATAAAATTAAAAATATTATACATGGAGAAGAGACCATAAGTAGGGAGTTAAAGAAGAGAGGATAATGAAATGAATGTGACATAAAAGCTGAAAGCAAGCTATGGGGGTGCAGGCAACACAGGATCAAAGGGATAGGGAAAAGTTGGGGAAAGGGAGATGAATAAGAAAAAAAGTAAAAGATGCCATAATGAAATCCATTATTAGCATGCTAACTTAAAAAGCTAATGAAAAAATAAAGATAAGAGACAGCATATTACTTGCAAGTCTGATGAGTGAATTTGCTACATAATGAATCTGATCTTTATCTTTTAAGGAAATTTTACTAGTTACACTATAACCAAAATGTGAACTTACATAGTATTATGCATGCTGCATAAGCAACAAACTGTAAGAATACACATAAAAGCATAAACTGTACACTCCCTATATGATTGTGTTTACTATACCCTGGGATCTACCATTACTATAGCACACCAATATTTCTTCCTTTTATTTTTTTAATGAGAAACAAGCTTGTTTTACATGTCAATCCCAGTTCCCTCTCCCTTCCCTCTTCCCCTGCCCCCTACAAATCCCTTATCTCATCCCCCTTCTGCTCCCCAGGGAGGGTGAGGACTCCCATGGCAGATCTTCAAAGACTGTCATATCATTTGAGGAGGGCCTAGGTCCTCCCCCACATGTCTAGGCTGAGAAAGTATCACTCTATGTAGAATGGGCTCTCAAAGTCCATTCCTATACTAGGGATAAATGCTGATCCATTGCCAGAGGCCACATAGATTGCTCAGGCCTCCTAACTGACACTCATGATCAGGGTGTCTGGGTTGGTACTATGCTGACTTCCCAGCTATCAGTCTGGGGTCCATGAGCTCCTCCTTTTTCAGGTCAGCTGTTTCTGTAGGTTTCTCCAGCCTGGTCTTGACCCCTTTGCTCATCATGCCCCCTCTTTGCAACTACATTCCAGAAGTTCATCTAAGTGTTTAGCTGTGGGTATCTTCTGCTTCCATCAGCTACTGGAGGTGAAGGCTCTAGAAAGGTAGTCATCAATCTCATTATCAAGGAAACGAGTTTAAGGTTGACTCTCTACTATTGCTTATATTGTTAGTTGGGGTCATCCTTGTAGATCTCTGGACATTTCCCTAGTGTCAGATTTCTCTTTAAATCTATAATTATTCCCTCTATTATGGTATCTCTTTCCTTGTTCTATTCTATTCTTCCCCTGACTCAATCTTCCTGCTCTCTCAAATCCTCCTCTCCCATCCTCTTCTCCACTTCTCTTTCTCCTAACTTCTTCTCTTTGCCTCCAATGCTCCCAATTTTCTCAGGAGATCTTGTCCCTTTTCCCTTCTCCGGGAGTCCATGTATGTCTTTCTTAAGGTCCTCCATGGTTCCTATCTTTTCTGGCAGTGTGGATCGTCAGCTGGTAATCCTTTGCTCTATGTCTAAAATCAATACGTACTGAGCACACACCATGTTTGTCTTTTTGTAACTGGGTTACCTCACTCAGGATGGTGTCTTCTAGTTCCATCCATTTGCCTACAAATTTCAAGATTAGATTGTTGTTGGTTTTTTTTTCTGCTCAATAGTGTAAATGTACCACATTTTCTCTATCCACTCTTCAGTTGAGGGGCATCTAGGTTGCTTCCATATTCTGGCTATTATAGATAAAGCTGCAATGAACATAGTTGAACAGATGTTCTTGTTGTAATAACGTGCATGTTTTGAGTATATTGCACACCAACATTAAGTAACATATTTCCACACTCAACCCGTACAGAACACCTAGGCTCTTTGTGATTCTAGGTCACTTATGGAAATCCAGAAGGCACAAGTGCATGATAGCTAAGCAACTGTTTTTTCCTAGATGAAAGATATAATATTATATTTATCTGTTGTTTTGTTGTACTCTTTTAGGAAGTTTCTAATTCATTTATTATTTACTGTTTATGATAACTTCAGTATAAGGAAACTTGCTTATGCACAAGACATTTCTCTATGACTTGTGTTTGCGGTGTTTCAGGTTCTTTGTAGCCTGGTCTGAGATTAATCAGACAGGACACTTAGGCAACAATGAAAAATGACAGAGTGACAGTTTGTGAATTGATCCACACCATATTGTTATGAATGCTAACAATGAAATTATTTTCTATCCTTTGGTTCTCTCTCTATTCCCATTACTTTTAATATGTATACCCTTAATTATATTTACGATAACTGTGTAACTTTTAGCCCACGCTACAATTTGAGAGATAGAAAATGAGCTAATAATATGCCAAGAAGACAGACATTACCTGGATATATCTCAGGAAATTAGATACATAGTCATTTAATTTTATCTCACAATACCATCACCATTTCAACTAAATAGTGTCTTAACTGATGACAATACAAAGTGTGGTCATATACTATTTATAAAAGCTTGCCTGAGTGTTCAGAATGCAATACCAGCTATAAGTCAACGAGGGCAGACAATTTTGGTACAAATCTTTAATCTTAGGACTCAGGAAACAGAGACAGACAGATCTATGTTACTTCAAGGCCACACTGAGCTACAAAAAAATTGAATCAGCCTAAAAGACTAATAGAGCTCACACCTTTAATCCTAGGACTAGAGAGGTATATAAGGAAGAACCAAAGTCAGTCTTACACATTCAGTCTACAGCCACATTGAGGAGAGCATAGCAGTCTAGGATTCTGAGACTTGGTAGAGAGCAGTGAGTGCAGTTTTGATATGCAATCAGAGAACACAATCACTCCTTCAGTCTGAGCATTGGTAGAGCTTAGAAATCTCTATTATCTGGGTTCTTTGCTTCTCTGATCTTCAGTTTGAACCCCAATATCTGTCTCTGGGTTTTTATTACTCACGTTACAAATTCCTATCCAACATAAAAGTACAAATTCATGAAAAAGGCACTTTGAAGCCACTGGCCCTGGCCCAGGCCTGAGCTGCAGGCAGGGCTCCTGCTATATTCCTTGCCTGGCTGGTTAGGTTTTCTTTTGTTTTCTCCCCAAATCTTTGAGCAAGTTTAGAATTTTCCTGTCTTGCTCACTCACTCACTTTCTTGTTCTGCCCCCTCATAGCCTGCAGACTTTCCATAAATCCCCACTCCTCAGATCAACACAAGCTAGTTCTCCAGTTCAGGCATGCTATACCTCACAGTTCTGGGAATTCTTAAAAGAAGTGATTAATTTAAAAAGAAGCTATTTTCCCCACATAAAAAAATGGGAAACACTATTACAATGGAGAGAGTTAAGTCTATGTGATCATAAAATGAATGATTTAAGAATGGAACAATTAAATGATGGAATAATCAACTAAACTATATTCTCAAACTGTTAGTTATCATTTTGATGATCTTTGTTGTCAGTTTGATTATTCTTGGTTTATCTCTAAAAAGTGCAATGTACTACCTGATTCAAATAAGATGCTAAAACTATTGAACGAAAACTAGAGGTATAGAAATCTCCCAAGATCAAAATCTTGGCAAAGGAGATTATACTACTTTAGAAGGGCAATGTCTGTATGATGACTACCTCTTGTCTTTATGTCATGCAACATTTTTGAATGCTAGGGAAATAATTTGGAGAAATTGGAAAGGATATTGAATCATTTATAAAAGATATACAAGGCCCACAGGAAGCCTTCATAGATTTCTGACAAATATCGACTTCAGTAGTAAATAGAATGATATCAGACACAGAAGCTAGAAAAGTAATAATGGAAACTAAGGCCTTTGAAACTGCTAATTCTCAATGCAAAAGAATAATGGATAATTAATCCTTTAAAACCAAGGTTAGGACCTTTGGAAGATTAGATCCAGATACAGTTGTTATTGAAGCTCATGACATTGATGATGATGCATTGACAGGAAAGGTGATTTCAAGAAACTTGAAGAAAAACTGACAAGTTGAATGTTTTAAATGTGACATACAAGGTCACTTTAAAAGGAAATGCAAATGGGTGTTCCTAGAAGCAATGCTTTTTATAGACATAATCCAAACAGAACAAATCTTATTTCTGGATTATACAGAAGGTGTGGCAACAGCAGGCATTGGGCTAAGGAATGTATGTCAACAAAAAACCTTTAGGGTAATCCTTTGCCTTTGGGAAATGCCTCTTAAAGGCCCTCATACCAAATTAAGGTCAGGGTCAGTCCTTTCCTGTCATGATGGAAACTCCTTCCCAGAGCAATTAAAGAACCTAATGCTTATTGTAAGAAAACATACTGCTCTGGGTGATAAAAGAGCTTTACAAGATAAAGCAAAACATGGGAAAGGGCCTAGGTCCTGCCCTGGATGAAATTATAGACTTTAGAGATCTCCCCAAGGAGGGACTCACCCTCCCTGGGGAATGATGTGGGGATTGGTGTAGGCACAAAGGAGGAGGGGTGGGAGAGGGAGCTGGGGTTGACATGTGAAGCAATCATGTTTCTAATTTGAATAAAAACATTACAAAAAAATTTTCAGGAGAAACCTTAAATCAAAATTGATAAAGATTAGATTAGAAACCTCTCCAAAGTTAGGGTTGGGGAAAGGTTTTGTCTTTGCCTTGTCAGGAAAATAAAAAGAACTATCTTGAAGAATTTGAAGACCTTTGTACAAATAATCATCCAAAGAAAAAGGGAGAACTACTTGGAAAAAATACCGAGAAAGGAATAATCCAGTGTCTCCAAAAAGAAGATTTGGAATCCCAGCTGGTGGTGGTGGCACATGCCTTTAATCCCACTACTTGGGAAGCAGAGACAGGCTGATCTCAGTGAGTTTTATGCCTGGTCTATAAAGTGAGTTTCAGGACATCCAGGACTGTTAACACAGTTAAAGCCTGTCTAGAAAAAGAAAACAAACAAAACAAGAAGATGAAATCTCACAATGACCATTCCATCAGGACAATATTCAGCTGAATAACACTACCTAATGATCAGTCTTAGACTACAAACCTATCATAACAATTTTGAGATGACAGGCTGAGATAATCCATCCTCACAGATTACTTCATCCAGGACTTGACACAAGCCCTGCATGTTCCCATTACTCACAGACTGTACAACAAATGATACAGCTTGACTATTAACCCAAAAATTTCCTTTTCAAAATCCTCTAAAGATGCCATCACACCCAGACAGTAGAGAGTAACTATATGGACAGCACACCCACATTCCCAAGAGATGGGGTGAGTGGTTTTTGGTCTTTTATTGGGTTATGGATATTGACGGGACCCATAAATGGGAGTCCAGTCAATCTTGCCATGAGTTCAGAGAGCTCTAATCACTCTTGTTGTTGGCTGAAGGATATCCTGGCCTTGATGGTAAATGTCTCCTAGCTAAATAACAATAGACTTGAGACAGGGGAGTTTACTCTCATCCTGAAGGCTGGGTGGTACATGTGACTATGGAGTACCTGAAGGATTAAAGAAAGTAATGACTCTTTGCCCCTTATACATGATAATAGAAGTCCTCTGCTTTTTGTTCTCACTGTTGGTTGAATACATTAGATGGAATATGAATAAAGTAAAGGCGCATTCAGTATGGACTGAATCTGCCCTCCTGAGAGCTATCCTGTGTCTATGACTCTAAATTCTTTTAGCTAGCCTTTCCGTCATGCACACTTACCCACTCAAGATGGAACCCAGGGCTGCTTGGCTTATCCTGACCACAGCCCCAAAAATCACAGCTCATGACAGAATATTTGTCATTGTGTAAAGGGATTGATTACAAGTTGCTATTGGTAGTTGTTCAAAGAGGGAGGAATAGATACAGATATAGTAGGATAAAAAGGCAAATTATTTAATCTAATCTGAAAAGAAAAAAGGAAGATACAGATATAATTAGATAAAAGGTAGATTATTGAATCTACACTTAAAAAGTGACTATTAGTTTTAAATGTTTTGCATTCAATTGGACTTTTGTGTATTATATACAAATTCTGTATATTGATACAAATTTGAGATTAATTTTGTAAAAACAAACTGTAGTTTCATTTCTGACATGATTCAAGGTATTCTACCTCTGCAACTCATTTAATAATGCAATGCAAATTTCTAGTCCTTGAAAGTTATTATTGTCAACTATTTAGGATAATAAGGAAATGCAAGTTAGTAATTAGTAACCTACTACAATTGAACTTGTAATAATATTAAGTATGTTTTCAAAGTCAAGTAGCGATACATCTTAGAAAGGCAGGTCATCTTCAAATACTTCAGAAATCTACAGGCATTTAAGATGTTTTAATAAGATAGGTTCTTTTTTATGGCAATGAGACATGTCTGGCCCTGGCAGCACCAATCTGCTACAAGAAGATGATGGTCATCAAAGAAATATGGCATGGAGTTTACTTTCTTCGTGGCAAAAGTAAACCTTGAATACTGAGAGTATGCAGGACACAAAAGAGAATGACTGCAAACCTTGCCAAGACAGGTCAAGACAGTCTTTCAAAAATCCTGCTTTACAGAAAAGTCAGTCAGATATGCTAGGTCTGTAGGGTATAGGAGGATGTCCCAGCTAAGCAGAAGAACCTTCGGTGACTATCCAGCCCCCCAGCTCTTTCTGTCATTTCACATATTTTTGGAAGTCACCTGGTCATATTTCCTGCTTACTCACTTACTATTATTTCTTTCCCAGGTCTCTGAGGCAGTTGAAGAATAGTTATGGTTTTCATTGTTTACCAGACTCAGAAATGAAACTCAATCAAAATGTGTAAATGGTTGGGAGACATTAAAAGTTAGTTTGATAATACAAATTAGAATAAAGCTAAATTATTTGCAAGATTTTGGACTCACCAAGATAGAATATATAATGGAGTATTTTATCTTAATTTGTCAAATACAAATGTACTAGACATGGTTGATGTTTTATTGCATATATATACATATATAATATATACTTATGCTTATTGTATATAATTTTTCTTACATTAGTTGTAGTCTTCTATTTAGTATTACATAAAAATTCCCTTTTAAAAGGGAAATTGTGGTGATAAAATATTTATAATTTAATAAAACTCCCCATTTGCTCAGGGGCTCTTATCCCTTTCTTCTTCACTGGGGGACCATGTATGTCACTCTTATGATCCTCCTTGTTTCCTAACTTCTCTTGAGATGTGAACTGTAGGTTGGTAACCCTTTTCTCTATGCCTAGAATCCATATATGAGTAAGTACATTCCAAGCTTCTTTAAGACAAAAGACACAGTAAACAAGACTAAACAGCAGCCCACAAAATGGGAAAAGATCTTCACCAACCCCACATCAGACAGTGTGCTGATTTCAGAAATATACAAAGAACTCAAGATGATAGCCACCAAAACACCAAGTAGTTCAACTAAAAAGTGGGGTACAGAACTAAATAAAAAATTCTCAATAGACAAATCTAAAATGGCTGACACTTAAGAACGTGCTCAACATCCTTAGTCATCATGCAAGTGCAAATCAAGACAACTCTGAGATATCATCTTGCATTTGTCAGAATGGCTAAAATAAACAACACCAACAAGAGTTTGTGGTGGAGAGGATGTGGAGAAAGGGGAACACTTCTCCATTGCTGATTGGAGTGAAAACTTGGACAGCCTCTTTAGAAATCAGTATGGTGGTTTCTCCAGAAAATGGGACCCAGTCTACCTCAAGATCCAACAATTCTTAGGCATATACTCAAAGATGCACATTCAAACAACAAGAACATCTGTTCAACTATGCTCATAGCAGCATTATTTGTAATAGCCAGAACCTGGAAGCAGCCTAGATGCCCCTCAACTGAAGAATGAATACAGAAATGTGGTACATTTACACAATGGAGTACTACTCAGCAGAAAAAAACAATGGAATCTTGAAATTTGCAGGCAAATGAATGGAACTAGAAGAAACCATCCTAAGTGAGGGGACTCTATACCTCATTTTTATTGTCCTAAGACTATGCAAGATGGTTTATAATAGGCACCATATAAGCTCCGTAATAAACATATTCACATAGATGAGTTCAATGTCCCATGTATTATGGGACATATTGCTTTAGTGTTTTGCCCTCTGTACTCATACATTACTCAACACGATCAAGAATTATATGATTCTTTTGTAATTATAAAGTATATAGCAAATCATTACCTTTCTTTTTGATCACATGGTTCTCTGACCCTTCCAAGGTTTTTCTAAAGACCTAATTCATTCTGGAAAATAAATTAGTCTTGCACTAATTTTCTTCTAGTAATTTACAAGAGATTCCATCAAACAAAAAATGGAATATATAAATGAGCAAAGAGTTTCTTATTTCACATATGCATATGGACTTACAGAAGTATGGTGAAAATGATGGCCATAAGGTATTTCCCAGTTCTAGGCCACTGTTTGCAGAGCCTTGCTTGGGACAAAGGAGTGATAAGAAGCTACAAAAGAATCTAAATGACTTCAAGAACAAAATCAGCTGGTGTGATAGAAGGGAACCTTATAGAATCTTAACTGATTGTTTCATTTTCTGAATGCATAGGAAAAAAGTATTTTGATAGAGCATGCCTTTAGATATATTAGGTTTAGCAAGTACATTTATTGAGAAAGATGTTTCTTGATAGCTCCTTGTAAATGTCTTTGACTAAAATAGCTAATCTTCATTCAAGGAAATAGAAATTTTGACTGGGAATTGGGGAGAACTTTAGTAAAATTATGAAGAAATTACATGTACATGAGGAATGGTAGAGTAGGCAGATTAAATACTTCCTGTAAGGTCTGTCTGGCTTGAGAATAGATATGTTATAGTAAATAGGATTATAAAATTAGTTATTTGAGATGTGTCTTCTAAGATTAGATGACTTAGTGACAAAAAAACTAATTAAAACCTTAAGTCAATACAAAAAGTAAATGTAACTTTAGAATTGTGAATGGCTTATTTGCAAACCTTCTTCCTTGACAATCTTTAAATGACTTCCTTCTCCATTGTTTTTTTAATTTTCATGCAACTGACCTTTAAGTTTGCATTTTTATGTTTGATTTTATGTATTGAATGTTTTTCTTTCATTTTGATCATATTTTTCCTGTCCCCAATGCCTTCCAATCCCCCACCACCTTTCTATCCTCTCAACTTGAGTTCTCTTTCTTTCAAACAAAACCAAAATATCAATAACAACAAAAAGGCAATATATGCCAAAACAAATAAACTGTGTGTCCATTTGTGTTGACCAGCTAATTCTAGGAAGGATCTCTGTCATAGAGTATGGTTGATATTCTCGATAATACTTCATTAGAGAAAATTGATTTCCCTTTCCCAGAAGACCAATTCCAAGTAGTATAGTAAGAATGGGTGTTTGTACCTACTTCCAATTCTCAGTGTGGTGATTTTGCTTGGGCTGAATCTGGGTAGGGATAGGGCATTATGCCACAGTCTCTGTGATTCAAGCGTGTATATATTCTTAGCCAGAAATGCCATCTTTGTGAATGCTTGTCCATGTAACTATTTCTTTTTGTATTTGTCATAAGACACCACACATTAAGTCAGCAAGTATAATTAAAACTTTTATACCTGGATTTGAATACCTCTTACCTTCCATGGTTGTTAATGACTCTGCCTTCCATCAAGTCTTAGTGAGAAACCTATGCCTTGTGAATTGCTTATCCTTTTTCTAAACTAATTTTATTTATTCCTATCAATTGACTTTTTTGTGGTTTTGGTATTTTGAGACAGGGTTTCCTTGCATTGTTTTAGAGGCTGTCCTGGAACTAGCTCTGTAGTCCAGGCTGGCCTTGAACTCACAGAGTTCCACCCATCTCCACCTCCTGGGAGCTGGGATTAAAGGTGTGCGCCACCAACACCCAGCTTCAATTGACTCTTTTGAGCACTTGAAGACATGCACTACTTCACATTACTACTTATTTCCCTAGCCAAGTTACTCTTCTTTCTGAGCTTGACCAAGACTTCTTTTTCATAACCCTATGGTACCCTGTTCCTTTAAATCTTCCTCTGCAACTAGAGAATGATTCAATAATAAATGTATTTGCTTTTCTGCTTTAAAAAGTTTAGTAGCTTTTTAAAATTAGGACAAATATATTATCACATTTTAAAGTTGTCTGCCTAAACAAGAATCTGTCAACTTTACAAGTCCACATATTTTCCTTTGGATTTAGATGTGGAAGAGACAGCACTGATGATTTCTCTTCCCAAGCTAATGCAAGTCTCTGCTTGAAATTCTTACCTAAGTTTTTTTTCTTTCTAATCATTGTCTTGGTGAACAATTGTACAGTTTCCTGATTATTAATTTAATGTCTGTATATTTATGGCAAAATAACAGCATTAGTCACAAAATGGCTATGAATAGCTAATTAATTATAAATTTTAAAATGCAGTCCTGTGTGAATTCTTGTCACATTTCAAAAGCTCAAAAGTCAAGTGTGGCTACTTGTTATTATTTTAAACAGAACCATACCTTTAGAACATTTGACTAGGCATCATGTTTTTGTTTATAAACTATGTGAAAATATAGATTATTCCTAATAATAATAATTTGTGCCTAATTGATAGTAATTATTGACCTATTGTTGATTGAAAATTTCTCACACTCTCTTTTCAAGTTCAAAATTCTAAATTGTAAAAAAAATGCCTTCATAAAATCATTATCGTTCCTGCTGTTTAGCTATTTAGAAGACTGAAGCAGGAAGAACAGTTGAAATCTGAAAATACAAGATTACCCTGATCAACATAGTGTTACCCTCATGCCAAAACAAAACAAAAAACTTACTTTCTGTACCTCCATAAGAATTAATTAATTAATTCGTATGCTTACTGTTATGTTATTTTAATATAGTTCTTAATATAGTTCTCATTCATTGCTGCCATCATTTTTGTTTCAGTATTGTTCAATGGGTCACTGCTAAAATTGTTCTAAGTCTCACTTAAGGTGTTAATGATTAAATAATAGCTCAAGATTAAGAACCTCTCTGGTTTAAGGGCAAACAATTCTCTTGAAGTGTTCCTAAATCATTCCTCTACTTTAAACTGCAATATCACCTTTTCCTCATGTGGCTTGATTGTGGGCCAGTTGGCTCACATCCAAATCTCTAAATCAAACATACATTGGCAGAGTTTGCAGGTAGAGAGAGGGATTAGATACAGAGCTATGAAGTTCATTTCAACTTACCCTGCTATAGATTTGAGAGGGGATAGCTGCTAGTCTATATATGGCATAAGAAACTAAAGTAAGGGTTTACCTGAGTACTCTAGTACCCCTAGAGTTTGCTAATACTTTAACAGAACATCAAATAGTTTCCCCTGAAATAGTGAGGTCTGTAATAGCCTGTAAGAGAGAGAGAGAGAGAGAGAGAGAGAGAGTGAGAGAGAATTTTTGTTTAATTTGTATGAATAAGACACCCAAAATTCAACCATTTTGAAATAAATGGAACTGTCCTGTACATTTGGTTTACTATGTAGAGCTAAGCAGTGTCTGCCTTCAATACTGCCATGAGTCAACCTGTTGTGAACCAGGAATGGATTTGGAATTCAGAGTCAACACTGAGAATAGGTCTTAATGGCTTTACAAGTATTCCATAGAAACTAAAAACTTTGGGCAGAAAACAACACTAAAGAAGACATGCATTCCACTACTAACCATTGGGTCCAGTTCCTGGAGTACAATTGAAGTGATGGAGGAGGGATAATATGAACAAAGAAGTCAAGACCATGATGGGGATACCACAGAATCATCTGGCTCGTATTAGTGAGAGATTACTGGTTCAGGTCTGATAAAATGAGAACATTCAGAAGACTGAACTAGACTGCCTTAATATAGGTGCCATTGGTGTGACTGGGACAATATATGAGGCCACTGGCAGTGGGTTCAAGATCTAACACTAATGCACAAACTGACTTCGTGGAGCCCATTCTGTATGGAGCAATACATTGCCAGCGCAGACACAGGGGTGTGAGAGTAGAGAGGTGTCTTAGTCCTATCACAACAAGATTATGGGACAGATTTAGTTGTCTTCCTAGGGAGCAGATGGGAGGGTGTTGGAGTTGGGGGAGCAGGAGGAGAGGAGGGAGGGGAATTGGGATTTGAACATAAAAAATTAATTAATATAAAAAACTTCAAAATAGAAGATATGTGCTTTTTGTGCTGAGATGATGCAAATGTTCACAAAGAAAATATAGAGGATAGTCCCTCACTTCCATGTAACATAGTCTCTCAGGATTCTTAAGGAATTTTAGAATCCTTAAAAATAAAGTTTTAAAAACTGAAATTCCAATTAAAGAGGTAATTCTATACTGTCTATTTAATTTAAGAAAATTGTCATCATACTATCTACACAGAACCAGAATTATTGCAGAAAACATAGTGGAACATATACCATGAAACAAAAATACCTAAGACTAAAAAATATAATGGTTTTAATCTGTGTGTGTGTGTGTGTGTGTGTGTGTGTGTGTGTGTGTGTGTGTATGTTGTAAGGACTGTTGTCTCAAAACTAACACTTCTACATTGGCTATATAGTCATGTATAGAATAAATGTATCCATGTTAGTATACATATATATTAGGTCATAAGATTATTTCATTAATTGTCAACATTTATATGTCAAAATTAACAAATACTGGGAAGAAAATAAATTTTAAGCAGTTTTAACTATTAAACATATTAACTACAGAAGGAAAGAATGGGGAATGACTGAAACAATGAAACAAGTAATAGAAATCAAGTAACCTTAAGGTTACCTCTTATAGTATGGAACCATATCAACTTCTTTATTAATATTGAACTTATGCCTGATACATTTTCATTCTATTGGTAACTAGATAAATTGTTCAATCCTCTATAGTCTTCATATCTACAATATGAGGCTGTTTAATTTCCAGGATTCCTATCAAGATGTGAATAAGGTGATAACTGTAAAACACACCCTGTATTATAAGCTTTTAATAGGCATGCCCTAATTTATTATATGATGGTTTATAAGATAATGACCCTCATAGATTCATTTATTTGAATATTTGTCCCCTAATTAATGAGGCAATTTGGGTAGGTGCAGAAAGTGTGGCTTTCTGGAAGAAATATGTTATTGTGGGTAGGCATTGAGTTCTCAAAGCATCTTGCCTCCCAGTTTCGTTCCTACTATTTATGCTCATAATCCAAGATGCATTCTCTTAGTTTCCTGCTCCTGCCATAATTCCTTTTCTCTGATATTATGGATTGCAGACCTCTAGAGTTACAAACCCGAATAAATTCTCCATTTTGTATATATTGCCTTGATCATATGTTTTTATCACATGTGCCACTCCACCCACCTACTCTATTTCTTTTTGTTTATTTTTGATTTACAAATTTCTTGCATTATATACTTATCATGCTTTGCTCTCCCCCAGCTCCTCCCTAGTGTTAAGTCTGGGAATCTTTCTAATTAGAACAAAATTGTTTTGGGTTCAGTTTATTATTTCAAGCTTTCAGTCTTGTTATGACTAGAACATTAGAAATTTAAATGATAAGTCTGGTTGGAAAGAATACCTTAATGGCTTTTTTGAGTTACTAAGAAATAGATATATAATGTTTTTGCTCATTTGAACTACTAAGTATTCCACATGCAACTGCAACCTGATTTGAGAATGAAATTCCTATTAGCTTCTAAGAAGATGCATTTCTATCCACATGGTTAAAGTGTGTGTGTGTGTGTGTGTGTGTATGTGTGTGTGTGTGTGTGTGTGTGTGTGTGTGTGTGTATGCTGTAAAAAGTGTTTGCCACTGTCTATGGTTTTTCAAGGCATATTATGTCTTCAGAATTTGAGAAACTCACATTTATGAAACATATAAAAGTGAATTGCATTGAACTTGACTTGTGCTGAGAATTCCAAACCCTTCATCTGATTTCATAAGAAACTCAAATAGGACAGGATTTTGGCAAAATAATAATTTGTGTTTTCTAAATGAAACCAGTTTGTGCCAACTGAGTTTTCCTTTCTGATTCTTTTCTCAGTGACTGAAGAAGGCCAAGTACATTTCATGGTTTCAAAAATAAACAGTGCTACTGGCTTGAGACCAAGCCCACCAAGGGCTGGCTTGTCATTAGTTCCTTTTCTCAGTCCCAGTAAACCTAGAATATGAAGCTACGCTTGGTTACAGCATCACTGACACATAGCTTTTGTGATGCATTTCTATGGTACCTGCCTTAAGTATATTACGTTTAAAATATTAGACTTAAAATAATCTATATCTGTCCATTTCTGACTATCGATCTCCACATAACCACCTTTACTGCCATTGTATTTGTCATCCATCTATGAAAAGCTCGAGGTCTCTCATTTGTTGAGCCAATATTAAACTTCTCAAAAGGTGCCTACACTGAGCAGCCGGTCACTCACTGCTGATGTGGAACTCTATCAAAAATGTTTACAAATTACAAGTGTTTCATGTGAAACTTTGTGCTTTATCACAAAACGCTTTGATAGCCTGTTAACCAGTATCTTCACTTTCATATCTTCACTTAAAAGCACATATTTTGAATAGGAGCAAAAGATGGCTGCATTAAAGATGCTAAAACGAAATAGAAGCTCTGGATTAGATCCTCAAATGAAATAGTTGAGTACTTTACACTTTATTTGGGAAATGACCATATCTACCCCCTCATTATTTCACTCTCTTCTCTCATTCCCTTTCCCTAGTTCCCACTTTCTCTTGCAGATAGTTTCTCTACTTCTTCCTGCACTCTTTTGTTGTTTGGGGACGTTTTATTTTGTTTCATTTTAATTGTAGTTCCCCCAAATGAGAGAAAACACACAAGAAAAACACACTTGCTTTTATTCATCTGACTTATTATTCTTTTTTTATTTTTTATTTTTAGCATTCACCGTAAAATGCTAATAATATCTCCAGAATGCCATTTCTCTTCCTGGCCTTTTGACCACTGACTTATTCTTATTGGCTAAATAATGGACCAAATGCCTGCACATACCACATTTTCTTTATACATGCATCCAGGCAGATACCTAGTTAGTCTGCTGTGAGTACTACTATAATAACATGGATATTAAAGTATCTCAGGTATACTTAACTTGCTTCCTACTAATATAAATCCAGGGGTGATATAATAGAGAGGTCTATATTATATCTCACTTAAGATATCTTAAAATGCATTTATTTATTTATTTATTTGTTTGTTTTTTAAATGAGAGCATGCTTCATACTTTATTGAGTGTGGAGGTCAGAGGACAGTTGGTGGAAGTATGTTGTCTCTTCCCACCTCAAGGATTCTTGTGACATATCTCAAGATCAGCAGCAAAGACTTTGCCCCCTGTGTTTCATTTCTACTAGATAAGATTAAATATTATTTATGATAACCTGTCTGAAGATAGTCCCTTTTCATAACATCACTGATTATAAGCAGGTTATCTGTTATCCAAAGATTTTCCTTTTGCGTAATTGTTGAAAATCGATACGCTGTAGCTTCATGGGTTTATCTTATGATTTTTACTCATTGATTACCACTTCTGTTTTTGTGTCAAGTTCACTCTTGCTTTGCTACTATTACACTGGAATGTATTTTAAACCTAGGTGTAGTAACAGTTTTACCACTGTTCTATTATTACAGGACAGTTTAGGTTATTCTGAGTCTTTTTATGTACCTATGAAAGGTAATCTTGTTGTTGTTGTAGTGTGAAGAATAGTATTGGAATTTAGAATGTAAGGCCATAGTAATATTGGTTTTCCTTATACAAGAACATAAGAGATACTTTCCAATTTTTGTGGGAATATATTCATTCAATATCTCTAATGCTTTTAGCTTTTATTATTAAAATTTTTCATCTTCTTTGTTACATTTGTCCCTGGGTTATTTAGTTGTTTTTGATTTGGGCAACTGCAAACGAGTTTTTATTTTGCTGTTTTCAAGTTCTTTGTTTTTTACAATGCTAATTTTCTGAATTTGTGTAAGGAAGAGTCTTCCAGTGGGGACTCTCAAAGTTCTCTTCGCACTGTGAAAGACCAGCAGAGGCAATTGGTGAAGGTTCAGCCTCAGTGGCAGTTGAAGGCCCAGGACTGAAGGGGTCATACAAAGAAGTTGAGGGCTGGCACCATAAAGACAGCTCATGAGAGGCAATTGGGGAAAGTACACTCCAGTTGCAGCAGAAGACTCCAGAATTTTGGAGATGCCATTACCACAGAATAAACACCAATAACAGCTGCAGCAGTGGAGTTGAGGCAGTGGAAGCCTGGAAGACAAGTTGTGTGTGCTGCAGAAGCAGAGCTGGAGAAGCGACCGACACCCTTTAGAAGAGCCCAGGAGACTGTAAGTGAATTCCAGATAATTGGACGTTGAGTTATTTATGCTGTTAGAGCTTGGTTCTGCTTGGTTCTGATTGTGATGGCACCCCAGTTCATCCCTCTTGACAAAGGCATTTAATTTAGCTTTGATTTCTAGAGGAGCCCATAGATGAAAGACTTCAACTTTTAAAAGAAATTGGATATTTTAGAGAGACAGAAAATTTAAAGGATGAATTTCTAAATGCTGTTGGGACTTTTTCAATTATTAATGATTTTAATGTGAAATCTTGGAGATGAATAAGAAAGGAAGGAGTATAACTGAAAAGCGATGTGTTTTTATGCATGTAAATCTGACACAATCTAGAGTCATCAGAGCAAGGAGCCTCAGTTGATGAAATGCCTTAGTAAGATCCAGATGTAAGGCATTTTCTCAGTTAGTGATTAGTGTGGGAAGTCCCAGTCCATGGTGGGTGATGCCATACCTAGACTGATAATTCTGGGCTCTATAAGAAGATAGGTTGAGCAAGCCATGGGAAGTAAGCCAGTAACCAGCTCCCCTTCATAGCCTCTGCATCAGCTCCTGTTTGATACTGACCTGTTTGAGTTCTTGTCCTGACTTCCTTCAATGATGAACAGCAATGCTAACGTATAAGCCTAATAAACCCACTCATCCACAACTTGCTTTTTTGTCATGATGTTTTGTTAATAACAGTGGAAAACCTTACTAAGACAAATAGTGATAGATATCTTAGAGTTTATATTCTGTGAGATTAAACTTTTTTAGTACTTAAAAAAAGTTCATAGGTATAGAATTACACTATCTGCTAACAGTAAAACAAAATCAATCTACCTTTATATTAGTAGTCCTTTCATTTATTTGTTTTTTATTGACCTGATTAAAATTTCAAGCTCTATATTAGATAAATTAAGAGGTTGAACACCCATGTTTTATTCCTAAATTTAGAGAAAGCTCACTTATTTACCCATTAAGAATAATTTTGATCAGGACTGGACTGCTACTAAGAGCTATGTCTGGGTTGATGGCTCTGCTGCATCCAGTCTATGTTGATGTCTGTGGCTCCTGTTACCATCAAATTCTGAGCAGATGCCCTTAGCCTGGGACTATACATGAGGCCATATAGGTCCAAACAGACTAGGGTGACATGGGTTTCCCTCTGTAGTCATGGTGTCTTAAAAGTCCAAGCTGTGCCTGGGGTAATGTCTGGACCCATGGTCCTGCTGTAGCCATGGTCTACATGGATGTCCATGTCTCCTGTTAACAATGAATGAGGATAGGGCTGCACACAGTTGGCGCTGCCCCTCAGTAGCTATAGCACTAGGGAGAAGTGGCCCTGCCCCTCATGAACTGTAGTACTTGGGAGAGCAGGATCTGCACTGGGGCAACACAAGCAGAGATGACTCCATTGGTAGTGGAACAGATGAGCCTGACCTGAAGGCATAAGAGTGATAGAATTAGCCCTACTGTGTGTCACTCAGTAGAGTGGGTGAGGGAGAGATGCCCCTTCACTACTTCATGTAGTAAAGCTCTTCCTGGGGTCAGTCATGAGAGTGGAAGAGATGAACCTGCCCCTCATCAGATGCAGCACTAGCATAGTGGGACCTGAATCTCACCTGGGCAGCACAGTAGAGAACACCCTGTTGATGGGGTCATGGGTGATCCATATCTGTAAATATGCATGGGAGATTTATCCCTACCCCTCCTTCATCTGCCAGGCATTGGAGTGGGTGAGGGAGAGATGTCTCCTCGTCTCTCCCACACCATGCTACTTGTGGTGAGTGGGAGAGCTGTCCCTGAGGTCATGAGCATGAGAGAACACTCCCTGCTCCTTACTGAATGTAGCCCATGCAACTCATAGGAGAATGGGCACTGTGTCTCACCTTGGCAGTACACTAGAGCTAACACTGTTGCCCGGGGGAACAAATGAGCCATCCCTGAGAAGGGGAAAGAGACAAGATCTCCTCAGGGGAAGGGGAGAGGGAGTTAGATGAAAAAGGAGAAAAGAGAACGGGAGAGGAGGACATGAGGGAGCAGGAAGATTGAGTCAGGGGAAGAATGGAGGAGAGCAGGAAAAGAGATACCATAAAAGAGGGAGCCATTGTAAATCTGAAGAGAAATCTGGTACTAGAGAAATGTCCAGAGATCAACAAGGATGACCCCAACTAACAATCTAAGCAATAGTTGAGAGACTACCTTAAATGCTCTTCTCTAATAATGAGATTGATGACTACCTTATATGCCATCCTAGAGCTTTCATCCAATAGCTGATGGAAGCAAAAGCAGACACCCACAGCTAAACACTGAGCCATACTCCAGGAATCCAGTTGTTCAGGGGGAAGGGGGATGAGCAAAGGGGTCAAGACCAAGCTGAAGAGACACACAGAAACTGCTGACCTGAACAAGAGGGAGCTCATGGACCCCTGACTGATAACTATGAAACCATTATAGGATTGTTATAGACCCCCTGAATTTGGATGCCAGTTTAGAGGTGTGGGCAATCTATGGGGTATCTAGTAGTAGATCAGTATTTATCCCCAGTATAAAAGAATGGACTTTGGGATCCCACTCCACATAGAGGGATACTCCCTCAGCCTAGGCACATGGGGGAGGGCCTAGGCCCTGCTCCAAATGATATGACAGACTTTGAAGATCCTCCATGGAAGGCCTTACCCTCCCTGGGGAACAGAGAGGGAATGGGAAAGGGGGTCAGTGAGGGGCAGGGAAGAGGGCAGGGAGAGGGAAATGGGATTGACGTGTAAATCAAGCTTGTTTCTAATTTAAATTTTAATAAAGGAAAAACAAAATTTAAGAAAGTACCCTAGAGGAATCCCAGTGAGGGCCCAGTATCAATAGTGTAATAGAAACCAGAGTCCTCAAACCAGGTCAATGACTCACTGCAATGAACACTTACAAGAAAATTGTATGGACTGAAGGTTATATGCTAGATTCACTGGGCAACACTACACCTTCCATGCCAAGTATTTGTTGATGTCAGCCAGGAGGTGGTGGTGCATGACTTTAATCCCAGCACTCAGGAGGCAGAGGCAGTCAATTCTCTATGAGTTTGAGGCCAGCTGGGTCTACAAGAGCTACTTCCAGGAAAAAAAAATGTTGTTCTGGTTTTTCTGTTTGCTGCTTTGTTTACTTTGTTTTTTACTTGGCTTTGGTTTCTGAATTTCTTTTAAACTTTATTTTAAACTAAATTTTGTTTTGGGGGGAGGTTGAAGGGCAGAGGGTGGATACAAAACACCCAGAGATGAATGGAATCAGCATACATGATGTGAAATCCAGATTCAATAAACAGTTAAAAAAAAGTAGGCTGAGTAAGTCATAAGTGCATGCAAATGAGCAGCACTCTTCTATGGTTTCTGCATTAGCTTAAGTCTCTAGTTTCCTAACTTGAGTTCCTGCCCTGACTTCCCTCTATAAGAGACTGTGACCAAGAATGTGTAAAACAAATGTACCCTCCCTTCTCAAAAAAATAAAAGAATAATATTGTCTATAGTTTTGTAGTGATTAATATATATTTTATATGAGTATAAATATATATGGAACATTTCTGTTGTGCAGTGATATTGAATTTTATTAAAGGTGTTTTCACTCTTGATTCTGTTTGTGAGCTGTATACATTTGTTGATTTATACATATGGAAAAGTCTATGAGTTCCTGGAATGAAATTACCTTGATCACTGTGGATGATCTTTGCAATGTATTGTTTGTAGTTAGACTTTCTTGTCAGTCACCAGCCCCCAAATAATTACAAGGACTTTCACTAATTGTGAAAGCTTAGCCTTTAGTTTCAGCTTGTTGTTGACTATTTTATATAACTTAAATTAAATTCTGTCACATGGCTAGTTACCTATCTTCCATAATGTAGGTCTGACTCCCTCAATGCCTAGGTACACCAGTTTCCTTTCTGCCTGGAAGTCCTTCCTATTCTCTCCTGCCTTGCTGTTGGACCATTTAGCTCTGTATTAAGCAAATCACAACAATATATTTTTACATCGTGTACAAATATCCCACAATTGCTAATTTTGATTTTCACATATATTTTTTAAGATCTTTGGCTTTGTTTTACATTGCTTGTGGTGGTTTGAAAGAAAATGGCCCCCAAAGGGAGTGGCACTATTTGGAGGTGTGGTTTTGTTGGAGGAAGTGTGCCACTGTGGGGATAGGCATCTCCTCTACTCAAGCTACTCCAAACGCCATAGCTGACTTCCTGTTGCCTGCAAGATGTAAGACTATCAGCTACTTCTCCAGCACCATATCTGCCTGCAGACCACCATGATTCCTGTCAAGATGATAATGTACTGAACCTTTGAACTGTAAGTGAGCCACCCCACTTAAATGTTTTCCTTATAAGAGTTGCCATGGTCATGGTGTCTCTTCATAGCAATAGAAACACTAAGACATTGCTTTCTGCTATGATAAATACCATGACTAAAAGTCATAAAGGGGATTAAAGGATTTATTTGACTTGTCTTTTATGTCATAATACACCACTGAGGGAAGTCAGGGCAGGAACTCCAACAAGAACAGAGGCAGAAAATTGCTTGGAAGAAAACTGCTTACTGGGTTTCTTTATATGACTGTTCAGGTTGCTTTTTTTTTATTAAGCCCAAGGTTATCTTTCCAGCAGCAGCATTTATTACCTTCAGTAGATTCAGTGCTTCTGCAGCAATCATTAAAAAGAAAGTGCCCCTCAGACATGCCCACAGGACAGTCTGAGGAAGGCAACTGAGATTTCATCTTTTGAAATACATCCAGATTTCTGTCAAGATGACAAACTAAACAACACATGGCTTGTGTTCATCAAAAATACTTATCTATACACCTCTATTTAACATAATCAACTTTTAACTTCAGAGAGATATTGACTTTATAGAGTGAGTTTAAATATGTGTATGTGTTTTGTTTGCATGTATGTATGCTCACCAAATGCATGTACTATCCATTGGATTTCCTGGCACTAGAGTTACAGATCATTGTGGACCATGTGGGTTCTGGGAATGAACCTGGGTCTTCTGATAAAGTAACCAGTGCTTTTAAGCCCTAAATCATCTGACCCACCATCTTGCTTTTAATTTAAGGTGTTTCCTCTTATTAATGTCTTTACTGTTTCCTGCAGACTTTGTATTTAATTTGTATTTAGTTCTAGGGATGGTTTTAAACTCTCCCTAACTTCTTCATTCCAAAGTGGATTATTCAATCTTCATGTATAATTTCTGTACTTTCTTTAGATGTTTTTTTAATTTCATTACAATATGACCTCAGAAGTCATAACAATGATTTTTGGTTCTGCTAATGTGTGTTTAATGTCCTAAATTATCATCTATTCATGGGGCAGCTCTTACATGCATGAAAATCATTTTTCTTCTACCACTATTATGTGGAATATTCTGTAAATGTCTGATAAGCCCATTTAAACTGCAGTGTAGTTTTTAGAAATATGATGTGAGAAAGCCATAACAGCATGTAATGTGCTTTAGTCAATTCACTCCAGCTGCCTATCCTCAAACCCATCCAGCACCACCACCCCATAATTTCTCTTTCACAACTTCACGGCTTCTTTTGAAAAAAAAAACACAAAGATTCTACTTAGTGCTACCAATATGGACATTTTTTGTAGGACTGTCAAATGGACCCTGGGTAAACTAACAGGATTCACTTCCAAAGAAAACTGAGTCTTCTTCCCCCTGAAGCCATTAGTTGTCATTAGCTTAAATCATCTGGGATGGAGCTTCATAATCTCTTTCACCACCCATGTTGAAAAGTCAACTGAATGATCTTAGACAGGACGGATGGATGTAGCCACAACCATTGTGAGTTTATAGGTGCCCTGTCAGGTATGGAAACAAATGTTTTACTGCAGTCCTCTACATTTGTTCTTATAATCCTCCTTGCCCTCTTCTAAGATGATCTCAAACTTTGCTGTGGAGGCAGCTGGATATATACTATGTCGACCTAACCCAGTTGTAGGTATCTGTGTTAAGCATTGTCTACTACAAAAAGAATCTTCTCTAACGAGTGTTGAGGGATGCACTAATTAATCTACAGATATAATGGTCAGTGTTTAGTGCATATCTTTTTGGTACACAGAGCAGTCATTACTATAGCTCGCATGGTTCTCATCTGGGTAAGATTGGTAGTATTAGCTGTGATGTTTCTTTTTTTATGTCCTTGTTTAGATATATACCTATGCAGAAAATTGGGTGTGGAATTTATCCAAACTTACTAAATAGGGGTCCCTTTATGTCCCTTCATGTTGCTTTCTAAAATTTCACACTTCGACATTCAAAGCACATATATTTATTTATATCTCCTTGATTGAATGCTGCTATTATTGATGTGTACTAGTATTTTTCTTTTCTGATCAATTCTGTTTTGCTATCTACTTTGATGTTTATGGTTGTAGTTCCTCTGTTTGCCTATAAATTGTATTTACTTAGAATATCATTTTCCAGTTTTTCATTTTCAGTCTATTTATTTCTTTGTGGGTGTGGTGAGTTTCTTGCAGACAGCAAATGGTTAGAATTTATTTTAGTCCAGCCTGCTAATTATCCAACTTCAAGTTTGAAAACTAAGACTATTTAAATCAAAAGTTGTAATTGGAAGTTATGTACTAGCTGATATAAGATTTTTCATGTTTTCTATAATCAATGTTTATTCTATTTGCTTCACTTGCTAAAATGTTTCCACTTGATTTTTACTGTATCTTATTTGTTCATCTGATCTTCTATTGAGATTTATTCTTTTATGTAGCATATTGGTTCTGCTTCCTTTTTTGTGTGCAGCATCCCATTAAGTAATGCTGGCAATTGTAGTTTACTGATCATTAAATTTTTAATTGTGATAGTTTTTTGAGGTTTTATTCTTCCTTCCTTCAATTCTGAAGTGAATTCTAATCTTGATTGGCATGTATTTTTTAGGACCCTGAAATATAGTATTGCATATACTCTTGGCTCTTTAATTTTCTTCTGAGAAATATATTGGTATTGTATTGAACTTGACTTTAGAAGTTACTTAAGCATTCTCTTTGGAAGTTTTCAATTGTATTTTTGTCTTCTATAATTTTAGTAGCTTAACACAAAAGTTATGTTTTTAGTCGTTTTCTTTTGGGGTACTAAGTGTCTCCCCTACCTTGATATCAATATAGCACCAAAGTTTTGGTGAAGTCAGTGCTATCATTTTACTAAATAGGTTTTCTGATCTTTTAAGCTGTACTTTAACTCCTTTCATTATGCTGATTATGCATAAGCTTAAAAAACCAAAGAGCAGAGAATAAGTTTCAGTGGAGTACAGAGCCATATATAAGACATGTACATTACATCCCTGCCTAAAGCTCAGCAACCATTATGGAAAAGAGAAAAGCACTCTTTTAGAAGTCAGAGATAATGGAATACAACAGTGAAACTGACCCCTGAACATTACAGGACCACTGCAAGGATGAAATCAAAGCAGCTGTGGTTGCCTGCACAAGGGCTGTACATGTTCAAGCCAATCACATTCTAGCATGGAACACAAAGGGGTTGCTGAATGCCTGATGCCAAAGGAGGTGCTATGGACAACCAATGACATCTGTAGAAGGGAAAGTGAGTTTTCATTGAGGGTATTAAGGGTATGGCTTCTGGTAGGGAAAACACAATCTATTGGATGGTTTTATATCCAGAAGTGTATTAACAGCATAAATTGGACACTATAGTTTTGTCCTTAAAGGAGAACATAAAGGTGGGTTGAGGGGAGAAATGTGATGGATCTGAAAGTGGGGAAGAAGCGAAGAATGGGGTGAGTATAATCAAAATACATTATTACATGAAATTGTCAAAGAATTAACAATTCATTTTAAAGAGGAAAATTTCTATTTTTATCTAATTATCATGACCTACATTCAATTCCTTAATTAATTCAGCAGTTATATCCCTTTTCCACTTATTAACAATTTAAAATCCAAATCGTTTGGAATTTCATTCATTTCGATATCTTCAGAGTCAGTTTCTACAGTGTTGTTAACTTTTAGCAGAGTCACAATGTCTTTTCATTTTCTTGCATTTCTATTTCTAGAATTGCATGCCTTTTGGCATGGCTATGCTTTCCACTTTTCAGTGAGTGTCTTAGTGATCACTTGAGGGTTCAATTTTTAGTACTGTTGAGAGATGAGAAACAAAACAAACCACAATTGTAACAAAACATAAAATCTAGCCTTATAAATTCAATTAAAAACAACTACTTCTGCCCTAGAAACAATAGCAAATAAAACATCAGAACAACATGAAATAAATAAAGTAGTTAGAACTTTATAAAGGTAAGAATAAAAATAATTTAAAAATAGGGTAAGGATGGGGGAACAAGAGAATAAGTGAAGTGAAATGCAGGAGGAGTAATTTAAAAATATAAAGATAATATGATTAAAACCCATTAAAGAATAATTTTAAATAAATAAAATTAAATTAAGAGAAAAAGAGGAAAACAATTAAAAATTTCTTCATGACCCAGATACTCAGCCTGGATACCTTTATTTCTGGGCATTCTAATACCACAATTAAGGAGACTACTAAGGACAATCGCTAGTCTGTTTTATTTCCTATCCGTCCTACCAAACTGATTGATTCTTTATACATCTCCATATCTGTCCTGAATTTTTCATGAAGCCATGAAGAATTCACTGCAGAGGCTTCTTAATACACATCCCTTGAATTTCTGCTAACCACACTTCAGTGATTTCTGGTACTATATAGAGTAGGCAGGCACTTGTTTGTTTCAGAGGCTTTCAATCTTTGCAACATAGGGCCATCTAAATCAAGGAATGTCCCCAAATGTGTGTGACAATGTGGAAGAACAAATACAGTGTTGCATTCTGTGATAAAGGGAAGAAACCATTGGGAACAAAGTCTTTTTGACATTGTTCTCAATGCTACCACACTCCAAACCCTTGCTTTAAAACACAGAAAGCCAGGTTCAGTCTTGCTACAGATGGTGGGACCAATATACCACTTTGCTTTCAGAGCCCAAATTCTTAATGAGTTTGTGATAGGACCTTGCTTTCCCTAAAACTCTGGGACATCCTCAATCTAGTAATTGTGTCTCTGAAGCAAAACATCCGCAGGGATGCCCAATTATGGTTGTTCCTTTTTTTCCTCTTTCTAGCTGTAGTTTTTTTTGTTTTGTTTTGTTTTGTTTTATTTTCTAAATAAGAGACTTCTAAAGACAGCTTATGTTTATGGGTTCTGCAAGATGAAGAACAATACTGTTTTGATACGTTGTCTTTTTGTTTCCCTATAATGTCTTGTCTTTTTACCACTTCATGATTCGAATAGCTCTTGTTCAATTCGTCTCCACAGAATATTGCTACTTTTCAGTTGCACTTACTTTTCTCATGTACAGAGTTATGTGAAAGAAAC
The DNA here is from genome assembly GCF_017639785.1 of Mesocricetus auratus. NCBI lineage: Eukaryota > Metazoa > Chordata > Mammalia > Rodentia > Cricetidae > Mesocricetus > Mesocricetus auratus. Next base: position 15,818,672 of record NW_024429189.1, on the reverse strand, counting down.
TAATGGTTTAACTATAATTTTAAGAGAATTTTACTTTTTATATCTTTTGTGGGTCCTGTGTCAAAACTTATGAAAATGTTGTGTTTTCAGCAGTGCAAGAAAAAGCAGTGATGAGATATAGAACAGAAATCAGTGGTAACTAAAGCATCCTTTATTTTTCTCTAAAGACTGAATAGACACTGTCCTCAATCATCATGCCATTCAAAACTTCTGTACTAATAAATTTTATAATTGTTACTAAATACTAAATTGTGATTAAGTCGTATTATAGAAAGTCAAATAGAAATGTTGAATCTGTACAGGTGATTTACAGTTTAAATAAAATAAAGCTTTGAATAAAGTTAATTTGAATTTTAAGTATTATAGAAAATTAATCTTCAGGGATGAGTTTAAATCATAAGCAGTTAAGCAGAGTCACTAATGAAAATTACTTTAACATCATAAAATCCTGAAAAATTGGAGAATTGTCCTCTTTATTATCCATTACTTATAAAATTTTACTAATAGATTTTTATAACTGTTGTTAACATTTAACTGCTGCAAATTTTCTCAGACATGTAGGAAGAAAATAAACTATCTAGTCTCTAATCACAGCTTATGCAAATGTATTGCTTATTTCCTTAGAATTCTGGATGTACATTTGAACTGTTAAAGTACCAGAGCATGTCCATCTATATTCCTGTATGTGAGGGACATAATGCCAGAGAAGAAAAATTTAAAGTGGATCATAGAAGACAGTGGGACTTATTGCGACATTTTATACAGAATATAGATTATGCCTCCTTTTACAAAAGTGGCTTTTACTGATCTTTAATAGCAGTGTGGTGAAAATATCTGTTATACTCACCAACATATACAGGTTATCTATTGTTGCAAATGTCTTTGCTGAAAACTATAACTTAATATGCTTCCGATTTGCAGGTGATGCCAGTGTTTTCTTGATGCCTTTTGTCCTTGTTAATTTTCATTTTCTGTGATAAACATGACTGAAAGACATGTAATGAAAAGTTTATTTTGGCCTATATTTCCAGATCAGTCTATTACTGAAGCAAATTAGGAGAGGAACTCAAACAGAAACCAGGGACAACACTACTTATTGGCAAACTCTCTGGATAATTCTCAGATAACTTTCTTACGCAGTCAAGGAAAATCTGTCTAAGGATAGCCCAATCCACAGTGAACTAGTCCCAACCACATCAAACATCAATCAAGATAATTACCCACAGGCTTGTCCCCAGGCCAGTCTGTTTAAGATAATTCTTGCATTTAGATTCCTTCTTCCTAGGTAACCTTATGCAATTTTAATCTAACAAAAAAGACCGAACAATTCACCTTGGCACAGTTTGGGGAGAATACTGTCTCTTTGAAGTAGATTTTTATCTGATATTAAAATACCCACACCTGCTTAGTTCTTGGGTCCATTTCTTTCAAAATCAATTTCCATCCTTTAACTCTGAGGTAAAGTCAATAGTTGATGGTTAGGTGTGTTTACTGGATTCACCTGAAAGGTGGATTCTGTTCTCTAATCCATTCTGCTAGTCTGTGTCTTACGAACATTTATGATGAGAGGTATCATTGAGGATTTGATTTATATTGAGAATTATCAACAAGCAGTGTTGGTTGAATCCTATTATTTTGTAGCTATAATGTGGGATTTCTCCCTTATTAGATTTACTCTTTGGGGATTATAATCTTTGTATATTGGTGAGTGTGATTTATCTCTTCAAACCTCTGTTACCTTCCATGGAGCTCTATTTGTAGACAGAAATTCCTAAAATGTGGTTTTATTGTGGAATGCTTTTCTTTGACTATCATTTGTAAGTAACAGTTTTGTTGGGCATAGTGTTTTGTTTTGGTGTCTCTGGTTTCTTGGAGTTAGGAGAACATCTCTGTTCATGCCTTTCTGGGTTTCAGTTGCCATTAAAAGTCAGGTGCTATTCTAATGGTTCTGCGTTAACATCTGACTTGGCCTTTTACCCTTGGAGCATTTCATATATTTAATTTGTTCTTAGTTTTTAAAATTTTGATTGTATATCCTTTCTTTTTTCTTAATTTTTAAAATTTTGATTGTTATGAGACATGGGGAAGTTCTTTTTTGGTCCTGGGTATATGGTGTTCTGTGTGCTTCTTGTGCCTTGTAGGTATCTTAGGTATCTTCTTAATTAGGTTGGGGAAACTTTCTTATGGAAAGTATCTTATGTTAAAGACACTTTCTGTTCCTCTGACCTGGCTATCTTCTTCTTCTATCTCTATTATTTGTAGATTTGGTATTTCGTCATATCACAGATTTTATAAGTGTTTTATTCTTGGGATTTCTAGAAATAACATTTTCTTTGATTGAACTATCCATTTCTTCTGTCTTGTCTTCCAAACCTGAAATTATCTTTTCCACGCTATTTAATGTGCTAGTGATTCTTACCTCCGAGGGTTTTGTTTGTCATTTCAAGCTTTATTTCAGTTTTGATTTTATTTAGTGATTCTATTTGAATTCTGTTGCTTGAATTGTTTTCAATTTTTCTTTCAACTGTGTTTTCACAGACTTACTAAGGGTTTTATTTAAATCCTCTTAAAAGTCATTGTACATATGCATAGCTGCTATTTTGAAGGCTTTCTCTTGTGCATCCAATACATTGAATCCATTCCTCTGGGCCCATTATGGTAAGATTACTAACTTCTGGAGGATGCAAACACTCTTAGAGCAGTTTTCATCATTTGTCTTCAAGGTGTGGATTTAGGTATATGCTGTTATTATGTTTGAGATGATTCCTGGTATTGATTTTGAGTGGATCTTCCATTCTTAGTTTGCTGTTGCTTATTCATGGTTGGCTATAGGGTCCCTAGTAGACAGTACTGCTGTGAATTGATGGCTGGCTCAAAAGAATTTCTATTGAACTAATAGGAAAGGTTGAGAGTGTTAGTGGGAAAGAGGTAGTGGGACCTTGGTTTCATCAAGAGTCCCCAGAGAATAGAAGTGGGGAGGGGAGAGGGGAGTCCATGCAGGCAGACCTCTACAAGACTAAACATAATCTGGAGAGATCAGAATGGAAGTCAATAAGGACCATGGATATTGCCTACCTACATCCAGCCCAGTGTTGTCATTAAGAAGAAGGTATTTATATAGATCCATGTCTGACACAAAGGACTGGAGAGGGTTAGAAGTCTGACTGTGTCAACAGGAAAGAGCTAAACTGGAAAGAGTAAAAACTTAAAGAATATACGGAAGTTCACGACAGATAGGATTTTGAACAGATATAGTTCTCAAGCAGGGTGACAGCTGACTGGAAAAAGAAACAGAAAATTTCCCAAACGAGAGGGTATAAACAAAGGATATAGCTAAACACTTCAATGGTTTCAGTAAATGTTGGGAAGACAAGGATCAGAATGTACATATCACCCAATGCCAACTTATGAAATGCTGAGATTATGTATTTATAAAAAGAATGCAAAGAAGGTTGCTTCTTAATTAATTTTAATTTTGCAAAACTCCTTGACACACAAGAGAGGTTTAACATTTTATTCCTGTACTATTACTTGGAAAAATATTGCACATCTTTAACCTTACATGCTAGAAAAATGCATGATTTTGTAGAAGGTTTATGAAGCACATAGTGTAGTTGAAAAGCACCAAAGACTTTTCGGAAACACTTTTCCCCCCTTTGAAAGTAGATGCCCATGGCTTTCACTAATTGAATTTTTTCTTTATAAAAACAGTCCTGTAGGCAGTCTGTTTGTGGCCACTGGCATTAACTGCACATCGCTATGACTTTTTGCTTTCAGAAACTGAATAAGAGATCAATAGAACTGGGTGCTGACAATTTGAGATAGAATTCACTAATTTATAATGACATGACCATGCAGAGAAAGCAAGTAATTACCTAGCCATTATTTTCATGGTCTCAAGTGTTACAACTGACACTATCATTATCTATAAAAAAAAATGGCAAAAAAGAAGAAAAAACCTCCGTGGTCATTAACACCAAAAACAATTAGATTCATTATTGTTACAAAATTTTCAGTACAGCACCTTTCATAAATTCAGTGTGTGTGTGTGTGTGTTTCTTTGTATTTGGCATGGCTAGAGGTATTACACTATTAAGTTCTAGAACATGTCTATTATTAATACTAAGACTGACATTAGCTCACATTTCATGTTATTAAAATATAGCATTAATTGTAGTCCTCACAAATATGTTTGAAATATCAACATGGGGGGCAACTATAGTATATAAGAAGTTGTTATTTACTCTGAATTAGAGCTGAAGATTTTGTGACTTTTCATGAGAAAGAAGAGTGAAGTCTCTTATCTCTATATACAGTTTGAAGTTTCCTGTTAAGTGTATTTCACATCTTTCAATAAAAATATGTAGACATTTCTTCGATGATATATGCAAATTGATTTTTTGTTGCTCTTATGTCCAAAATGTCTTTTTTCACTATATTCAAATAATTTACTCTGAATTCCTGATCAAAGTCTGGATTTTTGTCCCTCAGGATGAAAAGTATGAAATAGAGAATTTAGCTTTTGACTTTCTTCAGTTGGTTTAACTGTGTTGTAAACTTAGATAAAGAACCCATCTTTAACCTTACATTTAATTAAATGAAAATACTTTTTCTCCAACACTTTATATCACGAGTTCCTGTCAAGAAGCTTATTTTTAAATAAAAATTGTTTTTGAAATAGTAACATATATCAGTAAAACTCAATTCTATAGTTTTAAAATGTGTCAGGTATGGTAGCATATGTCTTCAATCAGTACTTGTCAGACACAAGAAAGGAGACTGCAAGTCAGAAACCAGCCTGGGATACTGAGAGAATCTAAGCCAGAAAAATCAAACAGAAACCTCCACATTCAAAACTGACAATAAAATATTATAATGCAGTCATATGGGGGAGGAGTAGGCATTTGTATTCTCTGTGTGACCACTGAGAAAAATTCTGTACACCATATGGAAGCGCATAACTCAATTCCATTTAAGAAATTTTGCTTGAAGTTAAATGCTCTTGAAGGAAACTTAAACATTTCTTCCCCCTCTTGATCTAACTGCCCAGCCATCTATACCTCCAGGAATCCCACAAACAGAACCATGAGGACTCATAGTCCCCTAAATTATCCTATTGGATATTTGCACCATCATCTTCAAATTTCTACTTCAGCACCATTTGGGATGACCAAGGTTACCCCTATTTTAAATCTTCAAGGCCCAAGGACCACTCTCAGAATTATATGAGCAGAGTACTGCTTGAATAGGGCTATTAATTTTGCTCTTACTGAGGTAGTAATATAAACTTGCTTATTAATATTTGATTGATAATTGTTCTTAACTCAGTAAAGTTTTTTCACAGTATGATTTATTGATGTTAAATTTCCTCACTGAGTTTGAATGTTATCAACATTAACAAAAACAAAATACATGACACATCTGAAGACCAGTTTCAGTTTTTGATGATCTATGCTCATTCTTCAGTCTATGCATCTATATTAGCAATAAGAATGCCATTTTAAGTTACTGTGGTTGCACAATAAACCCATTATCAAGGCTGTGAAGGCCTTAAGGTAATTTTGACAAGTCATAAATACCATCACAGAATAAAACTTTGAATCTTCAAGATCAAAAATGTACATTAATAAAAATACTGGTAGTTATGTTGAAGTCTTTCATTGAGGATCATAAACATGCCCTTGCCATTTTTTCAACTGTAGTTATGATGTTCAGTAATAATATTTATGACTGTGTACAAAGAATTTTAAAAATCATAATAAAATATTTCTTTGTTATTTTTTGCAACAGGGTTTTGTCATGTAGCCAGGTTAGATTCATCATCCTGCTTCAGTCTCCTAGTACTTCAAGCATTCAGCACAGGAAACAGCTACCTTGCACTGATTTCAATAGATTTCCCATTGATTACTTGGAGCAGTTTCAATGTATTACTTTAAAAGAAGGCACTTACTTCCAATATCGATAAACTTCTCATATTAGTTCTATGACTATATTCCATGATTATGATATTGAATGACTATAGAACTATCTTTAAAGTGTCTCCTTTTTGTTATAAATAATTTAAAGTTGACTAGATAGTATATGAAGACTAAGAATGTGGAACTGTGGTGATTCTCATTCAATTATGATATTTTTTATTATCCTCTTCAGAAGTTTTGTTTTTTTCTTATTTGTATTTATCATTGTTTTTCTATAGACGGAGTCTCATATTTAAATGGGTTCATTGGCTCTACAGAAATAGAGAATTTGCTACACTGAAGATAAGCTCTGTCAACTCAGAGTAAAGCCCTACTGACTGGCATCACTAATATCCAACTTTCAGCTCTGTGAATTCTGCATGTGATCCCTGGTGCTTGTCATATCCACAAAGAGTGGAGATCCTCTGCTGAAAGACCCCTCTGTTTGTTGCTCGTTTTCCCACCCAATTTTAATATGCCAGCAAATTCTGAACAACTTTTTAAAAATTCCATTTACCCATATCTTCTAAGAAAAATTCCCATGTTCAAAATCTCATGGAATACATCTTGGAAGAATTGAGTCTTACCTTGGCGTCAAATTGAAAAGTCAAGAGATTACAAGGGATTCTAGGTGTACTGAGCAAAGCCCAGTTAACATGTAGCTCTGTGATGAGTGTAGAGAGCACAGTTATATCTCAGACACATTTTGTATGCAGAGCTCAAGGTGAACATTACCCCAGTTAAGGAAAAGTTCAGGGACGATTCAGGTACTTGAATGTATGATACAATAATGTCTTGCATAAAAAAGGAATAACTGGTCATTCTTTGCTAAGCTATATGGGTACCGTGTGTGAGGATGATTAGACTGCAGATTTATGAATGAGAAGCTAAAGTCTAAGTAAAATCACAGCCATAAAGTTTTGGTGAATCTAGATTCTCCAAAGATACTTAAGTATTACACAAAGTATCTGTGTAAGAGCTAAGAACACAATGAGGAAATCTAAGCTGCATGAACAATGAGATGAAGCTATATGGATAACATTGATGATGTTGGCTTTTGAGATTCCCCAAAAGCCTAATGTTTTGCAGAAATTTCCCTTACTTCTCTATAGAGAGTCAGCCTTATTGTTGCTGACAAATCTCTGAAGCTCCTATCCTGGCAGGACAACAAGTACTCTGCTAGAGTGTTCTCCCTACCTTTTCTGTTAAAGACTGGACAGAAAGAAGAATTTAAGTGCACAAAGGAGGTGTTCTGAACTTCACAACAGAGGGAACAATCATACATGTATTCACATGTGTGTGCAGAGGATAAACATTGATATCTCACATCTTCTTCACTGGTACAGTCTCTCACTGAACCCAGAGCACATAAATTTAGTGAGTCTACTTAATCACCTTGTTCAGCTGCCTCCACCTACTAACTGCTAGAATTGCTAGGTCTTCAAATCCATACAGATTTTTGTGGGAGCTCGGGATTCAATCTCCTGATTCCATGGTTGTGTGGTAAGCACTTAATCCAAGGAATCATGTTCCTAGCCACCTAATGTTTCTATTCTAGTGCCCCATCCATACAAATTGTACTTAACCCTCTGGTCTTGCCTATATCATAAAGAGGCACTTAAAATAAAAAGCTATCACAGGGGTGCCGTATAGATTATTGTAGCTGCCTGACCAAAGAATACTTCAAACTATTTGTAATAACATAGAAAATATTTTTAATCATCATTCAACATATTTTGATTATATTCTTTCCGCTCCCCCAGCTCTTCCTAGATACTAACCTCTCCCTTTCCATTCAATTTCATATGCTTTCTTCCTTTTAAAAAGAAAAGCCAAAGAAAGCACATAAACAAACAAAACCATCGATGCTTTTATTAGTCAATGAGCATGAGGCCTGTCCTAGAGTATGTAACACCATTAAAGAAAACTGATTTCCCCTCTCCCAGCATCATTTAATTACAAATAGTGTCTTGCGTAGGAGTGGTACTTTTGTGCCCATTTCCCCTTCTCCATGATGAGTTTCTGTCCGGTTTGAATCTGTTGGGAGAAATTTGAAATGCATGCCAAAGTGGATAATAATAAAATTACTGTCCATGTATTATAACAGGAAAATTCTTTTATATTTTCTTTACTGTAAAATTTTATGTATAGGGCTGGGGAGATGGCTGAGCCATTAATAGCAGTGACTTTGTTTTCTGAGGACCCAGTTTTGATTCGCAGCATTCACATGGCAGTTACAGCTGCCTGTAACTCTAGTTCCAGAGGATCCAATCCCTTTCTTGGCCCCCATAAGCACCAGGCATGCAGTTGGTACATAGAAATACACACAGACAAAATACCCATAAGAATAAAAATAAAAACATTTTAAAAACAGATATATTACCAATAGCATGTTTGCTAAAATTTTGTTTTAAAATCAAGTCACAAGATTGAACAGCTTTGAGATAATCAACTTTCATCTATTTCCTTTCGGCAATAAGAATGAAGGTTTTGGTTGTCTTTGCTAATTTATTTTCTCTATCACCATTAAATGCAGAGTTTTATTCTATGTGAAGGTTGGACATTTTGATTTTATAAGGAAAGATAAATGTGGCCTATCAGGTGTACCATGAAGTTGACAATAATAATCATCAAAGCCAAATAACAGGAAAAGAAGTTATTGATTACTCTATTAAATTGTATATGATGATGGTTACTGTGTGAACATGCTATACCTGCAAATTAGAGAAATAGGAAATGATGGGATCAATATTTGTAACTGATTTTTACAATTGAACATCTTTGTTTAAGGTAAGGTACAATTACATGTTGTAAGAAATAATACATAGAGACATTGGTCTTATTTTATCAAGTTGTCCCATCTTATTTTATCAAGTTGTCTTTCTATACTGCATACTATCACAACTAGAATACTTCTAAATGCCAACTGTATTAAAAAAAAAAGATAAGAAGAGAAGCATTAATTTTTATTGGCTGCTGTTTCACAAGTCTAACCAACACCAATGTTGTGGCAGTTTGGGAAGGTATATCCTTCTGGGTATCAGATATGCTAAATATTCAGTTGTTTGGCCTTTTAAAACAGCTATAAGAACACAGAAGGGAACATGATATGCTGATTAGGAAAACCAAAGGTTATTTATATTAGTTTTTCTTCTTGAAATTGAGTTAGCAGCTCTAACTTTTTCATGAAAAACAGTCACTTGATTTTCTTTTCCCATCAGAAGCACATCTTCTCCTTGACTTTTCTTGTCAAACAGCAACTGTTATGCCTGGTGCCTGATGTACCCAGCACAGGAGTGACCAAACACTATTTCTGACTTTATTCCTGTCTCACTCCATTTCTTCTTAACCTTTAACAAGAAAGTGGAAACAGTCAGTTCTCTGAGGAAAACCGAAAAGCAACTTGCCCCTTGCATGCATTTACAAAATTGTATGAAAGCAGTTAATTTAGTTCTTAACAATCTGAAAACAGATGGGCACTAAATAACAACAGGATATTGCTATATTGTCAATCATATCAATGGAACTCAAAGTTGTTGATTTGCTTCCCACTTAAAAATGAATACCAATTAAAATGCAAATGAAATAATAAATGCAAACCCATTTGCAAATTAAAACCCTCCCCTGTTCAAGAAAATTTAAATAAGATAATGATCCTGTCTTGGGGGAGGTAAGGTAAAATATCAACCAATAGGTGCTAACTTTTGGCTCACCAGCTCATATGTCTTCAAAATCATATTCAATATGACAGGGTTTGGGAGGCACAGTTGAAAATCATAAGTTTTTTTTTTCTCCGAAAAACACATGACATAATACCAAGTATCAGTATCTTACAGACTGAAAGAACCACATGCAAATTAGTCAACAATTATGGTTGACTAAGAATTATATTTAACAACTGAATGTCATTTCATACATGAATTATCATAGGGCAATTGAGAAGTAGTATCATAAGGCAATTGAAAAATAGTATTACAAAGCAAATGAAAAGGAACAAAGTATGTGTAGAGAAGTCAATTCTAAAAGGACAAATTGCACTCAAAATAGATTTTACTTTTTGAGTCAAAAGGAAAACTAAAATCCGTCACATCCTTAATATGAGTAGAGTGAGGTACTTATTACCTCACTGATAGTCTTCAGATGATGGGCTGAACAAGTAGTACAGGAAATGCCAGGGCTTAAACAAATTTAACTGCAATTTCTCAAGAACTTTCTAAGATTATTTTTACAGTATAAAATTCTAAAGAGTGCAATTTATATATTCAGTGGTATCTCATCAAGTTTAATTGCTTAGCCAAGTGACCCAGAAGTAATTTCAGATTTGTAATATTTTATCTCTGCTCTTTTATGTCCAAATGCATTATTATTGACCTACTATCACCTTTAACTTCTATTTCTAATCAAACTTTACTTTTGAAAAGAAACACCTGTCATTGGGAACATCTGTCTGATGCTTTCTGCTGTTCATTAAATGGAATCTGGAGATAATATTTTCTTTTTCTTCCAGTTCCTTTGCAGAGCTAATGGCATCAAATATACATTTTTAAGCTGCTAGGTTTTTTAAATGACATTTTCAAAGAATTTAACCCCAATTATTCATGTTTGAATTGAATGTTTATCCTAGGCATTATCAGAAGTACAGTCTCTAAGATTGAAACTGTAAGAATTGGAAGAACTAAGATTTTATATAATCAAAAATTTATACATTCTCTTTTATTTTCTGAAATAGTTTCCAAACAGAAATTGATGTCTGAATTGTGACTGACAGTCCCAACAATACCATTGTGTTAAAAAAAAAGTTTACAAGAGCTTTACTGTGGTATTGCGTCCTTTATATTGCTTCTTACCCCAATTTATAACAAAACTTCTGTAACTATATAATCTCCACTAGTACAATCCCAGGTGGTAATTTGTTCTATTAACTGTCCTTCATCAAGCCAAGGTTGGACATAAGTAAATGAGATTCAGACCTGGGCTCTTTCTCTTCCTCCAGGAAGAATTCCGAATATTAAGCAGAAGCCCTCTTGGACATCAAGAGTAAACCTTGGTTTTCCAAGGAAAGCACAGAGCCATGCAGTCATCAGCATGAACCATGAAGAAAAAGCTATTGTAAATGAGTGGTGAAAGCCCCTGAAGGTTGTCTTTACATAGACCGAGCTGTGAACCTTTTCACAAAAGAAAGAAAATCTGCTTTGGCAGTGATTCCAGCTCTCCACAGCCAAGCTTGACAAGGGAGCCCTGCTCCCATTCAGACACAATCCCTAGCATGTGGTGTGGGCACATCCTCTGCTTCATCAGGCAGTTCCCTTCAAAGACTTTGGTCTTAATCTGAAAAGGAGAAAGAAAGTGGGGAGGATGAAAAGACAGAAGTAGATACATTTTCAATATCCCACATCACTTTGAAACATCTTTGAGGAAGAAATGGTTTCTCCTTTGTATTTGCATTAATAGTATTTGTACTATGTTTCTGTCAGGGAATGAGGACTATTGTTCATATATTGAATTTCTAAAAAGGGCAAGAAGTGAATAATATGCAAGGATCACATACTTATGACTGGTTTAGAACTAGGCAGCTACACTGAGTTTTCCATTGAAATGAAAAGTAATACTCAATTTGAAGTAACTTAGAAGCAATCATGATTTATCAGTGCGTATTTTGATGAAATAGGAACAGGCCAAGAATTAAGTTACTGAAGCAAGACCTGGAGCCAAGTTCTACCTCTCTTCTTTCCTTCCTGAGTTTGTATGGTAGAGGAAAGATGTTGACTAATTTTCCATGACATGCACTTAAGCTTTAGCAACATACTCTCCTTTATCTTTTCTTAGACTGATGATAGAAGTCATATTGGCCAATGCAGGAACAAGAACTGAGGGCACTCACTAAGTGTGTAGAATATTGGAATGGAGGTGTGGAAAGGCAGGTCATAGGAAACAGGGGAGTCCCAGAACGAGTCAAAAGTAATTATCACTTAATGATCTTTAACTCAATGTTTATTAAATCAAGTAAACAGAGCAGAAACTAAAATTGAGTAACTTGAATCATGTTTGATTTTGAGGAATGATTGATAGGAATTGGCTAGTAGAATATAAAACTTTGGAAGCAGAACACAATGGTTTCAATGCACATGTTCAATCCTTATTAATGATGTAGTTTAGTTGACATAATTTCTCTTAGGCCTTACTTATCTGATATTAAATGGTAACAAAAGTCATGCATCTATATAGGTGTAAATTCAATGATCTACAAAGCCACCTCTAGCATATGTCAAAATGTAATTGGGGCCATTTTACTACATTAAATCATAATTAATAGAATACCTAGTTAAACACATTAATACAATTCCTCCCTTGATATGCTTTTTAAAAACATATCTGTCTGGGATGGAGAGAGGACTCAGCATGTGCTGCTCTTACAGAGGACCCAGATTCAGATCCTACCCAGTAGCCACAAGACAGTTGGCAATAGTCTTCAATTCCACTCCCAGGGCATCTGACCCAGTCCTCTGGCCTCCTCTGCTACCAGATACACATGTTTCACACACTTGTATGCAGGTAAAAATGCATGCACATAAAGGAAATCCAAATAAATCTTTGTATTCTTCATGTTTCTGGAAACTTTTGTTGGTTAGACCTTCTACAAGAAGAGACAGCCTGAAACCCCCAGACCTTGGCAATGTTCCTGGGGCCTTCAAGTTAACTGATTGTGTTTAAGATTTGTTTTGTTTTTAATTATGTATGTTTTGTGGGAGTATATGCACATGAGTCAAGGTGCCTGAAGGGATTTTTTCCATTGTAGCTTCATTTACAAGGATTTTGAGCCATCTGACAAAAGTGATGGGTATTAAATGTGGGCCTTCTTAAACAGCAGTGTATGCTCTTAACCACTGGGAAGACACACCAGCTATTCTGGTTTGGTTTTCTTTTGCTGTGATAAATAAAATGATCAAAAGCAAATTGAGAGAAGTAAGAGTATATTTGGCTTACAGTTCCAGATCACAGTCCATGGATAAGAGAATTCAGAGCCAGAACTCAAGCAGAAACTGTGAAGGAATGTTGCATGCTGGCTTACTCTCTGGCTACTGCTTGTCTGACTTTCTTATAGAGCCCAAGCCCACCTTCATAAGAACGGTGCTGCCACACCATTCACATCAGTTGAGAAAGTCTTTTACGTTTTCTTCACATAATATCTGGCTATGCATTCGCTTTACCTGATATGCTTTTCTTTCCTCCTCTCACCTTAATAGGTTATCTCCTACTCATCTTCATATCTCAGTTTAAGATAATGGTTTTGTATATTTTTGGATTGGTTTTCTGAAAACCCGTTAAGGACGTGTCTGTACTGCCACCACCAATCAAAAGTGAATTGTCTTTCTAATATTCTCAGGGAACTACCTACTTATTCTATTTGTAATTACACTGGTTAGATTAGCCTGTATCTGTCTGCTTCAACTACTTCAGACTTGAAGCTAGACAGAGTTCTCCTGCTCTACTCCCAATTGAATAGCGAGCTCTTAGAAGAGTTTCTTCCCAAAGACGAAAATCTGTTAGTAATTGTTTGAATGTGTATACAAATTAAAAGCGTGTTGGATGGATGAGTAGCTATCTGGGCACATCACGAACAAAGGCAGTATAAAATGGCAGTTGTGGGTGGGCATCTGTTGTAAACATGCCTGGTTTACAGCCCTGGAGCAGATGAGACTAGAGGGATGATAGGGAACCTTGCTTGCCTAAACAAGAAACTTAGATTTCCTATATTATGGACATTGAAGATTTAGCACAGGCTGTTAGGATGAGTGGTCTGATCAAGTTTGCTTTTTTATTAAGATAGCCCTACCAACATTTGGGAATGAATAACTAAACATAAGAAGATTATTTAGAAGAAAGATAGTAAAATTCAGGTCTGATTATGAGGAACTGTTATCCAAGGAAGAAACAATCAGAGCAGGAAAAGCAAAAAATGGCTCCCATGAGATACTTGAGGAGGGCCTCAGAGAGACTGACACATTTGTTGGGTGTAGCATCTTCAAGTATAATGGCACACTTGGCAATGATAGGATAAGTCAATCAGCGATTGTGTTTTAGCATTTCTTAATCTTATTTCTGTTTACTACTAGTTTTAGAAATATGACTAACTAAACTAAGGAAATGGCAATATTTCAAAAATTGGTAGATGGTAAGAAATTTTTAAGTTATTCATTCATGAAAGTGATTAAAAAATTTGTGCTGACTTGTGTGGTTTTGTTTAGTGATTATTTCGGGGGTTCTTTCAAAATTATCTGTCCATTTTAAGTATATTAAACTATAAAATAAGATTTCTAAGTAATGTGTTATTAAACACTGACAAAAATGTGATGTAATAACTACACAGTTCACTTCTAGGGAGACTCTTAAAGATTTATTTATTTGTTGATTTATGTTCCTGAGAGTATATCTGTGTGGCATGTGAGTTCAGATGCCTGCATAGGCTGTAAGAGGGTGAGAGGTAGCCTGGAGCTGAACTTAGACTGTTGTGAGCCATCAGATGGGAGTGCTGGAATAACACACATGAAAATTATTTGTATTTAGTGTGGTTTGTTAAATACTTTATGACAGTCTTGCCTTTCCTTTGCATAATAAAATATAGCCAAGAAATAGGCATTGACAGGAAGAAGTGGCTCTATTATATAAACATGAAGCTCTGCCTTGACTACTGATAGGGCTAAAGGCAGTTGGTTAGTCTATGCTTATCGCCTGCCACCTATCCTAACCTATTCTCTGCTCTTCTTTGTTCTGCTTTGAAACCCGAAATATTGACTCATGATAATAATATCCTTTAAACTATTCTGGAGGTTTTCATATAATAAAAATCTAATCAATTAGAACACATGCCAGAGTTTGCAGAGTAGGAAAAAAAGAACTATTGTTACTGCATCCTCTGTTGTGGATCTTTCTGGAGTTCCTCCCCTGGTTCCAGCTTCCCTGGCACAGTAGTCTGTGGACTTTGCTTTCAATATCCATTCATTTTAGGGGCAGTTAATGTTTTTCCCTTCTTAATAATCTGGGTATAAACATAACTTGTTGCACTGTTAAAATTTTACAAAAATAAATTTTGTTTCTACATAGAACTTGTTATATTCCAATGTTACAGAGATCTGGTTTCAATAGTTACTCCATCCTTGTGACCTGGAGGACTAGACTAAATTATGACTTTGGATGTTCACATGTCCAAAATGAATGTGATGAAGAGATGATCTTTATAGCAGTCCTCTGAAGTCCAATTGAATAAAAGCATATAAGGCACCTTCTGCAGAGTTTACTCCTAAGTAATATGACCAACGTTAGAGAAGAAATTGAGTTAAAATAGGTTTATTGCCATCAATTCTGCTAAGCCAAATGTTTTCATTCTCTTTTTGTATTCTGGTGAGGAGAGATGGGCATGTCCTTGATTCTTCATTTTATGTCAGTATTTTCTTCAGGGAGCAAAAGAACTATAGGCCTGACAAGATGAGGTCTACAATTTAGTAATGAACTACCTTCTTCATATTCTGATGTTTAACAGTTACTTGCATGTAATCCTATTATAACTGTGATAGGTTGTTTGTAGTTTTAAAAATTAGTCTTTTAACCACAGATTGAATTCTCAGATTCTAGAGTCATATTATCATTACATATATATGGGAAATTTCATATGTTCTTATTAGAAAGTCATTATAAAATCATAGTGGAAATACCATTTTTTCTCAACATGCAGATTTTCTATAGGTTGTAGAAGAGAGCAACATTAATTGACATTTAATTTAATTGATAAGCCGTCTTAAATGCAACAAAGCAATACAGTATGAAAATAATCCTTGAGTCATAAAAGGACAGAAAATAGAATATATACATGATGCCAGATCAAAGATTATAGATGACATCAAAATCTAAGAAAGACTGTATTATATAGTGGCCAAGAAGGCAGGGAAAAAGAAAGTGCTCTAAGGAATGTATCAGTTCCTCTTGAGCCGTCCATCTACATCAGATCAATAGCTCTTCCAACCATGGGACATTCAAGCTTTCACTTGAGAAATTGAAGTTCTCAAAATAAGTCAGGGTTGCAACACAAGTCCATCATGGTGTGTCACAGAAATGAAATGAGTTGTCTCTTGCTCGATTGATGACTGACATCAAACCAGAAGGAAAAACAGAATAAAATAAATGAGACAAGGTTTTTGAAAAGTTGTTTCTGAGATTTCTGTGTGCAAAGTTTACACTAAGGAGCCATGCTATGCTTAAAGCACATGCATAACTTGCCTCTCAGTAATGAGCATTCTGTCTGGTGCCCACAAAATAGAAATGAAAGTAATCCCAAGAAAATTGTTTACTGCAATGATATTTTTATACAAGACCCGCACAGGAAACCCAGAAATTATCAAATTGGGATATTTACAGCCAACGACTGGGAGAAGATGAAAAAAGCAAGGGTGGGAACAGGTGATTTTTGAAGGTGAATTGATGACACAGATCTTACATAATGGCCAGAGCAGCACACACTGTCTGTGGCCTGTCCTGTAAAACAAACTTGTAAGAAGAAAAATCAAAGGCTGTTCAGCATATGTTGGCACTGTACAGCTACAAAGACCCCTGTAGTGCCTACAAACAGGCTAGTGAAATCAATGTTTGTTCAATTGCTAACTGAGATTCATGTGTATAAAAGAAAACGGGGGAGATAGACTTAGCTGCCAAGCTGCAAGTTCTCCTGATCCTCTGTTTTTCAGGCTTCCAAGGTGAATGTATTGAAAATGCTTTCCACCAGTGTACACAGATGCCCTGGGTACATTGGAGACTTACGAACTGCAATGCCTTAAATGCACAGACTTTTTTCTTTAGTTATTGCCCAGGGCAAAGAAAGTAGAATGGGAAGGAATGAGCATCCTTGGATCAAAGGTGAAGGATGCTGTGCTCAGAGGTGAGACGGCTGACTTGCCTCAGACCTGCTCCACCTAAGCTTTCTAGTTAACAGCCTCTTTTTATTTATTTTTCTTCCAGGAAATCCTAAACCTTTGACAACTGCTGGGAGGCCTAGATCGAAGCTGTAAAGTAGTCTTTTTATGCTCTTGATTTGATATTATCTACATAAATTATGTCTGTTTATCACTATGGCTAATATAGTGTCTCAGTCAGTTCATCTCTAAAATGGTCCTTCCTCCCCTTCGAGCTGATGGTAACAAGGAGAACTATCAATTGGAGAATTGATGACTAAAATGATGTCGGAAAACTACAAGATTTGACCTCAAAATATTAATGTATATAAACATCCCTCTTCCATGTACCTGCTGTGCAAAAATCAGGGGTTCTACTGTGAATACAGTGTAGCTATGCTATGTTGACTGAATTAGCCTCCACTCTGTTATCAAATATATAATTTTGCATAGAATTCCTGAAATATATACACTATTTACTTCAGTGTAGCTACAGTAAGCTTAAAGTACAGCTGTAAATTAGTGTTCAGAAAATTGCAATTGGAATATAATGGAGCACACTTGGAAACATGCTAGCAACTCTATGGCCTAATGTGTCCATGAGTGCAATTACATATGTGAAAGCATGATTTTGAAGAAATCACCTAGTGAATGCTTCAGACTGTTTAAAATGGATATTTGAACCTCAAAATCTCTGTTAGCCCTGCAGTTGATATTCAATGAATAGTTATTTATCTCTCCCTACTCCCTCACCTCACCTCCCTCTTTCATTTCCTTCTGACTGGAGCAAAGGTTGCTGTATGCACACTTGTTCACAGATACTGTCATGTTACCACCATGGAAAACTGTCAGTGTGATTTCAGACTTTTACATCATATTAATGAATTTTCAGATATAAATTTTTGTGTTTAAAATGAAGTGATCCCTTGATATTGGAGCCCAACTTATTTACATTTTCCCTAATTTATTCATTTCCACCTTGATCCTTGATACACTCCCATGTAATGCTTAACAAAATGTTAATTTTAGATAGTAACTTATGATACATATATATTTTTCATTTAATGACTTGATTGACTACAGCAAAGGAAAAGAATTATTTCCTCAAGAAAATAATTTCAGATTGTCTCTATTCTTTGGCAGTTTAAAACACAACTTATTTCTTCTAGTTCATGGCGGTCATCTAGCATTATCTTTGACTTTGTAAGCTACTGCCACATAGGGTTTACTATTTGAATTTTTAGTATTGTCAAGCAGTACCTGAGACAAAGTCTTAGGGGAACACACATGAGCTAATCTCATTTTACTAGATAAAGATGGTGGACATTTCTAAATGGGACTAAGTCTGTGTTAGTGGCATTTCAGACTTGTCCCTTGAACAAAAGTGATTTTCTACAAAAAAAAATGAAGAGAAGCTTCCTTAGAAAATGGACTAACTCTAGTATTTCAGTTTATCAGTTACATGTGTGTGTGTGTATATGTATGTGTATGCTAGAGAGAGAGAAAGAGAGACAATTGTATATTGTACAAGTGTGCTTGGTATAGGGTGTGTAGTGTGGCCAACTTAATCACTTCTGTCATATTCCTTTGCAACAGGGTATCTAACTGAACCTAGATCTTAGTTGTTGGTCAGCAAGCCCTGTGATCCTCCTGTATCCTCCCTGCTCAGCATTTTTTCTTACAGATGGGACAATTGACCACATCTAGCTGTTTACATGTGTGATAAGATCTGAACTCAGACCTCCATGTTTGTTCAGCAAGCTCTCTTACCCCTTGAGCTATCTCCCCAGAAATATACTATTTTATTTATATTAATTCTCTCTTCCAAGTATATCCTGTTAGATAGATATTTAAAATGTGTCATCAGAGTTAAAATCTCTGACTCAGTTTCCTGAATCTGTGCTGTCCGAGCAGGAAGTTCTCTTCCTCCCTTGATGTCTATTTGATACTCTCAGAATCCAGGCACACTAAAAGAATCAAGTATTCTTTAGCATGTGGTTGCTATAGCTTTGTAATATCTGATTATGTATAAGACCTCAACACACAGTGGTAACCGATATCAGAAAAATGATACTGGCACAAATCCATTTAAAACAAGAAACAAGGTTGTACAAGTTAGGCTCAAGTTTTTAAGTAGCTGTTTGAAATAAACTTCTCAATATGTTTTTCCTTTGTGGAGAAGGCTACTTTAAAGGTAGATGGTACCACTGAAAGCTATTTAAAGTTGTCAAGCTTGTTTTCTCTCCTCATGTTCATTTCCATGACTTGATAGTGAGCCTTATAAACTATTTCAACCACTTGATATTGCTAATTTTATATTATTTCAACTTACCCACTTCCAGCATGGACTTGAGCGTGATATAATGCTCCTTCATGTGCTCTGGTAGCAACTCTGAGAATCTGTATGCATTTTTGGTTGCTATAGCCATACCAAGCTCTCTCTCTCTAAGCCTGGGAAGGCCTCTACCCATACACTCTGTGTTCTTCTGCTCATTCCAAATGTTTTTCCAACTTTCTTAAGCCTCTATTCTCTCTGCTCCCCTTTAATCCTGCCAGATACCATGTTTCTTTTTTTATCATGTATTCCTTAGAATTGTGTGTTCTTCGTCTGCTAGCATCCAATAACTTGGCTGCCACCTCCTTGCCGAGAGTACCCTTCCTTATACTCTGCACAGCCTATTTGATTGCTTATCCACCTCGAGTAAACACTGGCCGGTGGGAAATGGCTAAGTGTTAAGACCCGTCTGCTGCATCATCTGCTGCAGACACTACTTAGAAGAAACAAAGCCAAACCCTGCTTTTCAGTATGTCTGGTAACAAAATGAATTAAGGCTTAACCACATTCCATGGTTATTTCCCCTCTCTGAAATGCTCGCTTCAAAAAGAAAACTAACCTAATTAAAAGTGATCTTTTACAGACAGTAATTGTCCACAAAAACATATATGGGTAGGCAAGTACATCACTGGGGTTAAAAACTATTTTCTGGATTAATTCAACATAGGTGCTCCATTAGGGTGATGTTATATCTACAAACAAGTGCTTCAGAAGGGAATACTACACCCATTAAATAACACTGCCTGCTAGAAGCCTTAAGATATATAAATAATACTCAAGATTGTGGATATAGAGAAGTATAATTTAAATGTGAAGACTTAATAGTACAAAACTAAAGATTCTACAGAATAAAACTCTGACTCTACAGAATTATGTGAAATCAGGAAACTTCACAATTTCTCCTTCAAAAGTTCTTATGGTGGGTGTAACATTTTAAGTTTTGCATAGTTTTTTTACTTATTTAATAGATTGTTTAGGACTGTAATAATGAGAAAAATAAAGACAAGAAGATAGACAGTGTGGCTACATGGTAAAGGGTTAAAAATTGCTGGTTGTGAATCACTTAATTTTTTTTCACTTGTCTCTTTGTCTGAAAGATCCGTGTCCAGTGGATCAATTTGTCATCAAGGAGGTAATCTATATTTACTTTGCAGCAGGTACTGTAGCTCTTAACTCTGCATTTAGCTGATTCAGCTCCTAGATAAACTACTTTGACCTCAGAAATATTCCCTGCTAACTGTCCTCCTGTTCACTCCAATTTGTACCGCCTAAATGCTTACTGTTGAGTGTCCCTCTGGCCATTTTGAAAGGTGTTTCATCACACTACAATAAAAGTGAAATACTGTTGCACTCAAAATGGCACACACACACACACACACACACACACACACACACACAGCACCAGCAGCAGTTGGATATTGACATGGGACTGGACAGGAGCATTTATTACATTTTACTTTACTACCATTGTCTACCTTTGGCAAAGGAAGACTGTAAGTGTCCCTGGTGGTCTATGCCGATCAATACTACACAGGAGTTAAATTAGGCCTCAAGTCAAGTACACATCAAAGTTGGCTGAGATACCTTCAACCTAAAATCCCTGGAAAAATTACATTTTTCCACTAAGTTAGCCAGTAATGGAGTGAAATGAGTGAGAAAAAAAATGCAGCTGCCTCATTTGTATCCTACAACCTTGTCCAACAAATCTGCCCCTATATTTTGTATCTGTAAATGGAAAAGGCTAAGGACTTTCAATGTCTCAGTTTAGAAACATCATTGACTTAATAGCATGACTCCACTAAGGTAAATATAGCCTTGTGACATCAAATCTAAAGATGTCAAAAACTGACTGGTTATCAATCTTTTCTATGTGTCCTATTTCAAAATTGTCTTCTAAATCTGGAAAGTGATTTGGAAACCAGATGTGCTTTTAATGACAGAAAACACTAGAAAGCTTTCACATTTATTAGTTCTTAATTCTGAGTTGCAAAATCAAAGGTAAATACAGGATAAAAGTAGATACCTACTCCTCTAAATATAACTAGTGAGGCATTTGTTCTGGAAATTCATAAATTTTATGTGTTACTTAGAAGTCATTTGATTGCACCTACAGACTTCACTATCTATTTCCAAGTTTTCTCCATTATGTACTTTTCATTTATTAAATTTTATTTTATGTGTGTGAGCCTTTGGCCTGTAGGTTTGTTTGCACACCATGTGTGTGCAGTGCCTGTGGACACCAGAAGAGGGCATCAGATACACTGGAACTGGAGTTAGATGGTTGTAAGCTGTCTTGTGTGTTCTGGGAATTGAACTAGTATCCTCTTCAAGAGCAGTCAATGCTCTTAACCACTGTGAATTCTCTCCAGCCTGCAGTTTTCCCTTTTCTTAAATCAGGTCAATCTTATGCTTCAAAGGATCTTTCCAATTTCTATTTAATGCTCTACTTGTCCACCACAAAAAACCAGATCCCTGGAAAAGTAAAAAGTCTTGACCAAATTATTCACATGTCTACTTCAACTGTTCATGAAATGCTTTGCTTTAACTTTAGTTTCTTCAATAGTGCTAAAGGCAGCTTAGTAAGCTGGTCAAATGTCTTGGAAGCAGTCATTCATTAATAGGGTTAGCATGTGATCAAACAGGATTTTGAGTACAGGTTTCCTTAGAATTTTGACCATTTAAGATCCAAAAGAGTAAGTGAAAGTCATTGAAAACTGACTACGTTTGTTATTTACTCTACCTACACTGCCTGTGGGAAACAGATCACAGGGTTTCAGTTTCTCTGGTAGGTATAATCCCATCAGGCCTGATTTAAATCTATTAAAATCCTGTCACAGAAGGGGAGTCAAGAGAAGTAGACACTTGGCTCTGTTAGATGGACACACATTGACTTTTGTTGACTTCCAGGTAGGTACCTTCCCCACTTCACTTCCTGACCCCAGTTTTATGGCAATATTGTTCCGGTTTACTCCCAGAAGAAAATCCAGAATATCTAATGATGTCACTTACCATAATTAGTTAAAAAGCCAAGATATGCCCTTGAAAATATCTTCTCAAAGTATCACCTAGCAAGAAGCCAGTAATCTTTAAATAAATTCTTTTTTTCTAAAACATGAAATTAGTATAGTATGCACCATTCCATAGCAATTAAAAATGGTTTGAAAGAAAGACACATGAAAGATTTAAAATAATATGGTGTAAAACTGCAAACATATAGCTAGAATAGAAGAATATTATTTTGAAATTTAAAGAAGGTAGAACCCGGTGCCTTTCCCTTGTAAGCAATTTGAATCCAATTTGTGGCAGAAAGCGCCACTTTCCTGATCAATAGGGAGCATTCAGTACAGCTGACACACTACACCTGACCCAGAGCCAACCTGGCTGGGGACCTATTAGCTATACCTGAGGGACTCTCCCTAGCTTTTATCTCCAAGCACATCTCCTAGGATTACAGGTACTTGAGGCTAATTAGGTCTGCTCTATTACCTGCCATGAAAGTCCTCTGTTTCTACAACATCCTGTTTACCTCCCAATTCCAATGAGATAATCAGGGATCCACAGTGCACTAAAGGTAAAATGATAGCCCAGTATGCTGCCCTGGCTGCCTTTATCTGATAATACCATGCACTGGTGCACACGTGCCTCACACACACACACAGACACACACTGGAGGGTTACAGAGATAATAGCTGGACTGACCTGTTACAATTTTACCTGTTTGCTTTGTTGCTTTCCCTCAGAAGTCAGTCCCCTCTCCAATGTAATTATGTAATTAGAGCTAAAGACTACAAACAAATAGAGATTTGCTCCCTCCCTGCGAGCTGTGAAGTGAAACCTTTTAAAGCTAAGCTTCTGGAAGCCTACAGATCCTGACACATGGTGGCAGACCGGACTTGCCTCCTGAATTCACTAAGCAAAGAAAGCAGGAATTGACAGCAGGGTCTGCCTGTGTGTGTGTGTGTGTGTGGCATTTGTTCAAGATTTTGAAGTTGAGGTTTTGGTTTCCTTCAAATTAGCACTTTCCTTAATTGTATAGCATATTCATAATATCATAACACGTTATGATCATGGATCAAAATGGACTCTTTGAAAACACAGGTCTTGTCTTTACAACTACCCTTCATTATAGGAGTGCCCTTCTTGCTTATTATATGTGAGTTACAGACTAATTATATTTGTGTACAGAGTCAAATATTCTGTTACAATGAAGCTCTCTAAGGCCAAACCAAAAGATGTTACACTTAGAACCTATTCTTTCAACTCATAAGGTAAATGACCTCATGAGCCCACTGTTTTGAATAGCCTTGCAAACATCACCAGTATCCTTGTGTATTCTAGCTTTGCTGATTTGTGTGTGTGTGTGTGTGTGTGTGTGTGTGTGTGTGTGTGTGGCTAGAAAAATAACAGAGTCTCAGGAGAAACCTCCTGATCTCTTTTATGTGCCTGATTTTGAAGATGTGTCTTCCCACAATTATTTCCTCTGTCCGCATTCAAAGTCATGTCATTCTGTCACACATGGAATAACATAGGTGGGTAAAAGCAGGCATTGTCAGATCCACACATAATCCTTGCAGACCATTTCTTTCTACTTTTTATTTTTAAGTGAAACACACTTGAAATACTTGCTGATTCATAGCCAGTTAGACATGGGAAATGGTCTAGAGAAATGTTGTGCTTACTTAACCAGGTCCTCCGTAGTACTATCTTATATAACTATGTTACAGTGTCCCCTCCAGAGCACAGATAGAGACCATCTGCCACTCCCATCCCAGTGTCTCAGTTACCTGAATTTGTGGGTGCTTTTATGCGAGGTGTAGCTTCTGTTCATGTTTTGTTCACCCTACAGCTGGGGTGCATCCAATACTTTTAAGCCACCCCAGAACCCCACAGTTACTCTCGAGAAGTAATTGCCTCCATTCCATCTTTCTTTCCCCACTCTTGACCTTCACTGTCTCCAGCCACAACTCTGCTATTTTTATAGGGCCACTCTAGATGGAGGTCAAGATCTGCCTGTCTCTGTCTCTTGACACTCCCCAACCAAACAGGCTACTCATGTTCCCTAGGCGTCTGGTGAACTGTGTGTGTCTGTGTGTTCTTCCACTATTACAGTGCCTAGTGGGCTGATTCATCAACAATGCTCTAGTTGCACAAAATCTTCAAAATAGTCTTCTGAGAGGGAGCTGATGGGATGAAGCAGGCCCCCACTCAGAGTGGGCTGTAAGAGTCTCACAATCCTCCCATAGGCTGACTAGTGAAGATGAGACCAGTTTGTAAGGACTACAAGATGTAAACATGTTCAGAAACTGTGCACAAAACCTGTATCTACCATGTATGTGCACATGCCTTGTATCAGCCATGGGGTGAGGAAGAGGTTAGACACTTGAAGCACTGAATTTCCCATGAGTCTTCTGGAGGGAGCCACACACATGAATATGGATGAGTCCCCTAGTGAAGTCCTACTCTCTAGGAGGTCAGGGAGCTCTTTGCAGCTTACAAGCCATGACTTCTTGGAATTGCCCACCCACATAGCTAGATTGGCTGGCTGCACAATTCATTATTGTCATACTTTTTCTGTAAATGAAATTAATTATGGATGACAATGTTCTGTCCTGGCACCCAGCTGGAATACCGCCACGCAGTGAGGCATAGTTAAAGTGAAAGCTTGTTATGCTCTTGCTTTTTCATGGCTTTTAGATTTTTGTACCAACAATGTATTTTGACTTATCAACTGGACTCCGGGTAGTCTAAGCTAAGCATTTGCTAAAGTTGATAAACCATGGAATGATGATAAAAAAACATAATCACAGTCTGTCGTATTGATGATGTCACTGACTCCTGTGTGCTGGGTGACATTAATTCCTGCCCTGGGCATAACATTTTCCTCTGGGAATACTGGAAGCACGGTGCTCTTACTTTCTTCTTCTGGGGCATGTGTTTGTAATAATACAGATGGGAACAAAAGCAACATATGAATAGTTTAGTTGAACTGAATGGCAGACTTGACTGCAGCATTGGATCCTTCTCATGAGAAAAGGATAATCTTCATTCTCTGTGCTATTTAATTTTGGCTGCTGTAATAAAACACTGACCAGAGAAGATCTGGGAAGGAAAGGATTTATGTGGTGTACACATCCCAAACGAATCATTCCATCACTGAGGTCAGGCAAGGCAAGAATGCAAGCAGGAACCATGGGGGACAGCTCTTTACTCCTTCATTCTGCATGCCTTGTTCAGTTTGCTTTCTTATATACCCCAGGGACACCTGTCCTACAGTCTACAGTTGTCTTGACCCTCTCACATCTATCACTAATTAAGAATAAATTAATGCTTCCGTGACCTGCCTGCAGATCAGTTCAGTTGAGGAGATAGCTCACTGAGGCTCATTTGTGTTAAACTGACAAAAAACAAACAAACAAACAAATTTTCCAGATCACTGTAAAGCCTATAACTCCTAGAGAGGGGTAAGTGCTTCAGGACTGTTTTTGTTTATATATTTGTTTGTTTTTAAAATGTATTCAACTTGCACATCAATGAACAGTGCTTAAATTTTATAGGTTTCTCAGATAAATATCCAAGTACAAGTTCTATATCCTAGATTAAATAAAATCTCAGCAGTATTAATAATATACTCATTGCTATAGGTGTGTATTGGAGTGAGGAGAGCCTACAACTTGCCAACATGGCTAATGTATGACACAACTTTTTCAAAGATAGTAAATTTTAAGACATTGTTGGCTCTACAATGTGATTGCTTCTTTTCTGTTTGTATTGGTACACTGCTGATCAGACCATAATAAAAGTAAAAAATGAACAAATCCCAGGACATTATCAATATACTTTTCTCCAGATTACAACACTGAGTGTCCCAGTGTCTTATAATGTTCTGAAGTTTGAAAATCTCAAGAGAGTGTATAAACGATCTTGATTGTTTTCCTTTAACTTGTTACCTAGGGGGAAAAGGCTTGCCCCTCACCGACAAACAATTGCTGAAAATACACTGCTTGGTCTACACATGAACTAACCTTGTAAGGAATATTTGTTCTTTTCTGTTCATAACCTGGCCTTATGACAAGGTGAAAAAGAGGGAGAAGTTGCCTAAGGCATTTACAAGCCCCACAAAGACTTTATTAAGAAGAAAAATACCCTCAGCTTTACTGCAGATCCATCTAGGTCTTTTACCATGTTGGTCAGCTCTCAAGGGAAGCCAGTAATATGAGAAATTTCAGCACAAAAAGCCACAGAAGGAGCTTTATAATGCAAACTATACTGTCTAAAGATTCTTCAAAATTATTTGACTGGACAATTAGTAGCTTTAGGAAAACTGGATTTTCCTTTATCAAGATCAAATAAAATTCACTTTACTTCATCTTACCCATCCAGTGCTTTTTTGTGTTATGGTTATTTTGGATTTTGAATTTTTTATTAGGAAAGGCTTGTGTTGTGTAGCTCTAGCTGCCCTGGAACTCAATAGTAGCTCAGACTGGCCTCAAACTGACAGATCCACTGGCCTCTGGGTCCAGAGTGATAGGATTAAAGCGGTGCATCACCATTCAAAGCTTTTATTTATTAAGTAAGATTACTGCACAGAGAAAATTAAGTTGAAAATTATTAATTATAAAAGAAAGTCATAGTAAAACTTAAAGACTTAATATTTAATTACCTATTGTTTTAAAGATTTTATATCATTTTACAACTATTTTTTTCAAACAAAAGGGAAGTTGAATCAAACCTGCCATTTACTATATACATTTCCTACTAAATGCCCTAATTATTAATTTGCTTAGAGTGTCAACACAAAGCTTTCCAAAAAGACAGAGGGTACTTCTGGCTAAATTTTAACCTGTTTGCTAGCAATTTTTTTCAAATGCTAAATATGCAAGGGTTGTGTATGTGACTTGATGGTAAATGGCTTGCATAGTAAATACAAGTCTTTGGGTATAATCTCTCTGTCTCTCTCTCTCTCTCTCTCTGTCTCTGTCTCTTACACACACACACACACACACACACACACACACACACACACACACACCATTCTGCATGTCTGAAAAAAGAAGCAGGACTTCCACAATGCAAAAAGGAAGAGTTAAAGAATGGTCATCACAACCAAAACATATGAGTGAAACGCAGAAAACATCTAAAGCCTAGCTGCATGCTCTATTAGGCTGGACATTTCTTTGCCACCTTTTCTGGTCTCTGAAGTCTTTACATACCTAAATGATTTATTCTAAATATTTAATAAACTAAATAAGATAATAAATACAGTTTTGAAAATATCAGTGTTTTCTGTATTTAGCAAACTGACTAGTGAAACCCAGTTGATGGGGAATGTTCTTCTGTGCATGTTTGTCTCAATGGTTGATGAATAAAGCAATGTTGGCCAATAGGGTGGCAAGATAGGTGGAAATAGGATATGAGCAGGATTCTGTCAAGTGTAGGCAGAGAGGAATCATCATCCCTGGAAGTAAATTAGCAGGGCAGAAACTGCCACTAGCTAATCACAGAGGTCTGGAGGTCTCTACAGACAGGCAAGAAGTAATGTAGCTAAGCAGTATCAGAATATAAGCAGGGACAAACAGGAAATCTCTCTCTTCTCTTCTCCTCTCTTCTCTTCTCTTCTCTTCTTTTCTCTTCTCTGCCAAGATGCTGAGCCAGCTGTCATCATGTAGCAGCAAAAGAAGTTGCAGGTCTGGTAAACCAAGAATAGACATACATGGATTAGTAGTTATGAGTTAATAATTAAAGCAGAGCTAGCCAATAAGAAACGATAGTCAAAGGCCAACAGTATTCATAACGAATATAGAATCTACGAATTCATTTGGGACTACCACGGGGTGGGACCAGGCTGTTGAGAAGAAAACTCATGTTATACCCAGTCACACAATACACTTATAATCTGAAATATTTAAATATTATTTCCCCCTTACCAGTGTTTTAAAGGGCTGGGCAAAGTAGTGCATTTCTATAATCCTCCTACCCGGAGGTTGAAAGACTATTGCTGTTTGCAAGAAGTCTGGAATAGACAGTTAATTCAGGCTAGCCTGGGCTATAGGAAAAATCTGTCCTCCAAAATCCAAAATAGCAACAACAAAAACATTGTATGCAGTAGTGTTGGAAGCACGAGAATTTGCAACATTCCATAGCAAACAAAACTCAAGGAAACAAGAAAAAGAAAAACAGGAGAGAGCTGTGATTCATTAAGGAAAGTTCACAGGGTGTTGCTGGCACACACCTTTAATGCCAGAACTTGGGAGGCAGAGGCACGTGGATCTCAGTGAGTTCAAGGTCAGCCTTGTCTACAAAGTGAGTTTCAAGAAATCCAACATTGTTTACACAGAGAACCCCTGTGAGAAAAAGACAGAGACAGAGAGAGAGAGAGAGAGACAGATACAGAGACAGAGAGAGACAGAGACAGAGAGAGACAGAGAGACAGAGAGAAAGAAGGAAGGACAGAAGGAAGGAAGGAAGGGAGGAAGAAAGAAAGAAAGAAAGAAAGAAAGAAAGAAAGAAAGAAAGAAAGAAAGAAAGAAAGAAAGAAAGACAAAGAGAGAAAAGTTCAAGTAGATAAAAGGAAGGAGAGTTCTAGCATGGTGGGGGTGAATTGGTGGATACTAATTTTGATACACCTAAGAGTGTCAAAATTCCTTTCTATGCTCAAGGACAACAGGGGCAGAAATCTGTACAAGACTCTGTCAGGGCTCAGAAATAGGAGAGAGGAAACAGTTGTGCTTTCTTCCCCTTAAAGTCCCTGAGGAATAAACACCTTCCCTTGTGGGCTAAGGACACACAATTATCGCCTTTGTGTGCCTATCAAAAGACATTTAAAATGGGAAAGGAAACAAATTTAGAACAAACAAAAGATTGTTAAACTCAGGGAGACGTGGCAGCGGTGAATTCAGGGTAAAAAGAAACACCGAAAATGCAATGCCCAAGGAGCAAAATGGCAAACATGGTTCTTATCTAGAATTGAGAGATGATGAAAATAACAAAGAACACCCACATCTTCCTCCTAAACTGACATGTAACCTGTTACTAGAAACTTGCAAAAAAATAAATAAACAGAACATCTTTGACACTTGGATCAAAATAATAACAGAAATTTGGGTAGAGCAGTCAGTTTTTTAAAATCTGAGATATTACCCTCCAACATACACAAATACATTTCCAGATAATATTGAGACCTTTGGTAAGCAGAGCAGTAAGACAAATCAGACTCACCTCTATTTGTTATTAAATCAACTCAGCTCTTTTACTCTAGTTCCATAGAGTTACCTATTTTTGTATGCCTGTGATTGGCTTCTTTTCCCTGTTCCGAGGAACTTTCAAATCATCTACTGAGAGGCTCCTGTGTCAGGAATCAATCAGCTTTCCCACCTTTTCTAGATTATCAGTTGTTTAGACGCTACAAACCCAACAGTTCCAAAAGACAAAGTGAATTCATGATAGTTCCAGAGTTACAGTCATCCCTGACCCTCAGAGCAGACTCTGACACCATCACTGTGTTCTTCATCAGCTGCTGCTTTTCTCTACATCATCTATGTGTCCCACTGTCTTTCCTTCTGTCTCTCTGTGTTTGTGTCTCCCTTGGTCTTTCTCTGTGTCTCTCTGCATCTCTGCATCTGTTTCCCTCAGTCTTTCTCTGTCTCTCTCTCTCTGTCTCTCTGTCTCTCTCTCTGTCTCTCTCTCTCTTTCTGTGTGTGTGTGTGTCCTCTGTCTTTCTCTGCATCACTGTGTCTGTCTCCCTCAATCTTTCTTTGTATTTCTCTGTGTACCTCTATGTGTGTGCCCTTCTGTCTTTCTCTGCATTGGTGTTTCTCAGTATTTCTCTGAATCTTGGTAGTTTCTCCATCTTCTCCATCTATGTTTGATTCCCTTTTTCTGTCTTTCCTGATTTCTCTCTCTGTGTCGCTGTCTGTCTGTCTGTCTCTCTCTCTCTCTCTCTCTGTGGGTGCGAGTGTGTGTGTGTGTGTGTGTGTGTGTGTGTGTGTGTGTGTGTGTGTGTGTGTGTCCTTCTGTCATTCTCTGTGTCTCTCCGGTCTTTTTCTGTGTCTTTCTGCATCTCTGTGGTTTCTTCCTCTCAGTGTGACTTCCTTTGTCTGTATTGCATTTTCTGTCTTTATCTCTGTGTGTGTCTCACTCTGTCTCTCTCTATTCACCATTACTTTTCTTTTGGATTGTGCCTAAAGGTAGGTTCACACCCAAAAGTATTTGGTTACTACAAATTTGATATTTTGATTTGTTTGTTTTGGTTTTTAAATAGGACACTAAGAACATGGATAGGAAGGTGGGGATGGATTTATGTGGAGTTGGCAGAGAAAGGGTGAATATATCAAAACACATTACATAGAACTCTCAAGGAATTAATAAAAATGCTGTTTTAAACAACACTGAGTATGGAGATCTTATTTTATTTTTCCTTTTTTATTCTTTAAATTGATAGAAAAAAATCTGTTCCTGTAACCATAGAGGACACTCTGACAGCATGAATTTGACAGCATGCAAAACAAAATACTTTCAATGGAGAAATGAAAACTGTAAGAAAGAAGCAAGTGAAAATGGTGGACGTGAGAAACAGAGAAGTCACCAGCTGAATGTCCTCCTGAGAGCCCATCAACAGATACAGCATGAATTCTGAAAAAGACAGAATTTGAAAGCATGAGCAGTCAAATTGGAGACTGAAATATATGTAGAAAGATTCTGGGAAAATACAACAGAGCCATCAAGAGATGAGAGCATATCTAACTTGTTATTCGATACATCTCACAATGTATCCAAGAAACTCAGAGATACTACCTTGTCAGCCTGTGTATACACATATACATATACATATACATATACATATACATATACATATACATATACATATACATGCACACATATACACACTTATGTACACACATTATATATATATCCAGAAACTCATACTACTAAAAGTAAAAAACAGATAAGGAAATAGTGAATAAGAAAAAGGCCTATACTTACTAAAGATAAGAGTTTTGGGAATGCCCTGCTGAAAACCCAGTATTCAAGAGACATTGGAAGGACATTCTTTTGCTATGTTAAAAAAAAGAAACAAAGAATTAAAATGGTCACAAAAAAACATTACTATGATGTCCAGACCAAGAAATCAGTTTGGAAACCCTTTTTTATCACTTCTTTCTCCCATGGACTAAGAACAGGCAAAAGAATAAGAACACATATTGCAAGAGAGGTCTAAAGACTTCTTTAGGGAACAATAATTTTTATTGAATGATTTATTATTATTTTTACATTCCAGCTGCAGTTTGCTCTATTTCCTCTCCTCCTAAAACCCTCTTCCCAACCTGCTCTCCCCAGTCTTTCATTTCTATTCAGAAAAAGGCAAGCCTTCCATGCCTATCAACTAAACATGGCATATCAAGTTGCAGTAAGACTGGACACCTCAGCCTATATTAAGGCTGGACAAGACAACCCAGTATGAGGAACAGGGTCCCAAAATGCAGCAAAAGAGTGAAAGAAAGTCCCTGCTCCCACCGTTAGGCATCCCACCAGATGACCAAACTACACAACTATAACATATGTGCAGGGGGCCTGGGTCAGTCTTATGTAGGTTTCCTGGTTGTTTCACTCTCTGTGAGCCCCTATGAGCTAAGGTTAGTTGATTTTGTGGACTTCCTTGTAGTCTTTAAAATCTCTGACTCCTATAATCTTTTACCCATCTATTCCACAGGGTTCCCAGAGGTCTGTCTCATGTTTGACTGTGGCTTTCTGCAGCTGTTTCCATCAGTTGCTGGATAAAGCCTCTCCAATTACAATTGGGCTAGGCACCAATCCATGAGGATACCAGAATATCATTAAGCATCATCACATTGACATTTTTGTGACATGCATCCCAAGCTAGACTAGTCATTGGTTGGTGTCTTAGGATTTCTATTGCTGTGAGAATACACTATGACCATGGGAACGCCTATATAGGAAAACATTTAGTTGAAGTGGTGTCTTACAGTTCAGAAGTTCAGTCCAGCATCATCATGGCAGGGAGCACAGTGGCCTGTAGGCAGACATGGTGCTGGCTACATCTTGATCAGAAGGCAGCAAGAAATAGACTGAAACACTGAGGGGCACCTTGACCTCAAACATGCCTCCACGGAGACACACTTCTTCAACAATGGCATACTTATTCCAACAAAGCTACACCTGCTAATAGTGCCACATCCTATGAGCTTATGGGGGCCGATTACATTCAGACTATCACAGTTGGACATTCCCACAAATTCTGTGACACCTTTACCCAGCATATTATGAAGGTAGGACAACCTGTAGGTCAAAGTTCACAGGGCTGGGTTGATGTCCCATTGCCTTCATTGAAACTCTTGTCTGGTTATA
Source organism: Mesocricetus auratus (assembly GCF_017639785.1). Classification (NCBI taxonomy): domain Eukaryota; kingdom Metazoa; phylum Chordata; class Mammalia; order Rodentia; family Cricetidae; genus Mesocricetus; species Mesocricetus auratus. Next base: position 15,786,078 of record NW_024429189.1, on the reverse strand, counting down.
GGAGATGGCTAGTTCAGGCTACATATCCCCTACTGCTAAGAGTCTTAGCTGGTTTCACCCTTTTGAATTCCTGGGAGTTTCAACTACATTTGTATCTCACTCCATAATCCCCCCTTTTTCCAGTCATCTCTCTCAATTCTGCCACCCTCAGTCCCCTCCACCTGATCCCTCCTGTTCCTATCTCCACATTCCCACAGTCTGCAAATGCAATCTATTCTATTTCCCCTTCCCAGGGAGATGTAAGTACCTTTGAGACCTTCTTACTACCTAGTCTCTCTAGATCTCTGGATTGTAGCTTAGTTATCCTTTACTTTAGTAAGTGTACCATATTTGCTATATCCATTCTTCAGGGACATCTAGGTTTTTTCCAGGATCTGGTCATTATGAATTAAGTTTATTTTTTTATTTTTTATTTATTACATTTTTTTAAAAAATTAAAACAAACTTGTTTCACATGTTAATCCCAGCTAACTCTCCCTCCCCTCCTCCTTAACTCCCCCAGAAGCCTCCCAAGCCTCCCACCCTATCCCCACTCCCATAGGGGATATTTAGAGTCTATCATTTTGTTTAGGGCATGGCCTAGACCCAACCACAAGAGTCCAGGATGAGAGAGCATCCCTCTTTGTGGTATGGACACAAAGTCCATTGGTATGCCAGGAATAATGATCTACTGCCCAGGGCCCCATAGAATGTCCAGGCCTCTTCACTGACACCCACATTCAGGGGGTGTGGATCAATTCCATGCTGGCCTTATAGCTGTTGGTCTAGATTCCAAGAGCTCCCCCTTGTTCAGGTCAGCTGCTTTTGTTAGTTTTACCAGCCTATTATTTACCCCTTTGCTCATCACTCCTCCCTCTGTGTCACAGGGTTCCAGGGGTTCAGTTCAATGTTTAGCTGTGAGTGTTTGTCTCTGCTTCCATCTGTCACTGGATGAAGGTTTTAGGATGGCATATAAGGTAGTCATCAAGCTCACTATCAGGGAAAGGCATTTAAGGTAGTCTCTCCATTATTGCTTAGTTTGCCAGTTGACGTCATCCTTGCAGATCTCTAGATCACTGGTGCCAGATCTCTCCTCAAACCTATAATGGCTCCCTCTATTATGGTATTTCTCATCCTGTTCTCTATTCTTCCCCCGACTTAAACTTCTGGCCCCCCCACATGACCTCCTCTGTCTTCCTCTTCTCCTCCATCTCTTTTTCCCAGATCCCTCTCCTTCCCTTCCCACCCCCTGCTCCCAATCTGCTCAGGAGATCTTGCCTCATTCTCCTTCTCTGGGGTACTATACATATCTCTCTTAGGTTCCTTCCTGTTTCCCAGAATCTCTGACAGTGGGATTGTAGGCTGGCACTCCCCTGATCCTTGTCTAAAATCCATATATGAGTGACTACATATTATGTTTGTTTTTTTGTGACTGGGTTACCTCACTAAGGATGGTTTCTTCTAATGCTGTCCATTTGCCTGCAATTTTCAAGATTCCACTGGTGTTTTTTTTCCACTGAAGAGTACTCCATTGTGTACTGCATTTTCTCTATCCACTCTTCAGTTGAGAGGCATCTAGGTTGCTTCCAGGTACTGGCTATTACAAATAATGCGGCTATGAACATAGTGGAACAGACACTCCTTGTTTTATGAATGTGCATCTTTTGAGTATGTGCCTAAGAGTGGAATTCCTCAAGTTTCTATGAACATGGTTGAGCAAGTGTTCTTGTGATAGGATGGAGCCCAGGAGTTGTTTAGCTGGACCTTTGGAAGAATAGTTCTCCATTTTCCAAGAAACTGCCATATTGATTTCCAAAATAGCTATACCATTTTGCACTCCCACCAGTAATGGAATAATGTTACTCTTGTTCCACATCCTCTCACCATAAGCTATCAATTATATTTATGATATTTGCCATTCTGAGACACATAAGATGGTATGTCAGAGTCATTTTGATTTGCATTCTCCTGTTGGATAAGGATGTTGGACACTTCTTCAAGTATTTCTAGGTCACTTAAAATTCCTCTGTTGAGAATTCTCTGTTTAGATTTGTAACCCATTTTTAAATTGGATTATTTGGGTTTTTTGATGTCTAGTTTCTTGTGTCTTTTATACGTTTTGAAAATTAGCTTTCTGTCAGATGTGTGGTTGGCAAAGATCTTTTCCAATCCTTTGTCCTATTGAGGGTATCCTTTGCCTTAAAGAAGCTTTTCAGTTTCATGAGGTCCAATTTATTAATTGTTAATCTAAGTGCCTGCATTAATGGTGTTCTATTCAGAAAACTGTTCCTGTGTCAATGCATTCAATGCTATTCCCCACTTTCGTTTCTATCAGATTATGTGCTTCTGGTTCTTTGTTTTGTTTTTTGGGGTTTTTTTTTGTTTTTTGTTTTTTTGTTTTGTTTTGCTTTTTGTTGTTGCTGTTGTTTTTACGAGACAGGGTTTCTCTGTATTGTTTTGGAGGCTGTTGGTCCAGCCTGGCCTGGAACTCACAGAGATTCACCTGCCTCTGCCTCCCAAGTGCTGGGATTAAAGGCGTGCGCCACCACGCCTTTTTGTTTTGTTTTTATGTTGAGGTCTTTGATCAACTTGAACTTGAGTTATTTGCAGAGTATAGATATGGATCTATTTGCATTCTTCTACATGCACACATCCTGTTAAACCAGCACCATTTATTGAAGATGCTTTCTTTTTTCCATTGTGTACTTCTGGCTTCCTTGTCAAAAATCAAGCATCCATAGCCATGGATTTATGTTATTCTCTTTGACTCAATTCCCTTGATCCATCTGTCTGTATTTATGCCAACACCATGTGGTTTTTATTGCTATAGCTCTATGGCACAATTTGAAATAAGGGATTGTGATACATATGTAAGTTCTTTTATTGCACAGGATGTTTTAGCTATCCTGGATTTTGTTTTTTGTTGTTGTTGTTGCCATATGAAGTTTAGTATTGTTTTTCCAAGGTCTGCAAATAATTGTATTTGAATTTTGATAGGGATTGTGTAGAATCTGAAGATTGCTTATGGTAAGATTACCCTTTTTACTACGGTAATCTTACTGACCCACAAGTTTGGGAGATTTTTTTGTTGTTGGAGGCCTATATCCCAGATTTTCTTTAACTTATTGATCTACCAAAATTTCTGTTATTTTGATCCAAATGTCAAAGACTATCTGCTTCCCCCTGCCTCATTTTCTTTCTTTGCTCATTTATCTCTCTATATCTATTCAGAATAGTACTTGATATTTTAGCTAGAGCAAAAAGATAATTAAAGGACATCAAAGGGATAAAAATTAGAAAGGAAGAAATCACAGTATCATTATTTGAAGATAATATGATAGTATACAGAAGTAACCCTAAAATTTCTATGAGAGGACTTCTACAGCTGATAAACACTTTCATCAAAGTGGTTGGATACAAGATTAACAACAACAAAACTGTAGCCCTCCTATATACAGATGACAATCATCTGAGAAATCAGGGAAACAGCATCCTCCACAGTAGCTCCAAATAATATAAAATATTTTGGGCTCTCTCTAACCAAGCATAACTTTGTCTTTGAATGTATAAATTGAAGAAGATATCCAAGGATCAAAAGATCTCTCATGCTGATGGATTAGTAGGATTAACATAGTGAAAATGGCCATCCTACCAGAAGCAATCTATAGATTTAATACAATCTTGATCAAAATTCCAACTCATTCTTTACATTCCTTGAAAGGATAATTCACACCTTCATATGGCAAAACAAAAAAACCTAGGGTAATTAAAACAATCCTAAAAAATAAATGAACCACAACAGTTATCACGATCCTTGATTTCAAGCTGTATGTACTACAGAAGTATAGTTATAAAAAAACCATGTGGTAATGGTATAAAAACAGATACTCTGATCAATAAAATTGAATTGAACCCCAGATATAAATTTACACAGGTATGGATACCTGAATTTTAATAAGGAAGTCAGAAATACATACTGGGGAAAATCTTTAACAAAACTGCTGGTCAAACTGCATGTCTTCATTTAGAAGAATGTAAATAGATGCATATTTGTCACCATGGACAAAACTCAAGTTCAAGTGGATCAAAGACATCAGCATAAAACCAGACACACTGAACAAGAAAGAAGAGAAAGTGGGGAATAGCCTTTATGTACTGGGACATGAGGCAACTTCCCCAACAGACCACTGGTATAGCAGGCAATAGTACCCAGAGACCTAGAGTAGAACCAAATAGGAATCGGAAAAAAACTCAATGAAATGATTGCTATACTCATAGGTCAGTGCCTTGTACAGCCATCATCAGGTCATCAGAGAGGGTTCTTCAGGCAGCAGATGGGAGCTGGTACAGAGACCCACAGAGAGACACTATGTGGAGAGAGAATATAAATTGGGGGTCTCCATCAGGTTCATTCCCTCAAAGATCTGGAAACCCAGGAAAAAATGGTGAGGAAATATTGTAGAAGTCAGAGGAGTTAGAGGATACCAGGAGAACATGGCCCACTGAATCAACTAAGCAGGACTCATATGGGCTTGCAGAGATTGAAGTGGCAAGCATGGCGGCTTCATGCGTCTACAGCAGCTTCTCTGAAGATATGTTATGTTTGTTAGCTTGGGGGCTTTGTGGGACTCCTAACAGGTGTGTCTCTGATTCATTTGCCTGCTCTTGAGACCTTTTTCCTCCTATCGGGTTGCCTTTTCCAGCCTAAATATGAGGGCTTTTGTCTTGGTCATGTCTTGCTTTGTCCTGCTTGGCTGTTGTCTCTTGGAGATCTGCTCTTTTCTGAAGATGAAATAGAGGCAGAGTGGAACTGGGGGAGAGGAAGAGGGGATGTGGGAAGGCGCTGGAAGGTGTAGAGAGAGGAGAAACTGGTGGAGATGTATTATATGAAAGAAAACTCTATTTTCTATGAAGTAAATAACCAAACAAAAATGGAATCAATTAATTTTTATTTATGTTTGTTTGTTTACATGGTGAGTGTGCATCCTATGTCATGAATGTGGAATTCAGAGAAAAACTTGGAGGAGGTGATTCTCTGTGCTAGAATGTGGAATTCAGGTGGGCAGGTTCAAGTGGTCATGCTTGGATTTAAGTGACCTAACTCACTGAGCCACAGCTCTCCCCATCCCCCTTTTAAGCTCTTCTTTGTTAAATAAGAAGGATCATTGACAGTAAAAATTGACAATGTGTAAATGAAAACTACAAATAAATACTCAGAAATTATTTCTAAGGAAAAAGAAATCTGAGAGACAGGGAACTGTGAAAATAGACATAAAAAACTCAAGGAACACAGGGAAAATACTGTATTAATGGAACAAAAATCTGAAAAAGAGGTGGTACATAACATTATTGCAAGCTGTATATATGTAAATATCACCCTGAATACATATATTACATATATTACACACACACACACAGACACATATACACATATATATATATATGTTATTAAATTTTCTGTAGCACAAATGATTAAAAAAACCCAGAGTAAAGCTGGGGTTCAAGCTGAAGATCAGAAAAGCAAAGTAGCCACCACTAGCTCTTAACCTCTACCTCAAACCAAAATGAGCAATACTGCCTCCATGAACACTCAGACTGTGGTGCTTCTTGCAAAATCTTAAACTGCCATCTGAGACTGCACTAAGCTCTTTATATTCTCTTTGGTGCTGTGGTTGAAGGCTTGAACTCTGTTTCTGTTTTAGAGTGATTCAATCTCATGTAGCTCATGGTGGTCTTAGACTCACAGAGATCCTTTTGCCTCTGTCTCCTGAGTCCTGGGACTAAAAGAGTGTGCTACCTGGTCTGTAAGGCTGTGGCTAGTTTTGCATTCTGGTTCACAGTGGATTTATTAGATTATAAACAATATATAACCACAATTTTCAGTTACAAAAATTTTGAATAGATTGTAAATGCGAAAAGATGTCTCAGAATGTTAGGATATACTTGAGGTAATCACTTGGGAAACAGATTAGAAAAAAAATCAAACTAAAAAATACTCAATATTGAAGGTAAGTACAATGGCAGTAACAACTTGAAGCTGTGGATTTTGCTATTGTCATGGTGATTTTACTTTCTTTTGACGAGAAGGAGCCAGTATAGTTTTGGAGAGATGTCTGGCACTAGGGGAATGTTCAGGAATCCACAGGAATGACCCAACTAAGAATGTAGGTAGTCTTGGAGAGGCTGCCTTTGATGTCCTTCCCCTATAATGAGATTGGTGGCTTCCTTGGTTGCCATGCTAGAACCTTCATCCAGTAGCTGACTGAAGCAGAAGCAGACACCCACAGCTAAACACTGAGCCATACTCCTGGAATCCAGTCGTTGAGAGGGAGGAGGGATGAGCAAAGGAGCCAAGATGGTGCTGGAGAAACCCACAGAAACAGTTGACCTGACCTAGTGAGAGCACAGAGACCCTAGTTGTAAAGCTGGGGAACCAACATTGGACAGAACCAAACCCTCTGAATGTGGGTGCCAGCTAGAAATTCTGGGCAGGCTATGGAACCTCTAACAGTGGAGCCAATGTTTATCCCTAGTGTACAAATGGACTTTGGGAGCCTATTCCCTATGGAGGGCTACTATTGCAGTCCAGATACAAGAAAGAGGGCCTAAGCCCTCCCCCAAATGATGTGACAGACTTTGATGATTCCTCATATTAGGCCTCACTATCCTTGAGTAGTGGGTGTGGAATGGGTTGGGGGGTTAGTGGGGCAAATAGGAGGATGGGAGGGCAAGGGGGTATTGATATCTAAAATAAGATTATTTCTAAAATAAAAAAAGCAAAAGCAAAAAACAGCACAGGAATTATCAAATCACTAATAAAATACATTATCCATGAATGGGATAATATGTAGCAATTTTCCTGGTTTCAAATATTCCCAACCATAGTCTTGTAAGTAACCCTAATAAGTGCATTGGTTCACCAAGTTGGACTTTGATAGAATTGTTCTTTTAATCTGTCACTTGTTCCCTATCTAGAATGAGTAGACATGTGTTTGTGTCTCAGAGGGGAGTGGGCAATTAGACAATATGGAACATCTGTATTTTCAAATAAAAAGACTCAGTAAATGTCAAACAAGTGCAAAGAGTAACATAACTGAATGCTTTGTTACAGTTTAGTCACAATATAAGAACTTTGGCTATTATTTGGGATCTCGTAGTTTTTCAAGAGCACTGAAACATTAATGATATTTTAGTTCTTTGACTCTACAGTTTACAAGCCTGCCTTCTGGTTTGCTCATTTGTTATATTTTGTTGTTGCTTTTGCCTTAGAGTTAAGGTGAGGTAGCAGCATTTTATATTATTTTATTAGTTTGTACTCTATAGAGCCAAGTAATAAGTGTTTAGGATATTAAAAGTCCTCTTTTCTGTCTGTCTGTCTGTCTGTTTGTCTGTCTCTCTCTCTCTCTCTCTCTCTCTCAACATTTTAACACACAGCAGACTATTCTAAACTAAGGCCTGCTATACAGAAGTTCATCGCTTTACTTAGAACACTATACCATTTTTTATATTTAAAGTTTTGTGGCCCTTATTGGATTTTATTTTCAAATTTGCAGCTCAGATTTTATCATACACTTGTTTTATACAGTTATTTGTATATACTAGGTGTGTTGCAAACACACTAAATTGCAGCAGCTCAACTCTCACAACCATTTCCCATTGAATAGGGCCAATATTTATTAATATGAAAGCATTTTACTCCGTGTTTTTGTCAACTAATCTGTTGAATTTAAGTTAATCAAATCGCCCTGATGAAGAATAGAAAAAAAAACCAGTAAAGCAACCAGTCCATTCAAATGTCTTCCTTGTTGTTTTCTTAATGGACTAACTCATGCAACCTACCCCCTTAAATAGTACTCATTCATGTCTTATAGCTTTAGGTAGTGATACCTGTGTCAGTGGTTGAGTCAGAGTAGACAGCATAGTTATTTTCATCATATCTTGTTCCCTCCTTAAGGAGAAAACCTTACCAATACAGGGACCATCACTTGCTCTCCTTTAAGTCCTCCAGAGACCCTAACAATCTGTAGCTACAAAAATAATCACTAAATATTTGACAGCTCATAAATAGCTTCACATTCAAAGTATGTGAATATTATTATGAATACTCAGCCTATCCCATAACAATTGTCAGAGAAAATGAAGAATTTTTAGCCAGGAATTTGGCTAGTCAGATGGGATTTGGGATTTTTAGATAATGTATCAGCAAACTTCAATCTTATTGATCAAATATAAGATTCAGTAGAAATCACATAATTTCTGCACTCAAATTCCATGGAATCTCATGTTAAATATCCTACCTATTATGTCTTTTAACTGATTAGGATATTTTAATAACTTATTTAACTTTATTTTATTTGCATTGATATGAAGGTGTCAGATCTCCTGAAACCAGAATCACAGACAGCTGTGAGTTGCCATGTGGGTGCTGGGAATTGAACCAGGGTTCTCTGGAAGAACAGCCAGTGCTCTTAGCCACTGAGGCATCTATTCAGCCCCAGGATATCTGTATAACACTATATAAACAAGCTAAGGGGAAAATTCACAAAAAAATAGGGCTGAGATGTATATGATTTTGAGGCAGACACATGCCACACCACCAGCTACCCAGGTAGACATGTCATCTTTAAAGATGGAATATTGAGCCAAATAACCTGCTTACAGTCTTTACAGTCCCCTAACTACATCCACCTGGCTTGTAATTACAGACTTTATGATAAATAGATGTAAGTTTTGAGTGATTAGTTATTGTGTGGAAAGTATTCAACTGTGGGCCACCTGAGTGTCACATGCTCTGTACCTTCTCCTTCGTTTGATACGACTTGCCTATTAATAGAAAGACACCTGTTTCCTGATAGTCTTCCAAGCGATAGACACACACATTTATGGAGAAACATCTGGGAGTGAGGTCTTGTGAAGGACAACTAAATCTATTCTTTCTATCAGAAAACTTTCTCTTGCAGCCGCTGATGGAAGCACTTTAGCTTGTTTCACAACACTCCTGAATAAGCTACAACAAAGTGAACCTGGAGATAGTCTCTAACGACCATGAGAGGATTTAAGAAAATCCTGCAGCAATAAGGTAAGGATTTTTATTTGATCCTGCATACAAAAAGCATTTTTAAGCCCTCAAGTAAATGATGTAAACTGAAAGCCAGGAAACGAGTCACAAGTGTTTAGTGATTTCTTCTCACATTTTCTCAGCACCTGCACACATCTCAGCTTCTATTTATGATATGTGGTGGCATGGGACACCCAGCTACCAAGATAAACATGCAGCGAAAGAAAAATGGACCACGGCAGGAAATGAAAGTGACAGTGGCAGTTTGTGGTTGTTTGATTACTTTAATGCGATGAATGGTGACCACAGACTTTCCTGTCAACAGTGCAACAGTGTCTGGGTAGAAAAATAAGAAAGCAGTAAATACAGTAAGAGACATTTCAGAAGAAGACTCATTTCATGACAAGAAAACCGCCTGTTTGCTGCCTTGATTGGAAGTAACATGCTGAGAGGAGCTATCAGCATCAAGCCCATCCTAGTGCATGGTGCAGTGCTTAGCATCTTAACCCCTGAGGAGGAGCAGATGAGAGACTGGAATGCTGGGTCTGAGGAACTCTGGTCACATTCATTACAAATATTCTAGAAAAAAACTTCAGATTCATGTACATCTCCTTGGTGACTGAAATGTCTGACTTTGAATGCATTGGTTTTCTTCCATCTGACTAATTCTTTATAGTGTAAAAATTATGTGCTTATTTCTTCCTCCTAAATCATATGACGTATACAAAGATGACTAAGAGAAAAGCATACTAGTAGTCAATATATAGTATATATAAGCATGATTCCAGCAAGAGGGAAGAGGGAGTACTTAATAAATCTATACACGGCCCAGTACATTTTTACTTCATTATTGGCCTGAGACATCTGACACTTTTAAGCCAGAATTCTCACCATTTTCTCCTCTCAACCTATCACAGTCTGATTTCCACTTCTAGCTAATCTAGTTAAATGCTCGCCCTCTCTTCTCCAGCAGGCAGCCTTGCCAATTGCCTCCTTCCTGGTAAGTCCCTCTCAGAACAGAAAATTGTGAATCTGTATTGCCTGATGCTGCTTTTGTCCTTGAAATTTTCTCTCCTCTTTTTGTTTTCTTCTTTCAAAATAAAGCACGTTAGAGAAATATGGTTGTAATTAGCAACTGACAAAAATATCTGGGCTTGAGCTGAAGTGGGAAATCACAAAGGTTAGTTACTTATTTTCTCATGCATTTACCATTTGTTCCCTATTCTCAGGGAAGTTGAAAGACCTGAGGTTCAAACTTAATAAGGCCCCATACTGTTTCTAAGAGTATTTACAACATGTAAAGTATAAGCCAGTGCATTGCTTATATTTAAATTTGTTTTCACTCATCTGAGCTATTACACAGTATGCCATCCCTAAACCTTTTATAATAAGGAGCACATGCTTCTCAGAAATGAGAGGAAATAAAATGTTGAGCAATTTGAGCTCTCTGGTACTGAGAAGGTGACAAAACATTTATATATACCGGAACCATTCCACTGATTTGGCTCTTGCATTAGGCAATACTGCCTCGGGCACTAACCTCCTGCTACATTCACGTTCTTGGGAATTAGCAGGTGAAGCAAATGGCCCATAGTGATGACAGAAACATCTTTCAAAGGGCTAATTGCACCAAATGCATCCTCCAAATGTGTACCCTTTTTCTGAACAACACCATTTTTTAATGTTTAACTGATAGGACAAATATATTTTCCTTTGTTAGAAGAAAGTTTTAAGCAACGAGGACTAAGATATAAACAAGCATTCTTCTTATTTTGTAGTTCTGTAAGAGTAACACCTATTTTATTTTCTACTAGTTATCTAACTGCCTATTGCTGATGTTAAACTCCCTGATACATAGCAAGATGATCTAGAAGAATAATATCATGCTGAAGAAGGTGACACATAGAATTTAATATTTTAAAACTGGTTCATATACATGTAAAATAAACAAAAAGTTTTCACTCTTTGGGTTGTGTTTCTACCTTGAGTTCCATATAAAAAGTTCTCCACTGTTGTCTAGATCTTGTCAACAAACAGTTGTGGTGTCTACAGTATGTCAGGGTAATTTAGACCTAAGTTTTTATACTGTATAAGAAAGACCTCATAAAGTAATATTTAAAATCTCTTCATCAATTTCATTATTGAGCCATGTGAAAATTATCTTTTACTAAATATGAAAGAAAGCATTCCCATATTTCAAACAAGAATTTTACCTTTAAATTATACATACAGTGCTACATGCTGGTAACAGTTTCAAAATACAGTCTCTCAAAACACTTAGAATATTTTTTTTTTTGGTTTTTACGAGACAGGGTTTCTCTGTATTGTTTTGGAGGCTATCAGTCCAGCCCGGCCTAGAACTCACAGAGATCCGCCTGCCTCTGCCTCCCGAGTGCTGGGATTAAAGGCGTGTGCCACCACCACCCAGCTCACTTAGAATATTTTAAGAGAATAAAAATGAGCAAATACCACTTCCCAGTCAAATACTATATTTTGTGTTTTAAATACTCTATGCCAATTATTATACTGGAGATGATAATATGATTAGGGAATCTAGAACTGCTCTTCCCATGTTGAGTATCACTTGTGCCCCAGACATAAAGAAGTAAGTGAAAACACAGAACAAGGGTAATTTTAACTTTGGTCCTAACTGTGTAATTTGCATGACTATGTACTTCTCAGTTGGTGGCCAGAGGACTTGCAAGCCACAAATGTCTCAAGTTATATGCCATTCTCTACCCACTACAGCCCTTGTGAGTCACTACCATGTTTTTGCAAGTTTCCACTGTGAGTATGAGTGTATGTAGTCACTGGAAATTTTCTTGGACAAGGCAGGGTTTTAACATTCATACACTTAGACTCTGAAAAACACCTTAAATTTAATTATGTATATATCCAAACAGTAATAAGAACAAGATGAGTAGCACTTCCCATGATATCGTTGTTGAACCCCCAGGAGGCACCTCACTGAGACAAGGCAGCACTCAGCATTGTGAATTCTTGGTGGGGGGAGGGGGTCACTGGATAAGAACTGTATTAGTATTAAAGGACATTTCTCATTAAGTTTAAGTCAAACTCTGTGATGATAGGCCCAGCTGCTGTTAAATCATTGTTGCTGTAGTTATCAAGAGCCTTGGATTTCTACCTGCTTGTAAGAGCACAAGGGTTATGTTAGGATATAGGTTAGTTCTCCCTCATTCAACCCCCTCTAGAACTTTGAAAATGGCTTAAGATTATTCATCTTTGCTCGTATTGCCTCAACATAATTGAAGTATTTAATTAACTGTGTATTAAATTGACTAAGTCTTTTAGTTTGCTCTGTGAAGTGTTGAGAATCAGACTTGCCCATGGTTTTCTTTGTTCTGTAATTTTGTTGCATTGTTCATATAGACAAGGCTGGTCATACACTTTCAGCACTATAGTTTAGAAAAATGAAAATACTCAAGGAAACAAGAGAAAAGAAGATAATTTCAGGGTAAAAACAAGTAACATTATAAAAAGGTGTTAACATGATAAAGATACTGGTGCAGGGTTATACCTACTTGGCTGCCAAGTAACAGGGAACCATTTGTGTCACTTTTCTAAGAAAATAAAAAAATAAAACTAAATTCAAGAAATTTTGGTTACTCTATCATCCAGAAAAAAATGGTACTGAGAGTAGGCTTTGTCTGTCTTTCTTGCTCTCCTCACCTAGATTCTACCCTAATAATTTATAAGTTATCTAAAAAAGCTACTAAGGAACACATATGTTGAAATGGAGCTGCCTCCAGGAGAGTCATCATTAATGCTAATCACTGAACTTTAGCCTAAATTAGCTTAATAGATTTTTTCAATTTTGCATCATATTTTGAGTTCACTGAGATATAATTCACAAACAAAATATGTTACATATCTTTAGTATATAGCTACCTGTGTTTGAAAAATATATTCCCAAATATTGTTACTAAACAAAGTCATCATACATTTACAATACCTCACAATATTTATTCATGCTCACATTAAATAAATTTTGTTTGTTCTTTTCTTGTCCTTTCTTTTCTTTTCTTGTTAATTTTTTTGATTTGAGCTACAGTCTTCCTAAACTGACCTCAAATGTAGAATCTTTACAAGACCTTAAGGTCACCATTAGATAACACTATACCACACTGTTTTACTTCTTTTATATTTCTATGTGTAAATTGAATTTTGCACTTAATGTATTTTATGTATGGCTTCTTTAGCTCTCATTAATTTAGTTTTTAAAATATGGCTAAATATAATAATTATCAATTTTATTGCTGAGTACTGAGTACACAGAAATGATTTAATGGGAAAAGGGGAAATCTTTCATCATGGGATTTGGAGAAGAAACATGAAAATATGTCCTGTTCTTGTCAAAATGTGCACTAGATATTAGGATCAGCATTCCCAAGAGTAGAAAAGAAGTATAAATTCTTTGGTCCCACACAGCAAGCATCTCTAGAAGTTGAAACAGTAAAGGTCCCAGAAAACAATTTTTTTTCTGAAGAGATATCAAGGGAATTTAGAAGTATATTAAGATGAGTATAGATGAATTAGAAATTCTGTAAAACCATCATAAACTATATTTGCAAAGAGTTGTCAAGGGAAGACCAGCTATATTTGCCTGTTTCACTTACAATCTTGAGATTCCAAGAAAGTGGGAGCAATGTTCACGGAAATGACATTTGTAAATTATTTCTATGGTAATCCATGCCTTCTCTTTCAAGGTTGTTAGTCATAAATTCTGAAAGACTCTGAATAGCTCATCTACAATCCAACTATACAACAAGAATGCAAGCTCTATAGCAGTTGACAGGCATGGAAAAAGGCAGTCCTTTAGTCTACACATTCCAAACTGCAGACATAAAATTAACAAACATCTCATGGGATGTTGAAATATGTTTTTTAGTCATGAAAAGATAACATGAAATGAATCTTATACTAAAAGACTTGTTTGAAAATCGTTTAATATTAAGGGAGCATTTCTACACAAATAATTCATTTTTCAAATCTATGCCAAAAAGATTACTAACAGTAAAGGAAAACCTTGTAAGTATTAATCATTGGCTTAAAATTAGAAAAAAAGAAAGATCAGCAATCTCCTTAAGGGTTTAAAAGAAAATTGTACTCAATTCAGATAAGAGTCAAAACTGAGCAAAGGGAAGTTCCAAGAGGCCTCGAATTTCTGTAACAAAACCTTCTCTATTCTAGAGAGACCTCGACTAAAGTTATCTGACACGTTAGTTGTTATTTAATTTAATTTAATTATATTGGGGTTAGTTTTATCTCCAGATAGTTCCAGAAATAAAGACATTAAATAGTGACAACCTAGTGTTTTAATAAGGAAAGACAAAATGAAATATATTGCAATGTATATATGATTCCATGATGTATTTTCAGCATAAGATGGTATTTGTCTAAACTCTGATGTTGCATATTTGCAGTCAACAAAATCATAAAATTCAGACAACAAAGTAGAGCTAATGGAAAGATGAGTTTTATCAGTCAACTTATAAAACATCTCTTCTATGTTCATCATCAATCTTGAGTTAATAGTTCATATATGGCTTAAAAGACATGTATCTGAGATGTAATGCAACCATCTATTCACTAGTCTTATACAGGATATTATCCACCAATATGCCACACCACTTTACTCCTAGAAGACACAAACTGAGCCACTTGAAAACCTGACAGGCCTGAAAAGGACATGGAAAGCAGATGATCCATTTGAGAATTCATGAAACCACCACAGAGTTTAATCAAGGAAATGTTCATGATAGAGTGAGCATCTCAGGCCTCTCCCTCCAGTGTCTGGAAGTAGTGATTGTCATCAAACCCAAGGCTGGTTCTATGTTCATATTTGCAATAATAACTAAACAAACAACAAAAGGCAATATTTTCTGTTGCATCTGCATATGCCTACTGTAGGATAGTGAAAATGAAAAAGAAAAAAATGGAGATCTAAGGTTACTCTAATACAAAATGATTCCAATGGTTCCTGAAGATTTACCACACAGAAATACAATACTTCATCTTCACACTGCTTCTTGAAATGTTTCATGAGCTGATTCATTTGAATAGTTTCCTAAAATGGAGAAACTTGGGCTCAAGTCTAGAGGGAGTGAGGCAAATCCTCAACTGAAATATTCACACTCAAGTTGGAGGTGAATTAGAAACTATGAATTATTATTTTCTTCCTTAGATAATGTTTTGTTTTTGTTTGCTTGTGTGTTTTGTTACAGTTCTGTTTAACTGAGTACTGGATTCATCTGAGATAGTGTTTGAACAATGAAGCCTTAGTCTAGAATGACTCAAAACCCAAATACTTATTTTTAAAAAGGCCCTTGTACCTTAGGATTAAGTACAATTACAAAATGGTTGCTTTGAACACTCAGAGAAGATTCTAAGTATTTATGGCATCAAAATAGCAGTTATCCACCATAGTCTTCATTATTTAAATTTATTTAATTATTTATTTTATGTGTATTGTATGGTGTGCGTGTATTGTAAGCATTCAGGCATTATTCTTGCCTGCCCCTGTTACCTGGCAGAATACACTCAGGCAGTACTCTGGTCAGCCCAGGGTTCCATGAGTACTAGTCTGCAAGCAGGTGCAAAGGACCCCTTTAAAAGATAGTCCCCCTACCTACTTATGCTCTCTTGCTTCCTCTTACTCTCTTACATACTTCCTCTATGCTCTTCTCTTACCCATTTCCTCTCCTCTCTTACCCTCTTCATCTCTATCGCTCTCCCTTCTCTCCCTTCCTCTCTGTCTCTTCTCCCCCTCTCGCTGCTCCCTCCTCCTTAAAAAACTCCATGGTTAATGTATCTCTTGGTTCATGTTCCATAGTATGCAAATTTAATTTGAACAAAAGAGTAACATATATGAGTGAGAGAGAGAGAGGGAGAGAGAGAGAGAGAGAGAGTTTCTGTAACATGACATCTGTGTTTGGGTCACATGACAATTTTCCGGAGTCTCTGGGATCCAGAGTTTTAACTCAGTCAAGCTTGACAAGTTCCTTTACTCACTCACTCATTTTCTGACTGCTGAGGAAGGAGTTATAACTGCTAAGACACATTTGGTTATAAATGCTGTTGGATTAATCTGACCTACATATTTTAAAAAAGAGGACTTCAAACTTCAAGTTCAATGATATGTTACTTTAGAGAAAAGATTATGCTTTTACGTGGGGAGCCGCCCCCACATTCTCTGTTACAAGATGGCGCCGACACCTGGCCGTTATGCCCTGCAAACAAGTAGAGTGCGCACGTGCCTGGTACTTTTCCATCCCTTACTCTCTGCCTCTCCCATGGCTTCATATGGGCTGACGAGCAGGAGCCAGTCAGGAGATGACACGTCCGAGGCAGGGACTGCTGGGCTATATAAGGGTTGGGCTTTTCGCTCCCCGGGGTCTCCGCTCTGTAAGCTTATGCTCTCCCTCTCAAGACACATTAAAGCTGTTCTGCAGAAGGATCCTAAGTGTGCTGCTTCGTTCTTGCTGGCGAGAAGGTAGTGCGGGACATCTGGTGCCGAAACCCGGGACTCGAGACCTCATCATCGTCAGCACCATTGGAGACCCCTTGGACTCAAGGAGGATTCAGAACTGCAGGTAACTATGCTCGGAGAGGTATGTTATTCTGGGACTTTGGATTGGAGCCTGTGTTACAATTGTTACATCTTTACAATTGTTAGGCGCATTAAGTCCGACGTAAATAAGCGGCAGTGCCTGACTGTGTGCTTTAGTCTCTTGTAGATAAAAGAGCTGTGCACGCACAGTGCGGTCGTTACTTTTGTTTCATATGCGCCCATAAGTTGGACATAGATAAGCCACAGGTGTTTATTTTCATCATGGGCTCCTCTCAATCTGGATAGCATGTCAGAAACCGAGCTTAGTGAGCGGTTAGGTGCACGTAAAAAGAAACCGGTTGTATCTAAGAAAGATAAACCCCCACCCCCCCGGTAAATCTAAGGATAAGGGGGAGCCCTTACAGTCCCCAAGAGGGACATTAGAAGATAAACAAAAAAGGGGAGAAGGCTTATACCCTTTTCAGGAACTGGAAGCTTTAAATCTTAGTAGTGGAGAGAACACAGAAGGGGATGATCTAGATCCAGAGGAGGAATATGATTTGGAAGAAGAAGCGGCCAGGTATGAGGAAGAGAGATATCATCCTGATGATTACCTATCACAAAAAAATAAAAGGCAAACAAAGAAATGTGGTATGTCCTCCTCACAGGCGGTACCTTCGGCACCTCCCCCTTATGAGATGTGCCCGAAGGCTTTCTCTTTTCTTCCAGAGAAGGTAAAGAGGAAATTGCGACTTGCCTACCCTGTCTTTGAAGGCGCAGAGGGAGGGCGAGTACATGCCCCTGTGGAGTATACTCAAATTAAGGAATTGGCAGAATCAGTTAGAAAATATGGGGTTACATCTAATTTCACTCTGGCCCAACTGGATAGGTTGGCCATGACGGCCATGACCCCGGCTGACTGGCAAACAGTCACTAAGGCATCACTTGTTAGCATGGGTCAATAACACCAAGAGTGGCTATTGCCATGGCATTGTTTACTATGAATTTTTTAAATCTGGATGATAAGGGTCAAAATGCAGCAACAAGGCATTGCTCGGATCCGCAAAGACCCAAAGAATTTGTAAAATGGAAAGATGTGCTAACTAATGAATGGAAAGGCCCGGATCCTATTCTAATAAGATCCAGGGGAGCTGTTTGTGTTTTTCCACAGAATGAAGAAAATTCCTTTTGGGTCCCAGAACGACTCACCAGAACCGTTATGGAGCAAAAGGATGGCGAGACATATTCCCATGACAAAGAGGAACAACTTGACATTGATGGCACTAATTGCAATGAATTGGACCTATGAATTTGAGCAAATGCTTCGCAAATTGAGGGTCGCCATTGTTCAGATTAATTCTACCCGCCTTGACCTGTCCTTCACGGAAGGATTGTCTTTGTGGATTTCTTCAGCTGTTTCATATTTCAAAGAATGGGTGGGGATGGGATTGTTTGGAGCAGTCCTATGCTGCACAATAGTGTTTATTCTCTGGCTGGTCTGCAAGCTCAGAACCCAAAACAAAAGAGATAAGGTGGTCATAGCACAAGCACTGGCTGCGCTTGAGCAAGGGGTGTCAACCGATATCTGGTTGACTATGCTTAAGCAATAGGCTGCCTACTGAACAGCTCCTGCACACCCGGAACATAGGTTCATTGCACAGGGTAGAGTGTTTAGTCTGGCCTCCCAAGAGGGGTGTTGAGCAAAGGCATCGCACAGAGAGTCATTTTCCTCTGAGAGACATGTTGTCCTGCATAAGGGTTACCTGCTGTATTTTTTCCCTTTTCCCAGAAAAAGTCAGAGGACAGGTCAGAAGCGTCCCGGATTTTGATGAATCTAGGGATAGGTTTCGTACACGTCTCACTAATTTTGTTCTTTGGGAAGTTCAACCACTGTCTCTGCCCTCTAATGTCCTGGGAGAGCCTGTTTGCTATTAAAACAAAAAGGGGGAGATGTGGGGAGCCGCCCTCACATTCTCCGTTACACGATGGCGCCAACACCCGGCCGTTATGCCCTGCAAACAAGTAGAGTGCGCACGTGCCCTGGTACTTTTCCATCCCTTACTCTCTGCCTCTCCAGTGGCTTCATATGGGCTGATGAGCAGGAGCCAGTCAGGAGATGACACGTCCAAGGCGGGGACTGCTGGGCTATATAAGGGTTGGGCTTTTCACTCCCCGGGGTCTCCGCTCTATAAGCTTATGCTCTCCCTCTCAAGACACATTAAAGCTCTTCTGCAGAAGGATCCTAAGTGTGCTGCTTCGTTCTTGCTGGCGAGACAGTAGCGCGGGACAGTTTTATTTCCACAGAAAATAAAAGGCTATGAGTTTTTTCAAAGGTAAAGACGATCAGGTTTGAATGAGGAAGACTCCCTGAATATCCTGGTTACAAACATAAAGAAAAAACCTAGAAAAACTACAAATCATGTGATGTATAGTTTACTTGCTCAAACATAAAACATAAAATTATCTTTGGCTGACTTATGTACAATGCACAGTCCCTACTTGTATTAATACAAATATGTATGTTACCTTTAAAAATTTACATATTTTCGGAATAAGGGGATCAGACACCAATAAAAACAGATAGCCAAGATTAGCCATCATTCAAAACATTTTCCAGGATGCTAACTGAAATGATCTCGCCTCACAGAATGCTCTAGCCAAGTTTTAACAATTGTCCTGATTTTTCTCAAGGTTCCCCCACAATTGCCAGCACTCCCAGTCAACAGGAAGTATTCTAGAAGAAACAAAACCCAGACTCCCATAGGATGGGTTATCGATGTTTGTTATCAATTTTGAGGGCTTGTTTATAAGCTGTTATTGGTCATAGTCAGAGAAAAGGTTAATTTAAAGAATTAAGTTCAAAGATCTCTTTCTAATTGAAAAAGGCATGCATGACATAGAAATGATTAGATAAAAGGGTGGATTATTGACTATAATTTAATCAAAAGAACAACTATTAATCCCCAAATATTTTACATTAGTATTGGTTTTGGTATATTGATACAAATTTAAGGTTAGTTTTGTTATATTGTTTGTATTTTTCTATTCTTGTTTAGGGTATTGTGTTTATGCAGTTCATTTAAAATGTAATACATAATTATATGCAGATTAATATTCATCTACAAAGTCAAAATTATAATTATGTCAGGTACATTTTCAAGGTCATAAACAGATATATTTAGATAGATGATCTTCAAACACTTCAAGGACATATAGAACTTGGCATTTAATGTGTTTAATAACTTAAGGATTTTCATGACATCAAGACATACCTGCTCCTGGCAGAACCAGTTATATCACAGAAGATAATTGGCATGAAGAAACTCCCTGTGGTGTTTGCCTTCCTTAGGGCAAGAGCTAGCCATTTGGGCAAAACAACAACAACAACAAAACACACTTGCCTCAATTGTTGATACTGTATTGTCCAAACTAGACTAGCAGGATGCAAAATAAAACTATCAGACTTCGCCAAGATAAGGTAAGACAGTCCTTCAACATTCCCTGCTTCTCAGAAAAGTCTGTCAGATATATTAGGCCTGTAGGTCAAGGATGAATGCCCTAAAGTTACAGAAGAACTTTTGGTGACTATCCAGTCAGCTAGATGTCCTTGTCATTAGGTAACATTTCACCCTTCTGGGATCTTTGATGGAGTTAAAGTCTTTCCTTAGTTATTATAAAAGATAAATTAGATATGAAATTTTAGATTCACAAAGGAAGGATAGATGATAGAATATTTTTTTCTGGTTTTATGAAACACAATTGGACTGATATTATAACTGTAATTCTTACCTGATGACTGTTTTATTGTATATAATTTTACAATGTTAAAGCTAAAACCTTCCCCTTTTATTTAGACAAAAGGGGAAAGTGCTGTGGAATATTCCTTTCCACTATGGGAATGTATGTCACTGCAATTGGTTTAATAAAGAAGTTGATTGACCAATAGCTGAACAGGATAATGTTAGTTGAGGAAGCCTAACTGAGAATGCTGAGAGAAAGAAGGGCAGAGTCAGAAGAATTACCGGTAGTTGCAGGAGAACAAGACATGTGGGAAGAGCGGTAAAGCCATGAGCCATGTGGCAATATATAGATTGATAGAAATAGGTTATTTAAGCTTGAGATATTGGCCAAGGATTTACAATTAATAATAAGACTTTTATTGTTATTCAAGAGAGGCTGTCTGTCAGCACAGTGACTCTGCCAATATTCAATCAAAATATAACCTAAAAATTATGGTTCACAAAGAAGTAACCAAACTTCTATTTAAACTCATCAAATGTAGTTCCAAATAATAGTTGAGATCTTTTAGGATGTTCTCCCAGTCTGCTGCTAAACTTGACAGTATATTTCTATCACTTTGCTTTGAGTGAAGTTTCCCCTACTACTTTACCCAATAAGTGCACCTTTATTTTATTTTTAAAGTAAATGTTAAGTACTTGGAAAAACCTGACCCAGACCTCATGCACCATTAGCTGGATATCTGTCAGGGATGTTGTTAACATCCCTCAGGTGAGGTAGAGTTGAAGGACACAGAATTGGTGATTTTGAATCATAGAGGTGATCTTGACACAATGACAGGAAAATCTATTCTGTAAAAGGAACATAGCTGGGATCTGTCAGGTGTGAACACGTTTTATCTAGAAAAGTAAATGTTCCATAGTATGGGCAGCACAGAGCATCATTTCAAAGGAGTCAATATTGCTAAACTTTCTGTGTTTCTATCTCTAAGAGTCTGTCAGAAATATCTGATTCTGTTTTCATCCTGGAATTTTACTTAATCAACAGTATAATTTCATTTGTGCTTTCTCAATTTTTATGCAAGTTGACAGCTTTTAAACCAATCATTCTATATACTGATTGTTTAGTAACTGCAGCATACAGAGATGTTTCTGAAAAAAAAAAACTACTTTATCAACAGATGAAGACTTTGTTTTCTATTCAATGAAAAGTTATTTTCAAAGGTGTCAAAAATTAACTAGAACATTAGCAAAAGTTTGCATCATTTTAAGACTATATCATTCATTTCATTTTCTAATGTTTGTGATTGGATTATTAATTTGTGTTTAATTGTGTATAAATTGTGCTAAGGGATCATGATATAGTGCTTTGTTTTCATTAGTATTTTATGCTTATGATTGTGGATGAGTATATAGTTTTTAAATTTCATGTCTTCCTAACAAAACTAAGGATACATGTTTTTTTTTCAAAGAAGCAAATTTATATTCTAATTAAAAATAATTACTAATGACTTATTAGAGAAAAGCCAGGCAGTGGTAGCACATTCCTTAATCCCAGAACTCAGTAGGCGGAGAAGGGCAGATCTCTGTGAATTCAAGACCAGCCTGGTCTACAGAGTAAGTTCCAGGATCTCCAGCACTGTTACACAGAGAAACCCTGTCTCAAAAAACAAAACTAGCTAACTAACTAAATAAGCACTGATCACTGTGTGAATGGACTTCCCCGCCACACACACACACACACAAGTATTAAACCACAGACAGGAAACCTCTGAATTGGTGCTTCTGATGATGTTTCTCCTACAAGGAAGAGTGCTTTAGGTATGGATTACATCTACATATAAAATAAGCACATTCATCATCTCTGTCTTTCAACACAGATGATGAAGCATAGATCCAGTAAAGCACATCGCATTCTATCAGTGGCTTCTGAAGTCTAGAATGTAATTTTTCTTTTTTACTTACTAATCTCATAATTAACTTTCAAAGCAACCTTAAAACTATGTATAATAATACTTCTAGAAGTACAAAAAAGTGGAATTATAAAGATAAATAAAACACAATTCTTGTCTGTCAGGAATATGAATTCTAGTGAACAAATTATTTTAAGGTTCAGTAATCAAGAAAATCAATAGAACTGAAAAAATGTTCCATTATCCATTTATATAATTTGTCAAGAAGTAGCTATTCCAGCAACTATAAACTCAAAGATAAGGTTTCAATAACTGTTAAAAATATATCAAGATAGCATAATATTCACCAAAATGGAATTTTCAATCTATATTTCATTTTTTGAATAACAAAAACAACTATTTCAAAATGCAAGAATACTGTCTACTGGTCCCAACTCTTAAATTAATGTAGTATGTATACATCTTAAAGTATTTTAATTTATTTCAGATTTTCATGTATCCAATCTACATATCAACTAGGTTATGTGTAATTTCAATGTATGCATACAGACATTGGTCAAATCAAATGTCATTTATTCCTCTTTTGTGTCATTTTCCAATCCCTAGTAGTAACAATTCTATATTAATGCTGAATTTTGTTGTTGTTGATTTAGATTTCACATAGGAGACAGAACAAGACATTTGTGCTTTTATATCTATCTTATTTTGTTTTCTAAAATTTCTTCAGTTCTTTCCTTTTTCTCTAAAACAAATGAATTTATTCCTTTACTGGCTAATGGGAACACATTGGGACTCTGTTGCTCACCATTTTGTTCAGTCATCATTGATAAACACCTACACTGACTCACATCATACCTACTGTGACTAGTGCAGCAAAGAACACAGAGATGATGGTATCTAGTTTGTATGTTTATTTTGTCAATTTAGAAACATACCAAGAAGAGGGACAGATATACCATGTAGTTAACTCCTTGTGCAGTCTGAATATAAAAAACAGGAGCAGACATAAAGGAAAAATTTCTTTCCCTTAGTTTGGCACAATATTGACCTTGGATTTGTTACATAGGAATAAAATATAAATAGTGTTACCCAAATTTTAGCTTTTGAAAGACTGTACTGGTTTGCATTTTACCAAAATTTTACTAGATGTCCACTCCATCCAAATCCTCCCAAGACTTTGTTATTGGTTGTTTTGCAATAATAACAATCTTAACTGAAATTATCTGTTTCATTATAGTAACTTTTCTGATGGCTAATGATAATGAACATTTTTATATGTTTGCTGTTCATTTATCTTTCTTATTTTCTAATGGCTATTAAAATTTTTTGCTATTGTATGTGTCCTTTCTTTCAAAGTAGTTCTCTGTAGTCTAGGCTAGTCTTGAACTCTTGAACTAACTGTATATCACATGCTACCATTAAACTCATAAAAATTCTCCTGCCTTGACTTTGTAAGTGCTTATTGTAAGTATGTACCATCACATTCAGGTGTACAATTTTAATAAGGTTATTTCTTTGCATGTTGTTAAGTTTTAAAATTTACTGAAATTCTGAATAAAGTTTGTTGTTGTTCATTATTGTTTTGGATCCTCAAAAGCTTTTGTAGACAAATTGTTTAACACTTTGAAGACTGTCATAGCTAGTTTGATCAAAATTATATTGAAAATACAGATTGTTTTTATATAGAATATTCATATTTAAGGTATAAGTTGTTTTAATTAATCAACATGGGTGGCTATTTCCTTTGCATGTCTTTAATTTCTTTAGAGTCTTATAATTTTCATTGTATATGTCTTTTAGCCATGTAGTTTGGTTTATTATGTAATTACTTGAAAAACTGTGAGTAGTAGTAACTTGAAGATTTCTCATCAGTGGATAAAACACTGAATTTTGTATGTTTATATTGAACGCTGCAAACTAACAGAGTGTGTTTATCATTTATAATACTCCTAGTGCTTTTAGAAAAGTATTTACTTTTATAGTATGTATATAGTCACATCATCTGCAAATGGAAATGCTTTAACTTCTTCCTTTCCTATTAATGGTCTTTCATTTAAGACTACTGTCTAATTCTAGTCACTGAAGCTTCCGGCACTGTACTGAATCAGGATGCTAAGAGTTGAGTTAGCATAAGAGAAACACTTTAGTGTTGATCTCATTCAGTATGAAGTTGTCATATACTGTGAGCAAGTGAAGACTGGATTCCCAAACTTGAGTTATTATCCAAATATATAAGTTAAACTTGCTGCAGTGGGTGGATTAGAAGGCAGAACAAACTGGAATGTTAGTGCTCCACCAGGAGATCAATTCAGTTCCAAGTGATGGCTCATAGACTACAGCTTGGATACATACACCTTTAGGATAAGGTAAAATACACTAAAAATATAAAGGCCGGAGCTTGAGAAGATCATGAAATTAAGAATTAATAAATAAGAGTTCCTAGTTGAAAGATACATATTTTCTTTTTATCTTGAGACAGACAATCTAGAAATGTAGGGAATAACAAAATTCTGATAAAATAAAATGTAGCCTTACTTTAAATTTGTTGTGAAAATAAATTTTAGGAATTTAAGAAATGTATAAAATGCAGCACTAGTGAGACTATTCAAAGTTTGAACATGTAGAAAGAAGAAAAAGTGAAGAATCAAAAGAATATTGAAATTTCTAATATCATCAGTAAGATTATCACAACTATTCAATTATTGAGACAGGTAGCACAAAGAATATTTTCTTTTGGACAAGTTGTTTGATTATGTATATATATATGTGTGTGTATTTATACATATATACATATATGTGTGTGTGTTAACTTGTGGAATAGGCACATAGATATTTAGAATGCAGGAAAAATGTCTGGATTGAAAATAGTAAGAAACTTTATGGAACAAATAATAATAGCCAAAGAAAGACAATGTTTTAGAAATGTCAAAAATAATAGGAAATACAATTGAAATAACATAGTGGCTGAGCAGAAGAAAAGCAGTGTGAAAAGTGATATAAAAGATCCCTACAATCACATTCAGCCTTGGAAAGAGCAAAATCAGACTGCGGTGATTGTGAGGGAATCAGGCTGATGCCAGGCATTTAGGAAAGTATGGGAACTTGGGCTAGTTAGACAACTAAGAATAAAGTATATCAACGAATGTAGGAGAAAAGTATATGTTTAAATATGATGAAGTTTTGACTATCTTTAAATAAGACTTGATACTAAAATATAGGGAGTTGAAAAATAAAGTGAAAATGAGAAGAACATAATAGAATGACTCATAGGATACTATAGAATTTTGTGTCTGGAATCTTCTAATTTTTTTGTAGTGAACCATTGTGTTACCAGCTGAGAGGGGAACTAGCTTTCTCAAATAAATGGTGGAGACAAAAGGAGTGGGTTTATACTTGCAGATAACAAGAAGACAGACAAGAGAAAACATTGGATTTCTAACCAAGTTTCAAGGCCATCTGCCACAGCAGGATAATGGTGGCCAACAATGCAGATGCTGAGATACTTTGTTCCTAAGAATCAGGAAAATAAAAGATTGATGAAACTCACACATTCAGAATTAAAATAATAGAATACTTCACTTAAAAAATTAGCTAAATTATTCTCAGAAAGTGGTGGCACATGGCTTTAATCCTAGCACTTGGGAAACAGAGACAGGCAGATCTGGGAGATGGAAAACAGCCTGGTCTACAGAGTAAGTTCCAGAATATCCAGAGCTGCACAAATAAACCCTGTCTCACAAAACAAAAAACCAAAACAAAAACAAAATAAAACAAGGCAAAAAATGATAGCTAAATTATTATATTCTGTTACGCATTTTGTTCTGTAGTTAGCTATGTAAGTGGTAATGGCTTAAAATTTTATTTTTACTTTAGGATAAACTGTCCATTGAAAGAACACATCAGTGTTTAATAGCTCAAATTTTGTAGAACTCTGCTAGTGTTAAGAATCTACTTGGAAGTCAGCTTCAATGTGGAATGCTGGCAGTAACCAGGAAGTGTGACCAGGCCTGCCACGTAGCAGTGCCTTGGTCAGCACACGGGTTTTGTCTAGGATCTGCTCTGAGCTTCTTCACAGTATCCTGGCTCTGCTCCAATAACATCTGTTCTTGTAGGTGTAGAGTGAGATGAGAATCGCTGGACACTTGATGATAGGTCTCAGGAATTGTACAGTGTATGTTAGCCTAAAATATAGTCTAGCAGTCATGGAATCTGAAGTGATTCAGATGAAAATGTTGTAGCTCCTATCATGGGGAGGGGCTTCAAAGAAATGTATTGCCATCCTTTAACCTACCTCAGTGGAGAAGGGCAGAGTGGACTTGTTAGTGAAGAAACATAAAGGAGAAAAATGGTGATCACTTTTAATGTATAAGTTGGGTGCATGGCACAAAGTGCCTTGGTTAGGACACAATTTTGCCATTTTCCTCCCCAATTATACTTTAAAGGTATGAAGAGGAGGGACAAATGTACCTCATGAAAGAATCAGAAATTCTACTCAAGAAGAGAGCGCCCTTAGGGGATGACAATATTTTAGATAAAACATGAAACAATTTCCTGGAGAGGCTGAGGGCACAGCTGTGTTTATTGATTCTTGAATGGAGGATCTGGAGGACACAGGAAAGGATATTTGGGAAGGGAGACCAGGGTGACACTGTGAAGTTTTAGAATAGAGTGCTGTGGGACAGATTATGAGTGTGCAACAAAACTGGCAGCTTGGTTGTACATGAAGAAGCCTTGGATGGATGAGTGAGGAAGAGGTACTTGGGATTCTTCAAGGTCCATAAAAGCCTAAAAGGGATACATTGAGCCTGGCTGCATAACCTGGATTGACAACTAGTGCTGGTATCAAGTGAGTGTAAGCCTGTTTGCGTGTGGGTATGCACATTCGCACTGCTGTGTGGGTACTGGCTGAAAGATCTGAGGTTTTCTAATATCTTCCAGATAAAATGTCTAGCACAGGGCCTGCTAATCCCCCAAACACCTACCCATTTCAGCTGTCATGGGTAGATATGTCCATACATGTATGATATAGAACAGTTTTAAAGAGTTAACATAAAGTTTCTAACATTCCAATCTCCCTTTTAACTGAAAGGACAGATGCACTGAGTATCTATTTCTTGTTGATAAGAGATCCTGCTAAGTTTAAACACAATCTTTAAATCACAATAAAAATACGCGTGTAATCTATAATAGTGGTGTGGGACTTCTCCCCAGTAAGCAGCTGATGTCCCCATTCCTGTCTTTCTCTGCCTCCCATTCTTTCACACAATTTCACCAACAGATACTTTGGGTTTTTGCCATTAATAGAAATTTGTTGTTATGGTTAATCTTGACTGTAAATTTCTTTCACCTGGAAAGAACTAAAAGACATTCTTCTGGATGGTTCTATGTAAGTACATCAAGAAGGTCATGCGGTGCTGGGAGAAGACACTTCCCAGTTGGGTGGCACTTTCTAGTTACCCAGATATTAGTATGTCTGAAGAAAGGCTGTGGCTTGCCTTTACTTCTTGCTTCCAGAAGTGTATAACTCTGTAGCTGGTACTACTTCCATTTTCCACTGATGTCATACTCCTGCTTTTGTGGGTTCATTATGGACTGAAGAGGAGTGATTCTCCAATAATACCATAGGCCTTTAGCACCAAAGCGGGACTGTTGAAGAATCCAGTTTCATAGACCTTGTAACAATTCTATTCTCATCAGCTTCTTGGTGAGAATAGCCATGGTTGCAATACTTACCTTCTACCAGTTTTAAACTATTCTAGTAAGTCCCTGCGTAATGTATATATGCATATAAACACACACACACACACACACACACACACACACACACAGACACACACACACACTCTTTTCCTTTGAACTCCAGTGGGTGTTAAACATTTTCATACTACATAATGACACCATCTAAAAATGTATTAATCTGCATTCATAGCCATCTTGGGATCCACACAGATCCTTACACAGGTTGGAAACAAGGTAATTCTGACCTGTACTCTTAACTTCTAGGATGGTGTCTCTTTCAGAATCCAACACTTAAATAAGAGGAGTTTTGTGTGAAACACTGGCTCAGTCATAGCAAATCAATTCCTCTGCTCACTGTTCAAATCAGTATCCAAATTTCACATGGCTCTTCCAAAAAAATGAGCTCTGAGAATTAATCTCACCTCAAAATATTCATTTTAGCTAGTAGAGAATTACATGTCTCTCATACAACCTAATTATTTTTTAACATTTTTATTTAAATTAGAAACAAGCTTTACATGTCAATCTCAGCTCCCTCTCCTTCCCCTCCTCCCCTCCTCCCAGCCCCCCACACAATCCCAACTCCATTCCCCAGAAAGGGTGAGGCTCTCCATGGGGGATCTCCAGAGTCTGTTATTTTGTTCAAGGCAGGGCCTAGGCCCTCCCGCAAGTGTCCGCACTGAGAGAGCATCCCTCATTGTGGGCATGCAAAGTCCATTTGTGTGCCAGGTATAAATACTGATCTACTACCCAAAGTCCTCTAGGTTGCTTAGGCCTCGTCATTGACACCCACTTTCAGGGGGTCTGGATCAGTCCCTTTCTGGCCTCTCAGCCACCAGTCTGTGGTCCAAGATCTGTTTCTCTGGGTTTCACCAGTCCAATCTTGACCCCTTTGCATATCACTCCTCCCTCTCTGTCTCTGGGTTCCAGGATTTCAGTTTAGTGTTTAGCTGTGGGTGTCTGCCTCTGCTTCCATTTGTCACTGGATGGAGGTTCTAGAATGGCATGTAAGGTAGTGTCAAACTCATTATCAGGGAGGGGCATTTAGGGTAGTTTCTTCACTATTGCTTAGTTTGCCAGTTGGTGTCATCCTTGTAGATCTCTGGAAATCTCACTAGTGCCTACAACCCAATTCTTAAAGTATCGCATTGTTATGACATATGAGCATGTTCTAGAGAAAATCAAAAGGAAAATTATAATATTGGATATAATGTTGCAACAAGAACTCTTTCCAACCAGCTTGGTTGCACAGCCACCTCAGCCCCAAATAAGCACATGGGGACTTATATTAATTATAATACTGTTGGTCAATTACTAGGATTTCTTATTGGCTAGCTCTGTCTTAATTATTAACCCATTTCTATTAATCTATGCATTTCCATATGGTCTTGGCTTACCAGGAAATGTCAGACCTGCAATTTCTTTGCCTGCTACAAAATGACTGCTCATCATCTCTGCAGACATGAGAGCAATTTGCTGTTTGTCCCTGCTTATATCCTGATTCTACCCAGCTACATCACTTCCTGCCTGTCTGTACAGACCTCCAGATCCCTATGGTTAACTAGTGGCAGTTTCTGCCCAGCTATGTCATTTCTTGTCAGTCTGTACAGACCTGAACACCTCTACGGTTAGCTGGTGGCAAGCTTCTTTCTCTGACCCCAGACAGGCTTTATTTGTACAAGAAAGGTATCACCATACAAGGCACCTTTCCTTTTAGATTAAAAGATTCAAGATTTCACGTTTTCCTGTTTGCTGCATTCTTTATTAAAATAATGACCAGCATAAGAAATAGGTTGCTTGGGTCTTTTATAATAGTTTAGATTCAACCTGTCAAAGTAATGAGATGTGTTATTTTAAATGTAACCAAAATATTCCTTAATGTAAAAAATAGTCTCCAGATAACAGTGAGTGAAGTCAGAGATATTGTTATGTAATTATTTTCAGTTAAATGTATTTTATTTAATAAGGTAAACATTATGTTTATCAATATTACAATTTTATTCAAACTATCAAAATTACATTATATTATATGAGAGAGCATAGTTCATTAACTTTTATTATTAAATAATACATTTGTAAACTATTGCAAACATA
This sequence comes from Mesocricetus auratus, assembly GCF_017639785.1. NCBI lineage: Eukaryota > Metazoa > Chordata > Mammalia > Rodentia > Cricetidae > Mesocricetus > Mesocricetus auratus. The sequence continues at coordinate 15,755,988 of NW_024429189.1, read as the reverse complement.
TCAATTTATGAATACCTAAGGGAGAATATAAAAATATCAAATTTATTTCTGTGAACTTCCTAAGTAAAAACAGATTAAAGATTGCTATTTCTGTTTGTTTTTACTTAAATTTTTCAGGCTTTGATGCACAAGCTCTTTGGACCCTTTTCCCTATGTAAATATTTGTGTTCTGTTAACAATAGGTGCTTACGGATGGAGCCTTGTTGTGTTTTCTTGTGGATTTGTCCTTAGGATCCTTCTCTTGTGGGTTTTCTCTCCTTTAAAGCAGCACTGTCTCTAGTGTGGCTGGTGTTCTGACTTTGTGCTGTTCTAGTAATAGCCACAGAGCACCTGAAAACATGTTCCATTATCCCTTTAACCTTATTACCTAATGACCGAATCTCAGGATAACTTTTTCCCTAATGATGTCATAATTCTTCATACATTTAATTTGAATTACACAGCTTCTATAGAGACATAGTTATGTATCTGGACCTCAGAAACTGAAAATGTGCTAGCTGTTTTCTTTGGAGACATTTTCAGTCTTTTTTCCAACCATACAGTTCAATAGATAGAATAAGAATACCTGCATGTTAGAAGCAAGAGAAGGGTGGTTCTAGCTTAGTCATGGTGAATAAACTGAACACACATTTCACAGGAAGAACAATATTTGCCCCCATAATACAGGACAATAGGCATAGACTTTTTTATATGGTACCAAGCTTTGAAAAATAGGGTTTTAGTTGATTAGCGATTTATTTTTTGTAACAAAGTACCAAGTTACCAGTATTCCTATTGCATTCTATAATTTCTGGCTATTCTGGATGAGAGGAGATGTCCTTCTGTATATGTTTCTCCTATTGGTTGATGAATAAAACACTGATTGGCCAGCAACATCTGGATATCTCTGTTTTTCTTGGTAATTTATGTTAAGCAGATCAAAACTGTAAATAACATAATTAAACTGAAAGCACAGAGAATGACTGGTAAATATACACATCAGACAGGCAGGCATTCAGGTAGATGACAGATGATAAGGTAGATTTTCTTTTGGACTTGACATAGACCTCAGCCCAGATTCCTATCAGGGACTCCATGCCCATTGTAGGTGTTGTTGACATAGGTAAGGTTAGATCTCAACTCTCACTAGAGAAGCTTCTTTCTGCAGCACTAGAAAATGGCCAAAACATGGCAAAATGGAGAGAGCAGACCAGTGGGCCTGTTATCACTAAGATATCTATAACAATCCCTGTACCTATGGCTCAGGAACAACACAGATGACAGGGCGTGAAGATTGTAAAAGTCTGAGGAATAACAAGTCTGCAGTGGCATTGTACATTCTAGCTCTGACAGGAAAGCTATACCTGTGAAATATCAGCAGCATGACTGGCTAGACAAGGCACAGGCCATTTAAGCAGAAGTGGACAAGGAAAAGGTAAGATGATAGGAGGTGGATGACAGAACTATCTTTCAATTAAATTAAAAACTAGAAAGAGAAAACATAAATAGATGATAGGTTGTAGATATAAAGTACATCAGCAAACAGAGTGGGAAGAGAGAATATTGATATTTACCTAAAAAGAACTTTAGTAAAGAATCTGAGAAAAAGTTACTGATTTTCATAAGACCAAAATATTGGTAACATAGAAGGAAAAAAATGGATTTAATTCTGATTGGTCTCACACTGAGCTCTATGACAAGAAGAGTTAATAGGAACAAAACCCCAAAGATAATATTATAAAGGCTTTCTGTGGTTTCCAGACAAATGGAGAATAAGAGAAAATGAGGACAAGCATGGAGAAAAAATTCCCCTTTCCCAAAAGCTCTTTTTGAAAATTACTTGGAGACTTAGAGACTCTGTTGACTTTAATTAAGTGCTCATTAGATTGACAAACTTTTTAAAACAGTGTTCCCGCTTGCCATGTGGGTTTTCATATGCTCTCCTGGATTTCTCTCTAAATTACTTTAGAACCCTGTCAAAATAACTTGTTTATTCAGGGGAAATCACTCATCACTCTTTCAAGAACCCAGATAGATTTTTGTCTTGTGGTTGCTGCTTTGTTATTTTAACACAGTCCTATAATTTCCACTGAAATCTCTTTAACTCCTCTCTGCAAAGTCAAAGTCTCCCCAAATTGGACTTAATTCCTCTGATACCAGTGGGGAAATAACTTATAATCTTCAAAATCTCCAGAGTCAGAAGCCATTGCTTATATAATTGAATAGAGAAAGTCCTGGAGGCAGGGCTATGCCCTAACTAACAACTGAACAACCCTTCCACTGTCCACACTACAGAAAATAAAATGAGTTAAGCAAGATAGTATGTGTACATTAATACTGTTATCTGAATTAACACTGTTTTTGAAGTGAATTTGATATATTCTTGTCTTAAACAATTTCTACTTAGCAAGCTTCACCTTGATGAAAATGCTATTGGAGGATGAACATTACCACAAAATTTTGGGTCCAACACAAAACTGCAACTTGGAGAAAGTATCACATTAAAATACTTATTGTCAATGAAGTATCATGACATTCATCACCTTCTGGATCCTCCTTTCTTGTCACATGCTTCTTGTCATCTGATGCAATATCAAATGAAGCACCTATGACATTTACACTAAAATTGAAGATTTTCAAACATGACCCAGAAAACTACTAACATACTAACATTTTCCTACTTATAGCTATTGCCTTAGGTCTTTTGATTCATATAAAAACCAATGAGAAAAGTCATCAAACAAGATTTATATCTATATCAATATGGCGGAGTATCACCAGTGGTGTGAATGGATTTCCTAGATAAGTTAGTAGCATTTGATTTTATTTTTTCTAATTTTATTAATTCAGAACAATGAGACATTAACTTAAGAGTTAAAATAATCTGACAGCATCTAAGATGTTCCAATACAAATTTGTTGTTATAACTTTTGATAAATGCTCCTCTAGAACACAGGACATGCCTTCAACACTTGAGAAAAAAATGCTAATAATGGCAAAGACACAATTTCCCAACAACTATGATGTCTAAAATTCACATGATTCACATGGCCAAAGTGTATCTTGGATGTAGATGAACTTAATCTTTTTGAACAGTGTTCACTGGAGAATAGAATGGCACAATTAGACAAGTAAATTTTGAGTGGATATCCATAAAATCAAGCAAACTCCTACTCTAGAAATTAGAGCAATTCCAGTAGAATGGTACTAGGATGGCTTATAGCTGTTTCATTGATAATCCCTCCAAAGTGAAACAAAGTTCTCCAGAAGAGAGAAGCTTCTATAAGGCAAAAGGCACAGCCAAGAAGACAAAAAGGCAGCCTACAGAATGGGAAAAGATATTCACTAACCCCACATCTAACAGAAGGCTGATCTCCAAAATTTACAAAGAACTCAAGAAGCAAGACTCCAAAAAAACCAAAGGATCCAATTAAAAAGTGGGCTACAGAACTAATAGAGAATTCTCAATAGAAGAGTCTAAATTAGCTGAGAGGCACTTAAGGAAGTGTTCAATATCCCTAGCCATCAGGGAAATGCAAATCAAAACAACTCTGAGATACCATCTTACTCTTATCAGGATGGCTAAATCAAAAACACCAATGATAGTATATGCTGGAGGGGATGTGGAGAAAGGGGAACACTACTCTATTGCTGGTGGGAGTGCTGACTCTTACAACCACTTTGGATATCAGTATGGAGATTCCTCAGAAAAATGGGAATAAACCTACCACAAGTCCCAGCAATTCTACTCTTAGGCATATACCCAATAGATGCATATTCATTCAACAACATCTGTTCCACTATATTCATAGCAGCATTATTTGTAATAGCTAGAACCTAGAAGCAACCTAGATGCCCCTCAACTGAAGAGTGGATAGTACAATGGAGTACTACTCAGTGGAATAAAACAATGGAATCTTGAAATTTGCAGGCAAACGGATGACACTAGAAGAAACCATCCTGAGTGAGGTAACGCAGTCACAAAAAGAGAAACATGGCATGTACTCTCTCATATATGGATTTTAGACATAGATCTGGGGAGTGCCAGCCTACAATCCCATGGCCAGAGAGTCTAGGAAACAGAACCTTCAACCAATGACTGATGGAAGCAGAGGCAGACACCCACAGCTAAACACTGAGCTGAACTCAAAAAACCCAGTGACAAAAAGGGAGGATTGATGAGCATAGGGTTCAAGACTGGGCTTGTTTAACCCACAGAAACAGCTGACCTGAACAAAGGGGACCTCTTGAACCCCAAACTGATGGCTGGGAAATTGATGGAGACCCCCTGAATGTGGGTGTCAGTGAGGAGGCTTATGCAATCTATGGGGTAGTAGATTAGTATTTATCCCTGGCATACAATGGATTTTGGGTGCCCAAGACACAATGAGAAATGCTCTTTCAGCCTGGACTCCTGAGGGAGGGTCTAGGACCTGCCCTGGATGAAATGACAGACTCTGGACACCCTGCATGGAGGGCCTCACCCTCCCTGGGGAAAGGAGTGGGGGTTGGGGGAGGGGGACAGGGGGAGGTTGGTGGAGGACATGGGAGGAAGGAAGGGAGGAGAGGGAGAGGGAGAGGGTCAGAGAGGGAGGGAGTGGGAGAGGGAGCTGGGATTGACATGTGAAGCAACCTTGTTTCTAATTTAAATTTAAAAAGAAAAAAAGTACAAAAAAAGAATAGGGAAATGAATTAGGGTGGAGTCATACAATTTATTGTTATTTGGCAATTTATTTATTTGCTTATTTATCATGGTACAGGGGTTGAAACTAAGTATTTGTACATATGTGACAATTACTGTACTGTTGTACAAAACTCTCAACATGTTTTTCCTTTTTTGTTTTGAGGTAGGATCTTGCTAATTTGCCCAGACAGGGATTGAATTCACTTTTAACCCAGAGAGGCTTTCAACTCATGAGGTTCTGGGCTCTGATTCTTGAGTATCTGACTGTCATCACACAGGGCTATTGAGATTACTCTGTAGACAAAGGTGTTTGCTGCCAAGTTGATGACCTGTGTTTGTTCCCTGTTACATACAAAATTCAAGGAGAGAACCAATTACAGAAACTTGCTGGCACATGTGAGCCAGAGCACACCCATTCACACCCTCACATGCTCACATATTCATGCACACACACAGAGACACATACACAAACACACATGCACACACCACACACACAAGCAAACATGCACACAAACATCTAGGCACACACACTTACATAAAGCCCTCTGACATACAAAGGAATAGACCCAGTTAAACATGTTTTTTATTTACTGAATACAAAGAGTCCTAGAAAAGAAGTCTTATTATATGATTCAATTTGTGCTAAATCCAAGAACGACTGAAGTTATCCTCTGGTGAGAGAATTTAGAAAGATTGTCTACAGGCTTGAGAATGGTGTAGAGGAACAAGATGGGAGACCTGGGCAGTGGGACATGACTGCTTTTAGAGATAGAAATAATAATTGTTATCATACCCTACTTACTATATATGCTTTTAAAAGTCATCTTAGGTACTTTTATTCTTCCTTAATAACAATAAGTCAGTCCCTGGAGCCCTGCAAGGACATGACATCTCATCAAAAATATTGAGATGTAACTGTTGTAAACTCATGATTCTGAGGTGGAATACCGAACAATTGCATTAATTTAGAGGACCACAAAAGAGAGCAGCATTTTGTATTGCTTCTCTCTGATAATATGTTTGCCCTCAGAGAGTACTAGCTCTGGGCGTGAAAATTTGTAAAGAATTGTACATAACATTTTCCTAATAGCTGAGTCCTAAGACAGACAGACAGTAGTATATGTAATAGTCTCTTGCCTACTTTATCTTGTAAATAATATTATTGAAATATTTCAAGTACATGAGCCCTAACATTGTTGTGATAATTGACACCACTGAGATAGTTTCTCCAAAAACCCTAGTCCCTCACCCATGCTCCTACTTGTTTGGCTTGGGTTACTGTCTGAACTAAAGGCAAGTTGGCCTCCCAATAACTTATTTGCTTAATGTTCACATCCATCCTGAAGCTTCAGACTTGTTAGCTTATGTGGCCATGTAGGTGTCAGACACTGAAGAAAAATAAAAATAAAATATGAAGCCATAAAATAATGTTTTTCTATGACAGAAGTCTGGATTAGCTTGTGGCAAAATCATATTTAGCTTTGCTCACATTTTTTCTACCAAATAATTGATTTTGATTTATGTTCACAATAACTAGAAACAAATTTTAACTGAGTTTCCAGACTTGGCAGTTCAATTCCTCACAACTCAGTAGCCAGACCAATCATTCTACAGCTTGCTATATTTTATACCAAGCCACAGTCTGCGGGCAGTTTGCCTGCACATCATATCCTTGCCTTAGGTACAAACTGATAAAAACTTTAGATGAGATTTCCATACCAACAGCTACCACGGTAGGAAACGGGGTAGAAGGTGGGTAATAGCTTATACCAACATGCCTGGTAGATAAAAAAAAAAAGAGCCCATTTTCCATAATTCGCTCAAACTCCAAACAGCAACTTAATTTTCTTTCAGTTTTCAGTTTGAGATGCACGGCAGGGATCTCCTCCCCAGGCAAAAGGCAATATGAGGTGAGAAGAAGAGCATGCTGCCAGCACAGGTATAGGCCTGCATAATGGAGCTGTGGTACTGGAAAAGAGGCTTTTCATTTTAACAACTGCGAGAGTGAGGAAAGGAGCATAATGAAGAAGAAATAATTGAAGTGGGAGAGAGAAACATTAACTATGCATGGAGAGGAAGACTTCGGAGGCCTTTGGCTTTGGAGTTTGAGTATGACTTACATCTGGCTGAGAGGGGTCAAGGAATCGAGAGAGGTCAATGCCTACATCACCACAAACTCATGAATTTGAAAAAGTTTGTTTTTAATTACACTATGACAGCATTTAATGTTATTCCATGGCCCTGTGAGGATTTAAGTTATATGAGGGCTTGTGGTATTTTGGCATATTTCTTTTTGACACGTACGTCAATTTGCCACCAAAAAACTTCATATGCTACTTAGAAAAGGTTAAACAAAAAAAAATTGAGACTATTAAATAGAACACAAACTGAGAGCATGAAAAGGTGTGGAAGAAAAAGGAAATATAGTGAGAAATTACGACAGCCCAAGGAGCAGGCTCTAGGTGCATGAATCAAAAGGATTAGATTCAGAGATTGTAGAATATTTATTATTAATATTTACACTTATACAAATAACAGGAAATACTAAAACCAATAGTTTCTGGTATATAATTCCTAAAATTTTGATTAACATTAAAGTCATGTGATCAAGACTCTACATGACTTACTAAAACAAAAAAGCAAAAACATAAAAAGAAAACAAAAACAGTTGAAATATATTTGGTATATACATTATTTTTTTCATTCAATAACACAAAGTCTTGCTATATAGTTGAGAATCGCTTTAGATTCTTGATGTCACCCAGACTACTGGCCGTCCTCCTACCTCAGCCTTCAGGTGCAGGAAATACAGATATGCATAATCATACTCACTTGGGATTTGATAAATTATAATAAATGAAATATAGACAAAATATATCTTATTTTATTTTACTCATGAGTTATAGCTAATTACACAGGCTGCAGACAATTGGTTTCCTGAACTTGTAAAACCTCTAAGAATTCTTAGGAAAAACAAACCATACAACTGAATGCACTGTGGGCTTAACTGGTGTTAGAGCCTTCCTGGGGCATGTTTAATAGAAATAAATAACAAATCTCTAAAGGAAAACGCTATTTGTGTTCTTACCTACAAGAAGCTCATGATGAACCCATAGAGGACGAAAAAAGAAGCCACTGTTTATTTTAGTTGGGTTCTTATGTCTTTGACTCTATTGATCAACATCACCCCGAATAGGGATTATTATAGGATTGAGGCTTTACTCGATTCAATAAACCCCAAGTTTCTTAACCCCTCCCATGTTTTTAAAGAAAGGTGAGCAAAATACTTTTAAAAGAGGCTTTATGTTTTCTTAGTGCCTTGAGAAATTCTTCAGCCATGCTTTAAAGGTATGTGGATTCTTTTGAAATGTATCATGCTCTAATCTACCCATAGGCAAGGAAAAAAACTGAAAATCACTTATTTGTTTAGCCCTAAAAAAATCAATGTAGGAAAAAATATAGCATCCATGTAGATAGAAAAAAACAAATACTGTTTTATGGTACAATGCAGAAACAGATATCTTAAAAATACAATCAATAGGTGGAACTGATTTGTGATACAACCAAATCCTGAGGACATTCCTACCTATATGATTTTTATTTATTTAGTTAGCCATTAAAGCAGTTTTGAACATATATTTCTTCAGCTCTCATGATAAATATCCGAAATCTATTTTCCATGTGAAATTGAGTCCTATTAAACTTGATGTTCTATAATTTGGTCAACAGCATAATAAATAATATTTGGAAATGAGAATAACATGATTTTAATAATGAATCTTTAATTTTTATCTTAAAATATAGAAACTAATTAAACTCTTAACTATAAGATGAAAGTTTTTTGTTGTTTCCTAGAAATTTAAAAAGTCATGTGGGTTGTATAAATAGTAGGGTCATTTCGATAAGACACCTTCTTTCAAAGTCTACCACTTATTCATTATTTACTAGACCAGGCAATGTAATATACCTTATATGCCTCTGTCCAATATTTCATAGTAGGATGCCTTTGCTAATATTCAAGTTATAGCTTAAATAATAATATATATATTATACACTGTATACACTGAGTATAGGGGAATTCCTGTAATCAATGTTTACTCCCAGCAGTCATCCAATTGGATGACAAGGCATTCTGTCACAGCTAGAGGTTAATCATATATACTTTTGTTGGGTTATTTAGAGTAAGATTAATATTTAAAAATAGTTCATATGTATGAAAGCCCAGACAAGCAGAACTAAACACATCACTGTATACTTCTCATTAGTTTCCTACCTGGTTGTTATTATTAATTACTAAGCAATTGGGTGTTCTTTATAGTTCTACTTCAAAGATACAAATTCTGAAATGCAACTGATGCCCAAATGGGCACAATTAAGTTAATGAAAATGTTATATTTAAATGATTGGCCATTTTTTCTGTACAAATGTAGCTGGTGTTTCTCTGTTCCATGTTGTAGTATGTTCCCAAGATTGTACTACAGAGTGTTCTCGACTTAGTATCAGAAAACACATGATATCGTGTATGTATGTGTGTGTGTGTGTGTGTGTGTTTATCAGTTTGTATCCTTCCAAAGTCTCCTTGATTTTCTGTTCATCTTTTCAATCCTTTCTCCATGTTAGCATATTTTCTTCTTGTTTAAGATATTTTGATTGAATGTACTTAAGGTACACAACATAATGTTGAAAGATACATACAGTGATTAAAAGGTTATTATAGAAAAGAAGTTAATATACTCTCACTGCATAAAGCTATTCTTTGTACAGTTTCTGTAGTGAGAGCAGCTATCTCACCATTTCACATGATTCTTAAATATGTCACAATTACTTCTTATCACATATTGTCCTATTGCTGTCCACTAGGTTGCTCCAACTGTTCACTCTTCTATTATCAATGTGTTTCTTTTCACAACATTCTATAAACCTTGTTTCCCTCCATATTTTCTCTTCCATTCTGTGGGTTTCTATGGCCATTTCATAACCTCTAGAGGACTATGACATTGTATTCCTGCCAGGTGTTACATAGGACATAGTTCTATTATATCAGAACTCTTTAAAGGTACTCTTAAAGCATTTAACTCTCTCTCTCTTTCTCTCTCTCTCTGTGTGTGTGTGTGTGTGTGAGAGAGAGAGAGAGAGAGAGAGAGAGAGAGAGAGAGAGAGAGAGAGAGAGAGAGAGAGAGAGAGAGAGAGAGAGAGAGAGAGAGAGAGAGGCTGAACCTATTTGGTCAATGCAAATACTCTGTGTTTCACCCCTTGCTAAAGTGTCAACCTAAATATTTTAGAAAAATATTTCCTCATTGACAAGTTATTCAACAGACATTGAGTATGTCCCATGTCAAGAGTTGCTCAAGGCACAGCACCTGCAACCACAGAAAAAACAGGCAGAATACCTGTCATCATGAACATATTATTCTGATGGGGACACAATTGTCAAACAAGATATCCTGGTCTAATCTGAACTCCTAAACTCCCTAAACTTGCTAAACTCCCCAAACCACCCAAATCATTATACTTACAGTTTGGTTTGATGTTTATCTCTGAACCTTTATTTGCAATCCTCCTCTATAGCAGGAACCTCCTTTGGGCAATTTTCATGTTTTTCAGAAAGGTTCTTTCAATGAATACTCATCAGGCATGAATATACAAAGACCTGGATCACTGGTCTCAACTAGAAACAACACTGAAGAGCCTCCAAATTCCAGTGGTCTTTGTAAAGTGAATTGGTACTTCTGTCAAAACCACATGAAAACCCAGTTTAACCCTCTGCATGATCTGGCCTTCCTGACTTGAGTACAATTATATTTTCGAATAGAATTCCCTTTCTGGGCAGTCTCAATTTCAGAGCATTGCCAAGTGAATTTTATCTAAGATATAAAGAAAGCAAAAATGAAGAAAATCTTGTGTATTTATGACATTTAATCTCAATGTTTATATCATTTATTTTTTTGCTTTCTTTTTTATTTTTTTTTAATTATTATTTTTATTTAGGTTAGAAACAATCTTGTCTCACATGTCAATCCCAGCTTCCTCTCTCTCCCCTCCTCCCCCGTCCTCCCCACCAGGTCCCCCAGTCCCCCATCCAACCTCCACTCCAATCCCCAGGGAGGGTGAGGCCATCCATGGTGGTTCTCCAGTAGTCATTTCATCCAGGGCAGGGCCTAGGCCCTCCCCCAAAAATCCCAGCTGAGTGAGCCTCCCATATTGTGGCATGGGCACTCAAAATCTATTTGTACATCAGGGATAAATACTACCCAATGCCCCATAGATTACCTAGACCTCCTCACTTGCACCCACATGCAGGGGGGGTCTGTGTCAGTCCCATGCTTTCCTCACAGCTATCAATCTGGGGTCCAGGAACTCCCCCCTTGTTCAGGTCAACTGTTTCTGTGGGTTAAAACAGCCTAGTCTTAACTCCTTTGCCTATCAGTTCTCTCTTTCTGACACTGGATTCCAGGAGTTCAGTTCAGTGTTTATATGTAGATATCTGCCTCTGCTTTCATCAGTCACTGGATGAAGGTTCTGTTTCCTAGATTCTCTGGCAGTGGGATTGTATGCTGGCACTCTCCTGATTCATGCCTAAAATCCATAAATGAGTGAGTACATACCATGCTTCTCTTGTTGTGACTGGGTTACCTCACTCAGGATGGTTTCTTCTAGTGTCATCCAGTTGCCAGCAAATTTTAAGATACCATTGTTTTTTTCTGCTGAATAGTACTCCATTGTGTAAATGTACCACATTTTCTCTATCTACTCTTCAGTTGAGGGTCATCTAGTGTTCTTCCAAGTTCTGGCTATTATAAATAATGCTGCTATGAACATAGTGGAAAAGACATACTTGTATGAATGTGCATCTTTTGGGTATATGCCTAAGAATGCTGGGTCTTGTGGTAGACTGATTCTGATTTTCCTGAAGCATCTCCACACTAATTTCCAAAGTGGCTGTACAAGTCAGCAATCCCACCAGCAGTGAAGGAGTATTCCGCTTTCTACACATTTTCTCCAGCATAAACTGTCATTGGAGTTTTTGATTTTAGTCATTTTATCAGAGTCAGATGGTATCTCAGAGTTGTTTTGATTTGCATTTCCTGGATGGCTAGGGTTGTTGAGCACTTTCTCAAGTGTCTTTCAGCCATTTTAGACTCTTTTACTGAGAATTCTCTGTTTAGTTCTGTACCCCATTTTTTTATTGGATCTTTTGGTGTTTTGGAGACTTGCTTCTTGAGTTCTTTGTAAATTTTGGGATCAGCCCTCTGTCAGATGAGGGGTTAGTGAGTATCTTTTCCCAATCTGTGGGTTGTCTTTTGGTCTTGCTGGTTGTCCTTTGCCTTAGAGAAGCTTCTCAGTTTCAGGAGGGCCCATTTATTAATTGTCAATCTTAGTGTCTGTGCCTTTGGAGTTATGTTCAGGAAGCAGTCTCCTGTACCAATTCGTTCAAGTGTGCCTCCCACTTTCTCTTCTAAGGGGTTCAGTGTGGCTGGATTTATACTGAGGTCTTTGATCCATTTGGACTTAAGTTTTGTGCATGGTGATAGATGGATCTATCCTCATTCTTCTACATGCCTGCTTCCAGTTATGCCAGCACCATTTGTTGAAGATGTTTTCTTTTTTCCATTCTATATTTTTAGCTTCTTTGTTGAAAATCAGATGTTCATTCATGTATGGGTTAATATCAAGGTGTTCAATTTAATTCCATTGGTCTACCTGGCCATTTTTGTGCCAATACCAAGCTGTTCTCAGGACTACAGCTCTATAACAGAGTGTGAAGTCAGGGATGGTGATGCCCCCACAAGTTACTTTGCTGAATAAGGTTGTTTTGGCTATTCTAGGTCTTTTGTTTTTCCATCCAAAGCTGATTATTGTTCTTTCCAGGTTTGTGAAAAATTGTGCTGGGATTTTAATGTGCATTATGTTAAATCTGTGTATTGCTTTTAGTAAGATTGCCATTTTTACTATGTTGATCCTACCTTATGTAAACTACCATATCATCTGGAAATAGTGAAGGTTTGACCTCTTCCTTTCCAATTTGTATCCCCTTGATCTCCTTTTGTTGTCGTATTGCTCTAGCTAGAATTTCAAGTACAATATTGAAGAGGTATGGAGAGAGTGGACAGCCTTGTCTTGTTCCTGATCTTAGAGGAACTGTGTTGAGTTTCTGTCCATTTAGTTTGATGTTGGTTGTTGGTTTGCTGTATATAGCTTTTATTATGTTGAGGTAAGTTCCTGTTATCCCAGATCTCTCCAAGACCTTTATCATGAAGGGATGTTGGATTTTGTCAAAGGCTTTTTCAGCATCCAGTGAGATGATCATGTGATTTTTGTTTCTCAGCTTCTTTATGTGGTGGCTTACATTGATGGATTTTCTTTTGTTGAACCAACCCTGCATCCCTGGGATGAAGCCTATTTGATCATGGTGGATGATTTTTCCGATGTGTTCTTGGATCTGATTTGCCAGTATTGTATTGAGTATTTTTGCATCAATGTTCATGAGGGATATTGGTCTGAAGTTCTCTTTCTTAGTTGTGTCTTTTTGTGGCTTGGGTATCAAGGTTATTGAAGCCTCATAGAAAGAGTTTGACAAAGACCCTTCTGCTTCTATTGCGTGGAATACTTTGAGAAGAATTGATATAAGCTGTTCTTTGACTTTCTGGTAGAAATCTGCACTAAGGCCATCTGGCCTTGTGCTTTATTTATTTATTTATTTTTTTGGTTAGGATACTTTTGATGACTGCTTTTATTTCCTTAGGATTAATACGTCTATTTAAATTGCTTATCTGTTCTAGATTTCATTTTGGCAAGTGGTATCTACCCAGAAAATTGTCCATTTCCTTTAGATTTTCAAATTGTATGGAGTACAGTTTTTCAAAGTATGACCTGGTGATTCTCTGGATTTCCTCAGTGTTCATTGTTATGTCCACCTTTTCATTTCTGATTTTGTTAGTTTTCATGTTCACGATCTGTTGCTTGGTAAGTTTGGATAAAGGTTTGTCTATCTTGTTGATTTTCTCAAAGAACCAACTGTTTGTTACATTGATTCTTTGTATTGTCTTCCTAATTTCTGCTTTCTTGATTTCAGCCCTCAATTTGATTATTTCCTGGTGTCTACTCCTCCTGAGTGAGTTTGCTTCTTTGTGTTCTACAGCTTTCAGTTGTGCTGTTAATTCTCTATTGTAACTATTCTCCAGTTTTTTCATGTGGGCACTTAGTACTATGAACCTCCCTTTTTTATATTCTTACATGTTGCTTTATAGCATAGAAGAATTATATTTCATTACATCACTGATAGTGTCACATATATGATTATATATTATATCATATTTTATGCAGTTATATAATTATGTATAACTTTGTATGCAAAAATATGTGTGTGTAGGGTGTGTGTGTACCTTGTGACATTCCTATAAGTTGCTTTCAGGATCAGGGTATGGTTCACTAATTTGTTTTTGTTACCTTCTGCCAAAGTGACTGGTAGTCACCTGGACAAAAGTAATAATTCATCCCGTTCCCCAGGAAGAAATTTACCTGCAGCAGAGAAGTATGTGTTCCAGATGTCCACAGAGAAGTTAAGAGACTTTGATTTTAGTTGGTTGTTAGTTGCTACAGTGCAGCACATATAAACCTGCTTAAAACAGCTTGTGATTGGTGCTATCAAGCAAGGCAAAGCCAGGGGAAGGATTTGGGAGTACAGAGTGGGGGTGGGGATGAATCACTGACTAAGCAAACTCACAAGATGATGACTTTTGAACAGAGCCCATTATCTCTTGGGGAATTGTCCTAAGAAGAGAGCGCTGTGGTCCAAATCCTTAGAGACTGCATAGCCTCATTGAGATAGATGGGAGGTTGTTTGTAAAAGATAAAGAATTTCAGGACACAGAATGTGCAGGATGAATAGACATAATTGCAGGCTGCAGGTAGGCTGTGTGAAAAAAGTAGTTAAGAATGACTGAGGCAGTTGGAAGAACAGAGTTGCTGTTTTCTGAGAAACTTAAGAATTGCATTTTGTTAACGTAGTTTTCCTGTCGTATTTTTTTACACTTTTTACTTGAATTTCCAATATGTTTCCCATACTTCTTGATTTTTCTGGATTAATCCTTCCTGCTCTCTGTTCAGTCTTATGTTATTTGCCCATGGAATCCATTCAGTGAGCATCTCCATCAGAACTATGCCCCTGTTCTCTTCAATCACATTACTTTTGCTAGTCAAGCTTCTCAGTATATACGGGTAATGGGAAGGAAGGTATTAATAGAGAAGTTATATGAATGAGAAAAAAAGATCATGGACATGAGAAAGCCCTTGAAATGGAAATAACAGTCCATCACTCACAATCATTGGCACCCCTACAATGCCAATTTACAGTCTAAGTAACTGGACACCATGATTCATTTGATTAAATCTCTTATCTCATTTTTCAAATGCTACCTTGTTGAATCAGTATGAACTACTTCAAGAAATCAAAACTCAATCAATGAAAAGTTAATGGTAAAAAATTAGCAAAGGAAGAAGCTGTTCTCATAAAGTACACTTAGCTAAAATCATCTGTTATGATGCATCATCATGCACAGTTTAAAGAGTCCAAACTCATTTTTACTTTATTTATAGGCAGTTGGTAGAAACCTTGGCAAAGGCTGGAACCCGTGAGGACTTCGCATTCTGCTTTTTTATGTTAACTTGGAGATTTCTTAGGTCTCCCCGTGTTTCAGTGTCTTTCAATAAGCAATGAGAAAATTGCACTGACTGACACCCTTGATTTCCTCAGTAGTCACTGGGGAGATGGGGGAGGGATCTTAATGTCATTCCAACAGGCTCACATTACAAATTTACTTATTACAGTTGTACTCTTACCAATATTTTTAACAATTTTTGACCAATTATTTGAGACCAGTAAAATGTACCATTATAAATTAAAAACTATGCTTGAAACACTCCAAACTATTTTTTAAATTAATCTTCAATTAAATTAAAAACAGTTTTATTTTACACACCAATCCCAGTTCCCTCTCCCTCCTGTCTTCCCATTCCCTCCATCAATCGCCCATCTGATCCCTCCCCACACTGTTCACTCCTCAAGGAGTGTGAGATCTCCCTTGGGGAATCATCAAAGTCTGTCACCCCATTTGAGGAAGGACCTAGGCCCTCTCCTGTGTACCTAGGTTGAGAGAGTATCCCTCCATAGGGAATGGGCTCCCAAAGTCCATTTGTGGACTAGGGATAAATACTGGTTCCACTGCCAGAGGCCCTATATTCTCCCCAAGCCCCCGAAATGACAGCCATGTTCATCTGGCCTAGTTCAGTCTTATGTGGTTCCTCAGCTGTCAGTCTGGAGTCTGTGAGCTCCCACTTGCTCAGGTCAGCTGTTTCTGTGGGTTTCCCCAGCATAGTCTTGAACCCTTTGCTCATCACTCCTCCCTAAAGCACTATTTCTTGCTGAATGTGCTTGACACTATTAACCAATCTAGCTAACCTGAGAATGTGAGGCTACAAGCTGATGTAAATTATCTTCTGTTTTGGAACTTGAGTTTTCTCAGTTTTGTTCCATACCTTGTCTAAGATGCATGGTTCTCATTTTTGTTTGCAGTTCTTTCTTGTATTTGTTCCTGTTTTCTCTAGTCATTTAAACACTCTTTATTTGTGGAATCACTTAAAATGAGTGAATCTGATCTGGAGAGACTTTTCAGCAGTTAAGAGTACTTGTTTCTGTAGAGGACCTGGATTCACCACCCAGTATCAACATGGCAACTCAAGCTTGCCCACAATTCCAATCCCAGAGGACCTGATGCTTATTTCTGATCTCTGTGGGCAGCAGGAATGCATGTGGTACACAGATATACATACAAACAAAGCACTCATGAATATAAACTAAAGTAAAAATATAGAAAAAAATTAAATGTAATGGGAAAAGCCATTCATAGTATGCATTTGCGTCTTCCTGTGTTGTGTTGTGTGGCACAGTTATTCTAATTCTCATTCCTATGACTATCCCCAAATGTCAATGTGTCATGATGTAACTATATCCATATGGGGAACTTTAATAGAGAAAATCAAAGACTGTCCTTGCAAATACTATTTTTAGTATTATATGTCATGAATAATTTCTGTGAGATAATATAATATAGCCATCAAGTCAGTAATGAAGCTATGGCTTGAGTGTTACAGAGAAATCTTTTCTTAAATCAAAGATGCAGAATTCTCATGAAGAGTTAGATCAGAAATAAGTCAGCATATTTATTAGACAATGTCTCTAATCTTAGTTTTCAAAATGCAGGCAAACTGGAATTTGAGCATCTTTGGAATCTATAATGACTCACACAGGGCATTTGTGTATGAGGACATTTTGACAGTATGCCAAGACAACTGGTCACATCAATCAAAAAAATCGTTGAGCAATTCCTCCATGCCATGTAGACAATGGCCCAGTTGGTTGTATTTTTCATTCCTGTGCTAAATACCTTGGCTGCATATTGACATCAAGGCAATCTCGGTATGCTTCTGATGAGCATGATGTGTGTCTGATATGTATGACCTAAAGCTCAATGTTTGATGGGGACTTTCCATACAAGTTTGACAGATTCCCAGCTATTCAAACTTCATGCTTCTTGAAATTCAAGACTTTTGTATTTTCTTCTAGAAAACTGTGATTCAACAAATCAAGGGATCATACAGCATGACGAGGGCCCCTGGGAGTGAGTGCCTTTGGTCCTATAGTCGATTGTGTATATTTATTTCTTGGAGTCACTTTTGTTTGTCTCCATATATTTATGTTGGTGCTGCCTCCCCATTATACCAGAAGGTCTTTAAGGACCTGCCCTGCTTCTTTCTCTGAAGTCCCCATAGTCCAATAGATTGCTCTACACAGCACTGAGCTACTTTCTCAGAGTAGCCAGTGAAAAATTCCTATCATGCCACATAACTAGGCAGAATTTACAATAGTAGCAAAATTCTGGACCCTCGACTCTCCATTGAAAGTACTTTTAAAGCACAGGCCATTTTATCAGCCACTGGATACATTTTAAATATCTCATGGTCATAGTATTTTGTTTTTATTTTTAGCACAAGTTCCACTTTTTTTAATTGTAAATTTATATAGCTTTAGTTTAGCAGCAGTTTATGGAAAAGGTGAAAGGAAAAGCCCTGATTACTTCAGGAACACAATAAAAGGTAGACTTTAAGAGGAATAAATGTGGATAATAGATCTGGACTGGTGGTTGTAATCTTCAACATCCGGTTCATAGTAAATGGTCAGGCAATGTAAAATACATAATTATAAAACAAGGGCAACAATAGCTATTATTTCTTTCACTAGAATTAATCATGCAGATAAAATATCTAAAATTTGGTTCATAAATTTTATTTTTGCATTTATATGTATTTTATTGGTTTTTGTGGGGACACCAGACCTTGAGCAGAGACCCACTTCCCCTTTGGCCTGGGAGTAGACAGCTGTAAGACAATGTTTACTAAAAACATGTTTACTAAAAACAATACAATGCCCGGGGCAATACATTCCTGGAAAAGACCTGCTCACGGAAACCACCCTGACCTCGACCTTGTCCAAAGACTAACCGCCTCTTCTGACATGCCCAGATCAGTTTTTGGTGTCAGAGCAGAACCAGCCAGGGTAGAGGAGAGAGCAGAAGCTTTTCTGGAGGGAGCCTTTCTTAGGAAGTCTTCTTGAACCTTTTTGGGGTCTGCTTAAAGTTTTCTTTATATCGTTGAACGAGTCTCTGTGTTGTCAATCCCTGACACCCTCTGCACGTTCTCGGATACAGGCTGCGCAGCAGACGCAACAGTTTTCAAGTTTTTCGATGTCTCATTTTATTTCAAAAAACATTTTAGCACTGCTTTTAAGAAGCTTTTTTAGCCAGGTGTTGTTGGCACATGCCTTTTATCCCAGCACTCGGGAGGCAGAGGCAGGCAGATCTCTGTGAGTTCGAGGCCAGCCTTGTCAACAAGAGCGAGTTCCAGGACAGCCTCCAAGGCCACAGAGAAACCCCCTCTACAGAAAAAAAAGAAGAAGCTGTTTAATTTATTACATAAAATTAGGCTTATAGCAACCTAGCAACTTTCTCTTTGTTAACTATCATTTCAATGTTTAGATCTGAAAAATCTATAAATGTAGAGCCGTTGTCACTCCATAACATTGTAAACAGTATTGCCTATGTCTATGAAATTTTTCATTTTAATTTGCACTATTTGGTGTCCATTAGTGTTTTAAAATCCACCAAAATGAAAATACAATTAGTATTTGTTTAGAGTTCTTTAGGATGCAAACAAAACCAAGTACTGAGAAGCCAATGAGAGGCCTCATTAGATAAAAGCACTGGTCACCCAAGTCTGAAGACCTGAATTTGATTCTTGGAGCCCACGGGAAAAAAATCAAACAATCCAGATACAGTAGCTGTATCTGTAATCCCAGGACTCTTACAGCAATAGAAAATAGAATCACTTGGAATATAAAGCACATCCTTGAAAGACCCCTTACATTGACAAGAAAGAAGGCAAAAACAGGCTTCCCGAAGTTATCCTTGTTCTCCATAAAAAACAAAAGCACTAGTAAAACACACGGCACAAACTCATACAGATTAATTATTTAACTAGAAAACTAAATACTGAATTAAAAGAATAGTTAATCTTCTAGTACAAGTTTGCACTCCAATAAAGTCAAGAAAATGTTGATGCTGTCTTTCCTAGGTGCACAATCTCTCCTGGACACAGGTTCTGAATCTCTGTCCAGAGAGTAATAGTTCAGATAAACATACAAGCTAAGATGAAAGCTCCTATATGACAAGATATTCATCCTGTTCAGTTTGCCCTTAGGGGTAAAAAAACGGTTCTAAATAAACAAATACCTTGTATTTTAATTTCAATGAGTTAAGAGCAAAAGTTTTTTAAATGATCTAGAAACTACCAGCTTGTTGAACTCACCTTTACTGGACAGATGGCAGGTAACAAAACTCATCTCAGCCAATATAATCTGTCAAAACAATCTGTCAGGAGCAGGTGTCAGGTAATTATCTAAATGAACAGATATGTAAAATAACAAACAAAATAGGAATAGACTTTAAACAAGGAGCTGATGCATCTAAACTTGCAATTTAGTCTTATGAAATGTCTGCATAACATAAAAAGAATTTGCTAGTACCTGGGGTGAGGCAGAATTGTTGACATAAGTTCTGTTTTCTTTACTTAATTATTGCTGTGGAAAAGCAAGTTACATGACACTCACTCAAACAGAATGCTAGTTTCCTTACTGTACTATGGTAATAAAAACAACTTTTGTTTGCAAGTATATTTTAATATCATGTCTTATTTTAGAGCAATCAAATTTTGTTATAAAATATATAGACAAAGATAAATATATAATTTACAATCAAATAAAGTCATGTAACCAGACACACAAAATTTCCTTTGAATAAATGATTATTTGTACACATTATGTCAGATACTTATATATATATGCATATATACATCGAATTATAGACATTTGTAAAAATGAAATTATGTGACTCACATTAGTTAAAGCTGACAATCTCTCAACACAAGTAAGAAATTAGTATTTATCCTCATAGATAAATGGCAACATTGTCAGTCACAAGAAACTTCCATTGTTGTTGTTGAACTGAAGTCAGTCATTTTAATTTTGATAAAGCTTGTCTGAGTGACTTACGTTGCCATTGGCAAGTTCATTGAGTTGCCTGGGACTCAGCTGGGTGGAATTTCATGGGATAATAAATCCAAATGGCTATTTAAGTTCTCTATTTAAGACAGGGCATTTTTTTTCTCCAAAGAACCACTTAACTAGTGAGATCTTGCTTATGTAAATAAAAGAACATTAGGTTGCCACTCACTCCCAAGTTCGGAAGATGTGTCCTGAAAAAAACCTGTCTCTCTAGGTCTCATTTTCAGTATCTTTTATAAAAGTGGTGCTTTGGCATAAAAGCTAGGACTCCTTGGAGAAGGTGTGCTTAGTATTCTATTCTGGCCCCATCCTCAGCTGAATTGCCATGGCACTGACTGTTCTGAGTGATTACTGGCAAGAGTTCTTCAACATTTGGTCCAAACTTCCATTTACACTCAAGATTATTAGTGCCCCCTAAAGAGCTGATGATTGTATCTCTCAACTTTTCCCATATCCATAATGAAAGGTAGTCATCTTAAAATATGCTTAAGATAAAAGTAAACTCAAACCTGATAATGCTAAACGTATTTTACCATCACTTTCAGAGTAAAAATATTGGCATAGGCTATTAATTTGCATTATGAAAATAGACTCTGTATCTAGTAATAAAAAACTAAGTTCTACATTTACTTTTGTATTTGATCTATGAAGATGTAGCCTTTTGATTGAAGTATATGAACAAAAAGTAATCACACAGATATGTAGCTGGAAAAGACAGAGGCAGTTTAAAATCTTTTAAACAACTTATATATTCTTTGATGCATGAATATTTTACAAATTTTATTGTTTTTAAAATAAGCTGAAAGTGAATTCCAAAATAATGCTAATGAACTATTTGTACTTGTTTATATTAATATCAATCTACCTGGATTTACTTCAAATTGCAAAATCATGCATTGAATCACTGACATATGTAGACCCTCCAAATGCACATTAGGAGAATCAGATAAAAGGATGAAAATGACAAGTCACATAATGTCTCTATTTACCAGAAAAATGGTGTTTACATCATACACATCATGGACAGAATCTCAGGGTGCATTTTTTCCCAGTGCCCCAATTTCAGATTCAGTATCTTGAGAGAAGTACAACTTTGACTTAGAGGTCACACACACCAGAGCATCAGAATGTGACCATTATACAGGGAGAAACTGCTTTCTTTCACCATCATTGCATAGGAGCATGTACCAAATATGAATCTGATATCCAAGAATTAAACAAAGTCTGGAGATAACAAGCACTCACCTGGGTTTGAAATACTCACTGAATGTTGGGATATTTTAGAGGAAGAGCAAAATCTCCCAGTGTATTTGGGTCTTAAAATGATCAGATAGCATCTATATATCGCCATTTGTCTACTGTGAATAGCCTAATGAGCAGAATTGGCAAGCAGAATTAAAGAATCAGTTTTACCTCATATGGCTTAACCTGAAAAATACATCATTGTCAGCAGACAAGGCCACTTCAGATTAACTAACCATTTCCAAATGGAATACATTGTAAGTGAAGGAACAAAATAGGAAATAGGGATTACATGTGTACAGAAGAAGGAAAGGATTCATTTCCTCTTAGACTTCTAGGTCCCTGTTCAAACCAAGCAAAATCTCAAAGCAGGAACTCGGAAGCAGAAATCATAGAGGAACTCTACTTTCTGTCTCACTCCCTGGCTCCTGCTTAGCTGACTTTCTTATAAAACTTGGATGTTTTTCTTAGCCATCAGGGAAATGCAAACCAAAACAACTCTGAGATGCCATCTTACACCAGTCAGAATAGCTAAGATCAAAAACACCAATGATGTCTTATGTTGAAGAGGATGCAGACAGAGTAAGGGGAGTACTCCTCCATTGCTGGTGGGACAGTAAACTTGTACAACCACTTTGGAAAGCAGTATGTCTGTTTCTCAGAAAACTGGGAAAATGCACTCTCATACGACAAGGACACTGGTTCAACAGTGTTCATAGCAGCATTATTCATAATAGCCAGAACCTGGAAACAACCTAGGTGCCCCTCAACTGAAGAATGGATAAAGAAAAATGTGGAACGTTTAAACACTGGAGTACTACTCAGGGGTTAAAAACAATGACATCTTGAAATTTGCAGGCAAATGGATGGAACAACAACAACAAAAACCCTGAGTCAGGTAACTCAGACCCAGAAAGACAAACACAGTATGTACTCACTCATAAGTAGATAATAGACATGAAGCAAAGGACATGCAGCCCACAGTTCACTACCCCAGAGAAGCTAGGAAACAAGGGGAACCCTAAGAGAGACATACATGGATCCCCCTGGGAAGGGGAAATAGACAAGATCTCCTGAGTAAATTGGAAGCACAGTAGAGGGGGTAAGGCAGAAGCGGAGGGGGGGAAAGGGGAAGGGGAAGTCAAAGAGAACATGAGGGAACTAGATGGTGGAGATGGGGGGGCAGAGAGGGAGAGCAAGGAAAGAGAGATCTTTATTGAGGGAGTCACTATGGGACTAGTGAGAAACCAGGCACTAAGGAAATCCCCCGGGATTCCACAAAGATGGCCCCAGCTAAGACTCTAAGCATTAACAGAGAGGGCACCTGAACTGGCCTTCCCCTGTAACCAGATCGATGACTGCCTGAATTATTACCACAGAACCTTCATCCAGCAACTGATGGAGGCAGACATGGAGATCCACAGCTAAGCTTCCAGAGTTCAGGCGAAGAGAGGGACGAGCAATAATATGAGCAAAGGGGTCAAGATATTTTGGGGATACCCACAGTGACAGGTGACCTGAGCTAGTGGGAGCTCACTGACTCCAGACTGACAGCTGGAGAAGCTGCATAGGACTGAAGTGGGCCCTTTGAATGTGGGTGACAGTTTTGTGGCATAAGCAGTCTGTGAGGCCACTGGCAGTGGGACCAGAATTCATCCCTACTACTTGAACTGGCTTTTTGGAGCCCATTCACTTTTTAGTTTAGCCTAGATATAGGGTGGGGAAGGCCTTGGTGCTGCCTCAAAGAGATGTGCCAGACTTGCCAACTCCCACGGGAAGCCTTACCCTCTTTGAGGAGTGGATGGGGTAGGGTGGGGTGAAGGTGGGGAGAGCCGGAGGAGGGAAAGGGAGGAGAAGGAGAACTGGGATTGGTATGTAAAATGAGAAAACATTGTTTTAAATTAAAAAAATATTCATGTCTAAAAAAATCTTGGGTGTTTGTTGAACTCAGCATTGTGGCTCGACTAGCTTGTCAGCAAGCATAGGATCTGTCTATCTTTACATCCCCACCCCACTCTGGTCTTACAGGCTTGTTCCATCACATAGATGCTGGGTTTCTGAGCTCATCCTCATGCTTGCTCACTCACCACTTTACCTGCTATTGCAACTCCCCAGTCCTCTACTTTCTAATTTTCTGATATAATTTATGTATTATTTAAAATTTATTTTATTTAGTGCTTTAAAATTTCATCCATGTATACAGTGTATCTTCATTATATCCAAGCTTTACTGGCCCCCAACTGTAGAAGAATATTTGCTTAATTATGCAAAGATGCATTGCAATTGTTTAGTTGTGTAAAGTCTTGTAGTGGGAACAACAGACCTTGACTGGAGGCCCACTCCCCGTCAGCCTGGGAGCAGGCAGCTATAAGACAATGTTTACTAAAAACATGTTTACTAAAAACAATACAGTGCCCAGAGCAATAAGTTCCTGATAAGGGCTCACCCACTGGAAAGCCCTGACCTTGACCTTTTCCAATAACTAACTACCTCTTCCTGACCCCCCACCACTGCCTCTGGTATCAAGGCATATAACCATCCAGAAGTAAGAAAGGGGGCTGAAGCTTTTATTGAGGGAAGCCTTTCTTTGGAAGTTTTCTTGAGCCTTCTGGAAGTCTTCTTGAAGTTTTCTTTGCACCTCCGACCTGTCTCTGTGTCATCAATCCCGACACCCTCCACACATTCTCAGATACAGGCTGCAAGCAGTCGGTCGCAGCATCTTGTTGAATCTGATTACCTATGTAAAGAAGTACTGCATTTGTTTAATTATATAAATATGTGTTGATGTTTTACCTTGTCTATGGAGGGCACCTGATGGGTCTAATAAAAAGTTAAGGGCAAACAGCAAGGGAGGAGGAATAGGCGAGACTTCAGGGCAGCAAGAACAAGTAGGAGGAGGAATTTAGGCTTGGGAGCCAGGGGCCAGCTAGCCAGACACAGAAGAAGCAGGAAAGTAGGACGTAGAGAATATAAAAAGGTAAAAAGCCCTAAAGCAAAACGTAGATGAATAGAAACATACTATATTAAAAGAGTGGGACAAACGTAAAATAAGGATAATCATTCATAATTAATATTAAGTTTCTGTGTCTTTATTTGGGAGCCGGTTGGAACCCAAAGAAATGTACAACTATACCCAACTGCACCCAATATGTCCATGTCATCTCACTCCTAACTTTCTTTCTTTTATAATCATTTATTCACATATTTATCCCACTGAATCTAAAGAGTGCATCCTATATTCCTGTGGATGTGTGATAATCCAATAGGACATGTGAACCACACTCCTAAAAAGAAATTACTCTCCCCCCACTAGCCATAATCTTTCAACAGCTCAATTAGTTGCATGTTTTCAGGAGCCACTCTGAGTGGAGTGACATGGAATGTCAAAGAAGTTTCATTTGCATTCCCATGGGTGTTAAGGACATTGCACACTTTTAAAGCATTTACCACAGATACATATTTTTTCTTTGAGAATTTGCTGTTTAGATTCAGAGATAATTTTTTAATTCTATAGCATGTTTTCCTCATGATTTTTTTTTGTGTGTGTATTATGTGTGTGGGCAGGGCATATATCTGGCAAAGATTTTTCTTCCACTCATTGGGTGGCCTCTTCATTCATTTGACAACCACTTTCTTGGGTGAGAAGGAGTGGGTGGGCCTGGAGTGAGGCAAGGTGAAGAAAAATCCTAGAGGAACCACCAGCCTGGAGACACTTGGAAGCAAGATTGCTGAGAGGCCTGGAGGCCTATGGGCTGAGGTAGAGCAATGACTTCCCAGCTGCTAAAGGAGGGGGAGAGATAAAGGAGCCTGGCCAGCATACATGACCTATGGGACCAGGGCCTACCTGGCTGTGCAGGGAAGGGAAGTTGTAGGGGTACCAGGCCTGGAACCTACCTATGGGACAGGGAAGGGAAATCTCAGAGGAGCTGGTATGTCTATGGGTGAAGGAACAAGTCTGCTTGGCTGCTTCTGGTAAGATATCCTGGAAGAGCCAGGATGACCTCTTTGTGTGAATTCATTTGAGCTATCCCTTTCTCTGTATGATGCATGGAAATGAAAAGAATAGTAGTTAACATTAGAAACTGAGAGGATATCTTTTACTCCATTATTCTACAAATGCTTTGGGATACATATTTTTGCTATGTCCATTTAAATATAAGTAAAAAAAAGCAAATTGAAAATATATTTCTAGCATCAGAATGCATGCATCTTCTTCTTTTTTTCTCTGTATTGTTTTGTAGCCTGTCCTGGGACTCTCTCTGTAGACCAGGCTGGACTCGAACTCACAGAGATCTACCTGTCTCTGCCTCCCAAGTGCTGGGATTAAAGCCGTGTGCCACCAACACCCAGCCCCAGAATGCATCTTCTTAATCTTAATTATGTGTCAGAATTTGCTCCTAATGTTTTCCTAGTCAACGCATGAGACAACTTAACACTAATAAAATGGATTAAACAGCTATATTAACGAATAAACTATAAAATGTTAGAGTATTCTGTATCTCATAGCAGTATTATTATATAGCAATGTAATAACACTAGTAATAAAACCAAATAAAATATACCTGCTGAATATTTTCTTAATTATTTAAACCATGCTAAAATATTCTAAGAGCAGTTTTGTGTTAACTTTTTGTATTTCACTTATTTATTTATTCATTATTTTTGAGATAGACTGTGCCAGTGTATTTCTGGCTGTCCTGACACTCGGTATGAAGACCAAGCTCATCTGAAACTCAGAGATCTGTGTGCGTTTGGCTCCTGAGTTCTGGAATTAAAGATATGTGTCATTTTCTCATGCGTGCGTCCTAAACCTCATATTCCCTTGGCATCATGTTGTAGGACTATGGAGGAACATTTAGTGAATTCAGGCAGATGAAGAACAAATCGCTGTAAACACATTAGCATTTGAAGGTTTAAACAAGCTCCAGAGCTTTCTACTAGAAACAAAGCACACACGTGTTCTGACAGAGCTTTAGGTTCAGAGGATACACCTTACTGAAACTGTGGTCTGAAACCACAACTAATGACAGAAGTCCCAACAGTAGCAAGGGACACACAAATGCTCCATTGAAGTCAAACACTCTCAGGTCTCAGGAAGACCTCTGCGTGACTCATTTCAACTCTTCTGATGCCAGTTTTCAAGGGTGGCTTATCCCACATTTAAATGAATGTATGCTGGTTCTATTACTGAGTACATAAATATCAGCTTCCTTCTGTTTGGTGAGAAGCACAGAGGAGGCATAGGAAGGATGCATTCCAGTTACTGGAGCAAATGCTATGCACCTGTTTCCTATAACCTGGGGAAGAAATACAAGCCCATTAGAGAGAAATATCCATGACATTGCTACTTCTTTTCAAACAATTAGGCCTCTATAAGGATTGGTTTCCTCATTACAAATTTGCTCCTGTTTGTTCAGTAGCACTCTGCAGTGTGGAAGCTTAATAAATGAGGGATGCTCACAGAACACATTGGGCACTCTCCCTGGGGGACAACCGTAATCACAAAACAGACGAGAAATAACTCAATTATTGTCTGCTCCATGCTCAGGGGACAGAAGGAGGGCTGTTAGGCTAAGAAACCAGGACAGAATATACCCAGGAGCTAAGCAGACCTAGCACCTGGCTGCAAACACATAACACTCAACAGTATAGGATTTTTTTTCACTTTTCCTCTTGTTTATTAAAACTCCAAAATGAACTAAAGTAGCAGTAAGACAAGAAACCTGGTGACCTTCCTAGGAAGACTGTAACATTCCCTTGATTTTTAGAAATGCTGTTGTTTGAGACAAAGTTTCATGCCATTGTCTTGGAACCCAGTGTGTTGCTCAGTCTTGCTTCCAGGCAATGCTTCAGCCTCAAACTTTTGAGTGCGTGGGCTATGATCACGGACTCCTTTCTCTTCTTTATCTTTTTCTTTTTTAATCTTGTGGAGTCTGTGTATGTGAAACAAAATAGAATACTTGGCAAAGCAATAAAATACTTTTCAAAGAATGTGTGATTATCCAGTGTGGTACATGCAGGGCAGCCTGTATGTCCTGAGCAGAATACGCCATGCTCTAGTCACTGAATCAAATGAATCTACTTTTCCAACACAGATGCACTGAACACAAGCAAAAGAGAGATGGATCAGAGTGTCCTTAACTTCAAATAACTTTCAAGAAGAAAAACTTTGGTTATCTAAGTTTG
Source organism: Mesocricetus auratus (assembly GCF_017639785.1). Lineage (NCBI taxonomy): Eukaryota > Metazoa > Chordata > Mammalia > Rodentia > Cricetidae > Mesocricetus > Mesocricetus auratus. Next base: position 15,728,224 of record NW_024429189.1, on the reverse strand, counting down.
TATATTTTGTCATGCTAATTCATTGGGATGTTCGTGCTAACAGATGCATCAACAGAGTGCTAGACATATCGTGGGTGCTTAACAACGCCTTATGATTGACATACTAGAGGACTGATCTAGATAAGCCTTGTTTCCTTGGAGTCCATTTTGCATTACTTAGGCATTAGAAAGCTGGCTGCCAAGGCACAGGCTTCTCTCGGTCTTTGATCTGCATTTTATCTGGCAGGACGGAGATTGTGGCATGAAAACCTTCTAGCAACACTGACGTATCTAGCTCATTTAAAAGGACACTGTTATATCTTTTATAATCATAGAATAGCATGGTTTCATACCGAAGTTTTTAAATTATTGAAGGCCATAAAAAACTTCAGTCTCTAAACTATAGAAAATATTTATTGAAATCCACCTTTTGTGACTGTATTCTTCTGTGTTGTTGCATCTGTCTACTTATTTTCTATGTACAAATACATATGCCCATAGCATTATATGTATCATATATACATATACATATATATGTTTAATATAATTTTATGATTCACTTCACTTAGAAAAATAGCCACGAGAATTTCCTGTGATACTAAGTACTGCCTTTCTTCCTCTATTTTCAAGGCATTTCATTCTGAATCTTCTATCTAATTCTCTATCCATTGAGCTATTTTCTGTTACAAAGTAATATTATTTGTAGTCATTAACATCAACGTCAGAACATCTGGGAATGCTTTCCTAAAATTTATGCAGAATGACAAAGTAAAGGTATAAAAAGATTTAAAAATAAAGTCACATAGCTTAATTATACTAAATTATATTCATATTAAAAGCTTTATATATATTTTATCAAATGTATTTCTTTCTTTTGACATTTTGATTGTGTTTTGTATGTAAAATAGTCTTTCTTATCTTGAGTCTGTACCTCCCTTTTATATTAATAATTTGATTTATTTTAAAATATTCAGTTTTTCATACATTGGCAATAGTTTTTAACATAGGAATAAAAATCAACTGTGTTTTACTTTTCTTCCAAGATGTAATCAGTTTCCCAGCATCAATGACAGCATAAATCTTTGTACTGTCATTAATTAAAGCACCAACATTATAATTTTCTAAGTTCTCATCTTTTAATTGTGTTATCATCATTCCATCCTGTTCTATTGATCTATTATTGATACATGGATTTGTCTTTTTTTTTTTTTTTTTTTTGGTTTTTCGAGACAGGGTTTCTCTGTATTGTTTTGGAGGCTATCGGTCCAGCCCAGCCTCGTAAAGAGAGAGGATTTGTCTTTTTATCATTATCTGTTTATTCATCACCTAGACAGAGAAAAGATGGTCTCCTCGTGAGTATCATTGTTATCCAGTTTATAAAAGAACATCTCATGTCTAACAATTCAGGATCTTTGCATACTCAAACTCACATTAAGGTCAGAGAGGCACTTGCACACCAAAATTGTCTCATTGGACCACTGCGTTGAGAAAGAAGCACTCATAAAATAGAGGGTGCTTTTGTTTATTCATGTTGTCTCAAGAAGATGATCTTGTACCATGAGATCATTTTTATATAAAATGTTTTCCACTATGAGGGTCTGTTTTCTTCTGATAAAGCCAGCTTAAGTAAAAGGCTACCAAGAAATATCAGAGATTTAGCAATCCCTAGGATCTCCTTCTAGCTGTTTACATCTATAAAAGTTAGGGTAGTTTTCAGACATAAATTAAAATAGTTTAAAATGTTTCTAGTCATCTATGAAGTCAAAGTTGTTAAGGAGTTATTATAGAATCTCAGTTTCTTGGTGAACTGCTTTGCCTGCTACAACTGAACTACAGTCATGAAAACAATGAAAAGCTAACTAAACCCTTAGGGGGAAAAAGAAGAAGAAGAAGAAGAAGAAAAAAAAACAAACCTTGCTTCTTGTCTTACCAACACTGCTATTATCACATAGTGTGTTTCACATGATAAGCCATTCATTAAAGCATCACCTACTGTTTTTTCCTTCCACAGAACCAGCTAGAACATGATCTGTCTCTGCATGAAGACATTGGACCTCTGACCTTTTTTGTAGCTATTCTGGGCAACTATAATAAACAGAGTTCACGAGGTTTCTGTAAATCTCTGATTATATTTACGGAGGAATCCAAGTGTTCATCTCAGGCAGAAAAAAATTAAGGTTGATTTTCAAATATTATGTACAAACTGTAGCTACTAAGCATTCCATAATGAGCACTTTGGCAATTCAAAGCAAATTAGGGTTCCCACTAGGCAAGGATGACATGCACTCCAGTCAAAGAGAGATGGTGTGTTGCTAATGGAGAATTTTCACTGAGAATTTACAGCAAATCTAGAGAGCATTGCCCACTGTAGTTTGGGAAGAAAAAGAAATCTTAGTATACGTATAATTCATTAGTGTGATTTTTGTGTCAGTCTTAACTATCCTCCTCTATTTTTAATATTAGTTTATAGAACAACACTAATGAGCTATAGCCTAATATCAATGGGTGGTTCTTTAGAAGGATGTATTTTGTACAAAAAAGAAAAAAACATTTTCTTCCTCATATTCATCAGTGAAATATTCATTCCATCTGCCAGAGCCTAATGCAGGAGTTGATTAAAATTGAGTAAGGAACTTTTTATTCTCAACCAAGCACAAAATCTAATCAGAATCACACCAATCACACATATAAAAGAACCAAGTTAGTTGCTAACTCATGATGGGCAATTTGCTCACATTATTGAATTACACACTAATGTGCATGTATAGAAAACATAAAGATATGAGTAAGCATCAAGTGTTAAATTCATCAACCTTCCTATAACCCTGAGATAATCAAGATTGATAAATTAGATCTATATTTCTTAAGAAGTTTTATGTATATATCAATAAATATATGTTATAAAAAGCCTGTATGCAAATATAATAGATATGGATGTGTGTGTCAATGGAACTCTAAATGTCTTCTGCATTGGAGCTAGAGAAATGACTTAACAGTGAAGAATGCTTATTGTTCTTGCAGGGAATCAGAGTTTTGTTCCCAGCACCCATGTCCAGCCACTCACAGCCTCCTGTAAAATCCAGAAGATCCAATGTCCTCTTCCAGCTTCCATAGTTATAGGATTCACGTACATATTCTCTCTGTCTCTCTGTCTCTGTCACACAAACAATTTAAGGATGTCTTTTGTGCATATGTGTGAAAATACAAATATATTTTATCTAGTGTATACACTTATGAAACAATTTAACCAAACATATCTTTATGACTTATATACCTATTTAAGTGTCAAGAGATAGTTCACTATCTGACTGTTACTACTACTTTTTTTACTATTGTTGAACATTTAGCTTGTTTTCATTTTATTTACTATTCTAATCAACATCTTAGTGAAAATCATTTATATAACTGTCTAATAGGTTCCTTGAGAATAATGAAATTACTGGGTTAAAGGCCATTCTCTTTCAGCATTATAAAAATATTACTAAATACAATATATCCAGAAATTTTGTATTAATTTACCTTGATATTAGCAATATACTAAAATAACCTTCCTCTCCTAAGTCCAGATGTGCCATAATGAATAGAAAATTTGTTCCGTAATGAATACAAAGAAAATGTAAATTTTTCATATGCTTTCTTCTACTTTTCATCATCAAATTTATTTTGCCATTTTTTAGTGGCAAGGTTTCTTCAGTCATTACATTGGAATGACTTTTTCTCTGCCTTTGTAATTCAGTTGGTTATTGGTGGTAGGAATTTTTTCCCCTTTCAGTTGTACTTTGTTAACCAGAGGAAGAAAGAAAAATGTGTTTTCCATATTCAAATTCATCCATCATGGTGCCAGACCACATAGTAGACATTTTACCAATAGCCTAGAAGGCCCATCATCTCCCCATGCACTTTTCTTCATTGTCTCTCTCCATCTAATCTCTGCTTATTCTAGAGGCAGTATCCCAAGATCTATAGAACTGCTGCTTTTCAGGGTGGTTTTCAGCAGTTTGACATGAAAATATACTTTTCATCTTCAGAACTGCATTCTTATAGAATTAATATGTTTATCCATTAAACACACAATATTTTTGTTTGTTAAGAAGAACTGATTAATTTAGAAAGTTTTGCTATCCTACTCTTTCCATATAAGAGCATAAACATCTCTTCCATTTATTTAAACTTAAATCTCCCAATACATGTGCAGTAGCAACGTGGGGAGCGAAGGGTTTATTTTACTCACACTTCCACATCTCCCTCCATCATTAAAGAAAGTAAGGCAGAAACTCATGGCATGGACCTGGAGACCAGAACTGATTCAGATATCATTGAGGAGTATTACTTACTGGCTGGCTCCGCAGGGCTTGTTCAGCCTGCTTTTTTATAGATCCCAGGACAACTAGTTCAGGTGTAACACTGCCTATGGCAAGTCAGGCCCTGCCACATCAATCCTCAATCAAGAAAGTGAACAGTGAGATTTCCACAGGATAGTTTGACAAAGGCATTTTTTTTCAATTGAAATTCCTTCTTCCCAAAATACTCTTGCTCCAATCAAGTTGACATCAAATTAGCCAGCATAACTATAAAATAACTGTTCCAACAAAATGAGAGTTGAAAAAAGTAGTAGCTTATGAAAAACTATCTTTTAAATATTGCTTTCCCAACAATAGTTCTTACAGTTTCCCATACCCATAAATCAGTACATTGCTCAACCCTCATTGGGGAAGCTTCTTCTTGCAGTAGTGGCAATTAGCAGAAAAACTCCCAGCTGGTCAGTTTGCAGAGGAAAATATATTTTGAAAATCTAAGTCATAAATAGAATGTCCATGTCATATCCTTTCCATCAAGGTTCAGGGATTTACATAGAAAAGAAAGTAAAAAGATTGGAAAAGCCATATGTGGTGGATAACTTCAAGGAAACAGTTTTCCAAACCCAACAGGGCAGATGCACATATGAACTTGCAGTGATTGTGATGACGTGCACAAGACTTGCACAAGCTCAAGACAGCCAGAATCCCAGAATGAAGGAGAAGGGGGTGATGACAATATCCCATCTCTAGTAAAGAGCTAGGTGCTAGGTGAAGGAGAGTCATATTTCTGCAATAAAGTGACAGTATATGAACCATACTCTTTAGTAGCCCCCTTTCCCATAAATAGCCAACACAAACTGGATTCTATTGGTTTTGTTTTCATTTATTGTTCTCACTGTTTATTATCATTGTCAATATATATAGAGATAATGTTAAGGTGGGTGGATAAGAGGTTGAGAGGATCTGAGAAATGTTGGAGGAAGGGAATAAATATAAGTATATTATGTGACGTTCTCAACGAATAAATAAAAATATTATTTAAAAATGAATAGTGTTTGTGTTTGGGTGAATTACCAATATTTGGTATTTTATGTATTTCCATTATCCCTGTGATAAATTCATTGTATTTTCAACAGTGAGGGCATCTTTTGGTTAGAAGGGCACTCAGTTTCCCCTAGCTCATTTTGTAAAAATTAGTGATCATTTTCTCTATAAATTATGACCATACATTTCAACCAATTACTATGAATATTAATAACCATGTGAACATTGTTACTAAGTATTGTTACATAGCTGTTTATACAAAACTGAAACAGTTCCACTTGGAGTGATGTTCCTTATGACTCAGAAAGTGAACAAAACAATACCAAAATCAAACAAAGAAAACCACACAAAATCAAGAATTCTGTTTTCCATTGGCCAACTACTCCTAAGCATAGGGCCTGCATTGAAGTGCAGTTGATATACTTACTGTCATTCCACTAGAGAAAACTGTTTCTTTTTGGATTTTTTTGCTTGTATTTTTCTTTTTGGAGAGAGAGAAAGAGAATATGAAGTTGGTTGGGTAGCAGAGTTGGAACTATCTAGAAAGAATATGAAAATATACTCGATGGAGGAAAAGTCAAAGCCAATAAAAACCATAAAAAAGTTATGCTTGGAGATAAACAGTATCTTTTGGTTGTGACAGGGGGAGTGTAAATCAAACTCACAAGTCTCAGGAATTCCCTGAAACAAAACATTTGCATGGCCTCTGCCCAAAGACATGGAAGCAGTATGAGTAGCTGGGAAGAGGGAGCCCTACTGGGCAGTTGCAAGTTGTCTAGGTAGCTCCAGAGGTGAAACTATTAGGACTCATCATTCCTGCTGGGGTGGGTTTTGTTGACACAACTTCCTTTGTAGGCATCCATTCTCCAATAAATAACCTCAGTAAACTCACTGGATCTCTAATGTAGGGTTGGATAGAATGGGATCTTTGGTTTCTCAATGATTACCTGTGTAGGGTGAACAGATGTCTTTTCATGTCTACCAACAAATGATAATGCATTCAAAGCCCTGTTTTTGAACAGCTAGGTTCCTATACAATACTACATATCTCCTACATGTCAAATTTTACTCCTTACTACAAGTTTACAAGCTTATTTTGGTCATCTCTAAAAGCAAACATTGATACAGATGAGGATTAGGGTGAAGTTAAAATAATCAGAGTAGTTAGTGACCATCCTGTGCCTTGAGTGCTTCTATCTACTCGCGCACAGGCAGAGCCTCAAGCTCAGTTAGACTCAAGCTTCAACTGTACTACTTTATAATTGGATTATCCCAAAGAATGTATTTAACACTCTTGTCCCAGCATCAACTTCCCATCTTTAGAATAGAGCTAATAATACAAGTTGATCACCTCAATATAAAATTATGAATGAAAAATATTCTAAAATGTTTTTGAGTGTTCCTATAATACCAGAAGTGAAGAAGTCTAAACAAGAATATTATGCTATTCACAGAGACAACAATTTCAAATGTTTTATTTGAAAATCTGAAATGGTCAGCTATTGGAGACTGTCTCCTATCTCTAGCCTGGTTCTTGTTCTACCCTCTCAACAGAACAGAGTTGGGAGATGACAAAAAGTTCAGTGCAAGAGGCTTAACAACCTTTAAGCCAGTAAAACAGCTTGATAAGGATTTCCACATGAGATTCACGGAAAAGTTAGAACTCGGGATGGCACTTAGATGCTAGCCACAAAAGCTCTGAAAAGTGTTAATGTCAAAGCTCTTAGGGGCTGATAATGCGCTCCAACAGCAGCTCTTTCCAGGACAAGTCAAAGTGCCACCCACAGAAACAACACATCTCCTGTCTCTGGCAGATTTTGAAGTCTAGGGTCGCAGGTCACTGACGACTGAGACAGGTAAGAGACCCTCTGCTCGAAGCTGTTGAGAGAGTCCTTGATAGTGGCAATCACGAGTTCTCTGCCTAGGCAGAAGCATCAGAGGTAGAGAAATAGTGAGTCCATCTCCAACCAACTACCTACCAGGCACAGAAACCTCGCTGACATTTACCTCCTCATCTTGAGTGAGTTAGCAGCTGCAGGAGCTTCTGGAGCTAGCTGTTTCCAGAGAAGCAGAAAGAGAGGAGTTATCTGCATCTTCCTCCCATGTGGAGATCCTCAGCAAAAGCGTTTATCAAAGCCAAACTGCCAAATGTATTGAGCATCACCTGGGCTCTGGTTGAAGGACTGTCAGGTGCATCAGTTCTAGATGTTATGATGCTATTTTCAGGCCATTGGCTGCTGCTTTCCCGGCCTGGACACAATCTGAGATTTGGCCATCAATAACTAGGAACATTGTGCTGTCTTTGGTCTGGGTTGTTTGTCCTTCTGTTGCCCTGCCTCCAGGCTTGAATTTCCTGTTTAAGGGGGAACTTCACGTCCATGGGGGCAGGAGGGCCAACAACAGGCACCCTTCCTACATCCCTCAATTACTGCCAGGATATACATGTCTGTTGGAAATTAAGTAAAGGAATTGAGATGTTTACATTTGAGTTTTATACTATAGATAACTCATTATATATATGCAAATTGTCCAATATCTGAAACTCCATAATTAGAAGTATTTCTGCTCTGGAATATTTTGGAAGAGATATCATGAATTTGTAATTTTGAACTCCTATAGTAGGTTTATGTAAGGATTAAATTAGTTAATACATGTAAAATCCTAACTGGCACGTAGTAAATATTCAGTAAATGTTAGCTGTAAGTCGTATGACTACATAATTGAAATTATTACTATATAACAATTACTCTAATTGTTACTAATTACATTTATTAACAACTGTTAATTCATCATTTTTTTTCATACTGAGTGCTCATTTATTTTCTCTATATGAAATGACTTTTAGTTATTTTTTTCCTAGTTTCTTTAGATTCTGTCAGACAGATGTGAATCCTTTGCCACCCAGAAATCAGAGCATCTCCAGTTGTGTGGCAGAAATAAAAAATGAGAGCTTTATAGTTTACAACACACTTGAACATTTTGTGGTCATTTGCCTATATATTCCCACAAGAAAGTATTGCAATAAAATGCTTCCTGGGAGCATTCATTTAAAGTGAAAATGTACTTGAGACTTTGGGGCTTGAGAACTGCCTTTTATTTATTGGCCCAATAAAAAAATATCATATTATCTACTTCATCTACTTTTCCTGCAAGGTGCAATATCATTATGAATATATTTTCCATGCATTTGTGAATTTTATCTTTATCAAATTCAACTTAAATAGCAATTTAATCCAAGAAATCTGGTTCAGATGAGAAAGAAACCATGATCATTTTGTATTTCTAAAGATCTGCTGTATTTTATTTGGAAATGGTATTGCAGCCGTTACCAAAGCTGTGCTATTTGTTTCAGCCATTTCTGCAGAGCCGATTCTGATATAGATGCTTTTTAAATTTCATTTTTCTGTTTGCTTTGTTTACATTATTCATTTCTCAAAGTTCCCCAATTTTCACATCTAAACGATCCTGTTTCTTTGTACCAAATGATGTTCTAATTTCAAGTTTGATATTGTTTTAATTGATGCAAAGAATATTTCATTAATGAATTTAAATTAATGTCCTCATTTTTATATAAGCAATAATTATTTGTGGGGTTAAAACAGTAAGAAATGCCTCTGAGGGTGTCAATTAAAACTGACCCATTTTTTTCTTCTACCCATAACTGCACTGACCCCTCATTATATAATATAAGTTTAACATGTTGGCATAGAACTTAAAGACAAGCTTGGTCAAAGGAGGTCAGGACCCCATTAAGGGTGGAGTTTAAACTCAAAGGCTAACAAGAGCCAGTCAGGGTACTCAAATGGATGAAGTTAGCATGTGATTACACAAATGGGAAATGAAGATCTCAGGGATTAGAAAAAGAGATGTCTCATTTACAGGGTCAGCTACAAAGTCTGTGCACAGCTCATTTCCAAGCAGCAATGTTTGTTTAGGATGTCTGCTCTGGAATTTGGGATTTTTTGATATTTAGATTTAAAAGGTTGAATCTTTAAACTTTTAAATATTGGTACACAATTAATACAATGATTATCAAATGACCAAGGCTGCAGGCCATCTCTAGCACGTCAGTATTTTGTTAGTATATTTTTTTTGGACGCAGTCTTGTGTATAATATAAACTTACAGCCTGAAGGAGGAGTCTAGTCAATAAAAGTTCTAAACTTTATAATTGAAAATGTCTTCTGCTTACATTTCTCCTCATATAAAATAACATCAAACTTTTCAATATTTTACACAAGGAAATAGATTTGTTTCAAAACTATGTATTTGTATTATTTTAAATGTATTATTCTCTAGATATTGATTATCTACCAAAAGCTAGCCAGATTGAAGTTTTTTCTGGTGTGTGTGTGTGTGTGTGTGCACGTGCGTGAGCACGTGTGCGCATGTGCGAATGGGCATGGGCACACACACACTCACATGTGTAATATAATATGGAACTAATCTGGGATCAAAAAGCTTTCCTGACACTTTGCTCTGTATCTTGTTTTCAGACATATACTTTTAATGAAGGCTAGCTACACTCAAGACCCATAGTCAATAATGTCACTAAATGGATGTCAGGCATGGTAAAAAAAAAGTATAAACACACAAAACATAGCCTCAAAACTACAGTTCATCACAACTGTTTCAACTAACAAAAGTATTTAGCCTGAAACCATCCATGGTACCCATATGATGAGTCTGGGGACAGAAGTCACATAGAAAGGTTTTCAGATTGCTGCACGTTATTTTAGGCTTTGCTAATGATGGATGGTGAGAAAAGCAAGGTTGTGGTCTCCCATGCCTTTAATCTGAGCATTCAACACTTTGGAGGCTGAGGTAGGAGAATCACTGTGAGTTCAAGGCCAGCCTGATCAATAGAGCAAGTTCAAGGACAGTTAGGGCTACTCAGTGAAACAGAAACGGTATCTCAGAAAGAAAAACAAAACATAGCACACACAAAACAAAACAACACGAAATGATGGAAAAATATTCTTAGGTAATTTGGGTCATTTGTCACACTTTCATTTCTTACTTTATCTGTACCTGTCCTCATGTGTTCTTTCTTGTTTAGGTTTTGTGTAAGTAGTTTATTCTGTATTGTACTTTCTGCGCCTAGATTCTCTCTTATTTGAGAAAAACCTTCATATGTCTTTTCTTGCTGTTTCTTATTTCAATAAAGAGGTGGCCAAGATCATGAGAACATTCCTATCTCCAGGGATGGTGCCAGATTGCCCACCTTCATTCAATAGCTAGAGTTGAAAGTTATTCTTTTCTCTTCTGAGTGCATTTTTTTATTAAACAGATGATTTGAAAGAAATGTTCAGTTTTTCCATTAAATTGGTGTTTATGTATTGAGTAAATGAGGCCAGTGTGTGCCTAACTATCAATCTATTTATCTAATTAAAATTACAAATTGTCCATCTCACTTCAAACAATTAGCAATGTATCTAAAACATTGATAAGAATTTTATATGGATTTTTATTTCTATTATCCAACATTTTTAAGGAAACAAGTAAGCTTCACCACCTAAAGAAACTGAGTATTGACAGATGTGTGTTACAGGTGTGTAATCCAGATGTGAAACAATCCTGGAGTGGGGGTGATAGCAACAATACCAATGTCACTGCAGGAGGAGATAGTTGCATATTTATTTATTTATTTACTTATTTATTTAGAAATAAGCTTGCTTCACATGTCAATCCCAGCTCCCTCTCCCTCTCCCTCCCCTCTTTCTGCACTCCCCCAGCAGCCTCCCTAGCCTCTCACCCCCTGGGCGATCTCCAGAGGCTGTCATTTCATCCAGGGCAGGGCCTAGGCCCTCTCTTGTGTGTCCTGAATGAGACTCCCAAAATCCATTCATATGTCAGTGATTAATACCTATCTACTACCTGAGCCCCAAGTTTAGGGTGTCTGGAAGAGTACAGTGCTGGCCTCTCAGTCATGGTCTAGGATCCAAGAGCTCCCCCTTGTTCAGATCAGCTGTTTCTGTGGGTTTCACCAGCCTGGTCTTGACCCCTTTCCTCATCAATCCTCCCTCTCTGCCACTGAATTCCAGGAGTTCGGTTCACTGTTTAACTGTGGGTATTTGCCTCTGCTTCCATTAGTCACTGGATGAAAGCTCTAAGATGACATATAAGTTGGTCCTCAATCTCATTATTGGGGAAGGGTTTTTAAGGCAGTCTCTCCACTATTGCTTAGTTTGCCAGTTGACATCATCCCTGTAGATCTCTGGAAATCACACTTGTAACAGATCTCTCTTCACACCTCTGATTCCTTCTATCATGGTATCTCTCAACCTCTTCTCCTCTGTTCTTTCCCCGACTCAACCTTCCTGTTCCCCCAGTGTCCTCCTCTTCTCCCTGTCTCTTTATCCCAGCACCCTCTCCCCTTCCCCTATGCTCCCAGTCTGCTCAGGAGCTCCAGTTCCATTCCCCTTCTTTGGGATACCATGCATATCTCTTTTAGGGTCCTCCCTGTTTCCCAGAAACACTGGCACTGGGATTGTATGCTGGCACTCCCCTGATCCATGCCTAAAATCCATCTATGAATGAGTACATACCTTGGCTGGCACTTCCCTGATCCATGTCTAAAATCCATATATGAGTGAGTACATACCTTGTTTGTCTTTTTGTGACTGGGTTATCTCGCTGAGGATGGTGTCTTCTAGTGCCATCTATTTGCCTGCAAATTGCAAGATTCTACTGTTGTTGTTGCTTTTTTTTCTGCTGATAGTACACCATTGTGTAAATGTACCACATTCTCTCTATCCACTCTTCAGTTGAGGGGCATCTAGGTTGCTTCCAGGTTCTGACTATTACAAATAATGCTGCTATGAACATAGTGGAACAGATGTCCTTGTTGTATTAATATGCATCTTTTGGGTATATGCATAAGAGTGGAATTGCTGGATTTTGTGGTAGAGTGATCCCCATTTTCCTGAGGAATTTCCATACAGGGCTGTAGGTATAGCTCATTTGTTAAAGGCTAGGCTCACAACCAAGACAGCTGTATCTTACAGTGCAAACAGCTGCAAGGATGCTGGACTTGTAGTTAGTAGTACAGAAGTAAAGGTATGCTTCTTGACAACTACCCAAATCCTTGTAGCACCCTCTTCCTTTTCCCTATGAAGTACTAGGGTGCAGTCCTTCTAAAATGATTACTCCATATTTTACCTTATAGTTTGTATTTTATTATTTTATATGATAAATTAAATTCAACATACTTCATTTGCTACAACGTACTGAAGATCATTTGTTAGCACTGTAGGTTTTCATTTCACATTATTTATTCATAATAACACATGTCTGTTTATAATTATAAGCAGAAACTATTACAGTCAAGAGATACAAATAAATGAACATCATCTATTCTACAACTAAAAACGAATTTTTAATTATTCAGATGTGTCAATATTTGTTACCACTCAGGGATAAAAATATTCTAAAATGTATTAACCAGTTGCAATGAGCATGAAGAAAAGTGATATGTACCTTGAAAAAAAATTAGTTTTATTGTCCAAGGCAAATGAAAGCAAAAGCAAAAATGGAAAACAGTTCAGCAAACTGTGGGGAAACAGTGTGTGATCACTGGGTTAGAATGAGGAAGACAGGAATCAAACAGAATCAATCAAAAGAAAGAGGAAAGTTAAAGTTAGAATTCAATGTTATGTTAAGTTCACACTTTCACTGCCACATTGAAAGATAGCAGTCATCTATCTTATACCATACAGAATAAGATGTGGCAACACAGAAAAATTGCTGAAGAGAAAGCAGACACAGGATACTCACAAGACTGTCCCAGGTTGATTTGCCATGTTTAGCAATGCAATCATATCTTTGATTACAATCTCAACCTCAATACCACAAAGTCATATTCTGTATCTGCTCATGCTGTAGATACACATGCATACCAACCTGCTGCTGATTCTTGCCTTAATTTAAAACACAAGATTTAAAAAAAATAAAACACAAGAATTTTGTTGGTGGCAGACAGGCACGCTAGATTTTTCTCAACCTGCATTCCTAGATTACAGCATCCTTTCTTTAGTCAAACCCATTCCACATTCTACAGTCAGGCATTGCACTAGCTTCTCACTCCACTAAAAAGCATGAATGAGACAGTGGCAAATAAATTTAGGATACCAAATTAGTACATCAATCAATCTACCAACAGCTGAAATTGCACACCTTGACCTCAGGTTTTTAATTCTTCTTGCAGATTTATACCCTGGGACAGGTCTCCACGACTTGGCATTTTGATTGGTTGTGGTTTTTCTGTAAAGAGAAGATTCCTTGAACGATTTCTGAGGATTACACATCTGTGGGCATTAGGACAAGTACTTAGAATGGGTTAGATATTATGCTGTTTTAACAAAGCGGTCTCTTCTAAGATCTACGACTTCACTAGCTCTGAGTTGTTGAATAGGTTTCCACTGACAGCCAGGCATGGTTTCCCTCTCATTGAGTGGGTCTTATATCCAGTTAGAAAAAGTTGGCTAGCATAGCACATAAGCATAGAGTTAACATGTCATGAGAAACAGTATTTTGAGTTGATGGCCAGAGATGACTAAGAGACTCTCAATACATACAGCCTACCACTGTTGCCTTTGGTTATCCCCATGGTAGATGGGGATGTCATGCACTTCTGAAATACAGCCCCAAGACCTCTGAGCTGGAACTGACATGAATACCCCTCCCTGAGAACTGGCTTTTATGGCACCAGAAGGCAGCATGCAAGCTTCCAATGAAGGGTGGCAATCAACAGTCCTATCCAGATTGACATGTATAAACCACATCAAGAACTAGCATGGAATGTATTATAGGTTTTTTTGTTTTTTCTTTGATTTGGTTTGATTTGGGAGGGGGCTGAATAAAATCATCTTCTCTTCTTCTGAATTTATCTTCCTCTCATCCTTAATTAAAGCTCCCTTTACTCCATTTCTTTCATCAGATCACTTATACTCTGCTATTCCAATCTTTTCCTCCCCAGTTACCCCACCTTGGAGGTAGTCTCTTTTTACTTTCCTGGATTATAAACTTATTCCAAAGTATGCACTCACTTCTGAAGATTTGGGGCTAGCATCTTCAGATGAGAGATTATGTGATATATCTTTTGGGGGAACTGGATTACTTCAATCAAAATGATTGTTTCTAGTTCAATCCATTTTCCTGTACAATCCATGAATTCATTTTTCTTTATAACTGAATGCTATCTGTTATACATGATAAAATGTCCATGGATAATATAATATAGAGTAGTAAACTTGGTTATAAATGAATTTTAAATTCAACCTTCCCCTCTAAATCTCTTAAACTCAGAAAAGTAGATATATACCTCTACTTCCGCATCATATACCTTCAGTCATCTTCTCCTACAAGATTAAGGATTTACTCTTTCCTGCCTCCCATTTTCATGCAAGCATGCTGTTATTCATATCATCTTATTCTTTCTAAGGATAACTTTACTGCTTCATCAGTCCACGGAGAAATTTCCTATAAAGATTATTCATAACTGTCAGTAATAGATTTCTCTTCTGTTCTTTCAACAGCCTATGTAGTGAGGTGCTTCATTCGAGAAACTATTGATGGAACTCTGTCAGTCCTCCCATTAACTCCACCATGTTACATCTTATTGTCAATTCTGACACTCTTGACTTGTGAGTGTTCTTTTAATTTGTCTTCCAGGATGATACACGTATGCTTTCTTTCTAAACTCAGTGTTTGCATACTCCCATACTTTCTTTTCTTTGTTTCTTTTATTCACCTTACTTAGTTTCCTTCTTCTTCCCAGTCATATAATAATAGATATGATAGAAACTGAGCAGATTGTATCTCCTTCTTTTAATCCATGTCATTCCCTGAATTATCATTTTGGGGCTGATAATTTCACAGGTTATCTATAGAGTGGTAGACTTTAAAATATTCTTTCTCAAATTGAGATTCCAGTAGGGTATTGGTGGTGTACAGCTGTAATAAGTACTGGGTAGGGATGGGGCAGGGGAGACAGGTCCATTATAAGTTAAAGGAGAATGTAGATTACAAATCACTACCCTCTAGGACAAAACAGCAATAATATCAATAAGAAAAAGGAGAATCTATTATTCAAACATTTTACACAACTTTCCTGACCCTACAGATATCAGCATAGGTAAAAACTGGAAACAGTTTAGAAAGAATATATGCTGTCAATTGCTAAGCACCTTAAGTATATCCTAAGCAAGTTTCTTAAGAAACTAAAAAATAATAATACAAATGATTTGGGGGTGTGTTTTTCTTTTCCCCATATTCCAAACATGAAGAACAGAAAGAGGAATAGAAGCAAAAGGAAATTAAATTTTTGGGAGATAAAATATTTGGTTTTATATATTTCATTTTTCCTTTTTCTCCAAATACTTTCATAGAAAACAGCCTTAGAGTTGTGCACAAACCAACTTAAAAATAAAAAAGTGTCATTCACACTAGATCCTCATTTGCTGACAATCAAGAAAAATAAATAGAATTAATTGATTGGTTGAGAATTCTTTGGTGTAACATTTATAAAGCATGAGAAAATTTGCATAGTTGCTATTTAAACAGGCTGGATAATAACAGCTTCTAAGAAAATGAATGAGGAAGAAAGGCCTTTTAACCCCATGACTGTATATACTTATATAAACTCCAAACTGCAAATCAACTGTGAATTACTCATTATTTCAGCATCCATGTTTCCAGCAGATATTTTCTATTGCCAAAATCCCTTTCCATGCAGTTGTAGTTTTGTTGTCCACATAGATACCCTTTGAAAGTGATGACTATTTAGAATTTTAAAGAATGTGTATGTGTAATTTGGCTGATCCAGTTAACAGATGTCTCATATTACTTTTGTATCAATTCCTTCTGATGTTAGCAAGATTTCTAGATTTACCCTTTGCTACCTCTCAGCTTGACAGACATTAATCTGTAGCCCATTCTCTCTCTGTCTCTCTGTCTCAGTCTCTGTCTCTGTCTCTGTGTGTGTGTGTGAGAGAGAGAGACAGAGACAGAGACAGAGAGAGACAGAGAGAGACAGAGAGAGAGGGGGGGGCATTTAGTTCTGTATTGGAAAAGAATCTTAGAAAATTGAAACATTCATGCTTCCTTATTTGAAATGTTGACATTTTTGTCAGCATTAAGTAAGTAATTCATAAGTTGTTATCTTGACCCAAACTTTTGGGGCAGAGTCGAACAATTCACAAATCAAGCTGCTAATTTTTGTATTATATTTCATTGTTCACTACATATGACATTGCTTTGATGAGATTAGAGAAATAGAGTTTTAGAAATCTTCAGTTCTGCTTTCCCAAGATGAGCTTCTTGGACCTCTGCCCCATCTTCATTCCCATTTGTACTCTGCAGAATAACTAATAGAAGGAAATCAGTTCTACCAATTGTTTACACTTGTTTGCTAACAGCTGACATAAAAGCTTCACATAGGAAAGGGGAATTATTTTTAAAATAAGATTTCAAGCCTAGGCAACCTATAGGGCCCTGGGCAGTAGATCAGTGTTTATCCCTGGCATACAAACGGACTTTGTGTGTCCATAACACAAAGAGGGATGCTTTCTCAGCCTAGACTCTTAGGGGAGTGCCTGGACCCTGCCCTGAGTGAAATGACTGACTCTGCATATCTCCTATGTGAAAGTAAATGGGGATAGAATAGGAATCTGGGGGAGATGGCAGGGGGTGCAGGAGGAGGGGAGGGAGAGGGAACTGGGATTGACATGTGAAGCAAGCTATTTAAAATTAAAGTAATAAAAAATAATAAAATACAAATCAATGAAACTGAAAATAAATATAAATCATATAGGAAGTAAAAAAGATTGCAAACCTATAAATCATTTTAAGGCTGCATATCACTTGAACATCTCCTTTTAAAATAACCATAAGATTCTACATTTCATGAATCTAGATATGGACATCTTTGGCATAGATTTCCATCCATAAGGTCACAGTTAAGCAAGAATAAATCAAAAGATAAGCTTTCAAATGTTTTAACAACCAAAAATTGCACCTTGAGCACAGTACTGAATTATCAATTTGTCCCAATTTTTTATATGCCAAAAGGTATCCTATTTTTTTCAATAACAGAAGCCATAATTTTGTCTTACCACCACTGGACATAATTGTGGTCTTCAACAAGGGGTTCAATAGCACCTGTCCTTCCGTGATGGAGACATACTTCATGAGTTTTCTATACATGGAGCTTTAATTTGTAAAAAAAGGTTTTAACAGAATTGAAATAAAAAAAAAGAGCAAATGAAGAAAACCTATAAGGCACTGTTCTGTTTCAGAAAAGAAAGTGCAGGTGATGCTGCCGAAAATCTAGCTGCTGTTTGCTCCAAGTTCCTTCACAGGTATGCACAGCACAGGTGCTAGGAACATTCAATCCAAAATGGGACTCAGCCCAGCATTAAAGCTGAGTTCAGTCATTTAGACAGCAACCTTCTCATGAGGACTGAATTTAATTTACTAGAATTGGGTATGATGGGGCTAACCTAAGAGATAGCAATTGTGAATAATTGCCACTAAGGCATTCAGACTTGGACCACCTGGGCTCAGATGCTGGCTTTTTCATGATTAATCTTTTATTTTAGTTTGTTTTTTGGGACAGAATCTTGCTAAGTAGACCTGCCAAGCTGAGCATTCACTATGTAGTCCAGGCTGGCCTTAAACTCACAGCAGTCATGCTTCAGCCTTCTGAATGGTGAACTCTAGACATGTACCATTGTGCCTGGCTTAGGTATTTATCTTAAGTAATTTGCACATAAAAATAAATTGGAATGATGTCAGTGAAGTATACACATATATATCTGCTAAAGATTAAATGAAATCTAATCTGTAAGTCATATTTATAATTATCATCTAATAGTTGTTATTATTGTGATTCGAATTTGAATTTTGACTCTTTTGCTAATCAACTGCACCCTTTATTTCATGAAAAGAGGATGGGAAAACATGGTACATCATTTTAGAAAAGACATGAATAGAGTAGAGTGAATGTTTTTTATCTGGATAAAATGTAAGCTCTGCAAACAGAGGTATCACTTTATGTGGATAGACTTCAGAAATGAGACCTGAACATTATAAGCTTAGTGGACTCTTGTCCAATCAACTATCTAATGCTATGTATATTTTCATAAAATAGTATTGACTCATGCCCACTATTTTTAGCCCAATCATTTATTCTAGTTTTGTATGGAAATCCTAAAATCCAGAAAGCAGCATCCAGAGGAAGAAGAAAAAAATCAATAAATAAATAATGAAAGTGATTACAGTAGCCCCAATTATAATAGTGCCCCCAAACATAAGGGACACATCTCATAAGGGACACTCACCTTCACATGCCTCTTAATACTACTCAAATGCGAACCAGCAGCAGATGGAAAGAAATCCCAGTGTCTTGCATTTATTCCCTGGCATTAAGACTACTTTCAATTTATTTCTGATAGATTAACCATAACTCAATTCTTATAAAGGCTGAATAAGTAAAACACCCCGGCATCTCTCAACACAACTTGTGACAGACAATGAAAAAAATACATGCCACAACACCTGCTGAGTTACAGCTATAAAATAAAAACTGTAGTAGCAATTTCAGATTAGCATTCAACAATTACCTAACATTTATTAGTTCTTTTAAATGTTTTATTAGATTTGAAACAACCAATATTTGCTCATGTTTCATTAAATCCCATTTTCAATGTTCAGCTCAAACCTAGTGATGAAGGAGGGCCCTTTGAGCTTAGTAGTAATATCATCTAAGCCTGAGAATAACAGAAAAGACTTCAAAGTCAACATCTCTTTGGTCTAAGGTAACAAGAATACCTGAATAATTACTCAAAATTACAATACTAATAAAACACGAATAAAGAACCACTTACAGTTCATCTGGCATGAATTATTTTAAGTATGTCTAATAAAAAAAGCTTTAAAAGAGCATTAGCAGAATTTATTTAATTGCAGTGTGTTCAGGGCAGGGTTATATTATGTACCTGTGGCTTTTCAGAATCACACACAATCTTGTACTTAATGTGTATAATCAAACAGGAAAATAACAAAACTGGAAACTATTCTTCAATGGTAAATTTTAGCCCACTGAGCTGTCAATTGTGGATGGATTCATGATTGATCAGAATAATATACAATGGCACGGTGTAATTCTTTACTGTGATGTTGTAAAATGGAGTATTGCTTCTGTTATTTTATCCAGTTTGCTTTTATATGACAGGGTTTATTGTGCGTTATGTTGTAGCTCATTCCTCTGTTCACAATGCCTACTGATGTGTAATTATGACTTGTCTGAACAGTAAGAAGGAGCAATATGTGAAAGGAAATCTGCAAACACGCTTGATTTATGAGTTCTGATACTACATTACAGCCCTAATCTGCCTGCTTCAGGTTCACTCACTTACTGTACAACACGCTTACGATTGGCCGTGTAGCAAGTTGTGGAAGATGCATTCTGAAGGAGACACCACACCTTTTCTTTAATAATTTAGTCACAATTTCAGTTACAGGTAAGGCGATGTATTATTTATTTATGAAGATTTCATATGAAGGAACAACCTTATGAATGCATCTTCTGTGACAACAAAGACCACATGCAGGGTGTTTTTTCCTTGTTAAATGTCATAATGTTGCTGCTTATGTTCTGAGATAAAATCAGTCAGAGTCTTCCCTTCTCTTGTTGTTACAACTATGCTATGTGACCCTATTTTGATCCAGGGCATCGGATTTTTTTTTTTGCAGCATCCAAAATCAGAAATTACAATAGATGAACAAATGAAAGCAGCCCCATAAAGTGATGACCCCAGCGTCAGCCAAGAAGGATGTAAGCAAATTTGTCTTTTTAGAACCTCATTCACAAAGACACATACAACTAGAGTTAAGCATCACAGTGCTGGTACTGGATCCTAGCACATTCAATTCACATGCTTTTAGTAAATTAAAGTTATAAATTACCCTTTGTTTCCTCAAATTCAATCTAAAGTACCGATATGAAAAATATGCTTCTCCAAGCCTTATTTCTGACCAGGTTTTGCTAAATGTCTAAGAGAAAAAAAAACAACTTGAAAAATCATCTGCAGCTCATATTTCGGCATGAAATAAACAGCTTTGTGCACCAGGACATGCAAGCACCCATGACTCATTACAGAAATATCTTTAAACGGCACCAAGAAGATGACATTTTTTTACTCCAGATTTATTTTAAATTCTGTCATTTATATCATTTTTGAATTGTCTTTTGTTCTGCTATTTTCCTATTTCTTTTCATTTATCCTGAGTACTGCCTTCATAATCAGCAAAGCCTGTATTTTTTGGAACTAATGAACAAAAGTATAAATTACTAACTGATTATGTCATGACCAGTTCAGAGTTCCAAAAGAGAGGGACAGAAATAAACTCATGGTGCACAAGGGAAAGCTGCCATCAGGGACACAGCATCCCCAACCTTGTGTAATTTTGAAAGTTATTCAGAACAATGATCTTTCATAAAAAGGCAACCTGTTAAATTTGAGATTTGTAAGAATTTGTTTTGGTCATTGTATGTTAATGAAATACTGAAGGTTTTAACTCTCAGTACAAGATAAAAACTTACTTGGGACTCAAGAAGGTAAATATTTACTAAAAACCCTTCACTAGCAAGGGTCCCATTTAGTAAATGTGTGGCCTGGTGGTGGGGATTTTTTTGTAGTTGGGCATTACTGACAGTGTCTGTTAGAATGTACAGATGAGCATTTACTGAATACAATAAAGGTTTGAAGAGAGGTAGATAGCATAAAACATGTCCTCTCTACAAATCATCAAGTTACACTTAGCAATTTTAATGGTTTGCTGTCATAAACCAAAGCTGCTTGTATGTACTGTAGATTCAAGTCAGTCTTTTTTACTTTTGTGATTTTGAATTGTTTCCTTTTTGGTGGCAAACTTGTTACGATGTCCTATTCTTTTGGAATGGGTCCAGAAACCATACACTATTCTCACCCAAAACAAGTCGTTCAGTGCTATCCTGCTTCATACTCAGAATAGATGGCAAATCATTTTATACAGCCATTCCAATCTGTAAGTCCCCCTTCCTTATAAACAAACGGAGCTATAATCAGTTAGTTATGCAATGTTAAAAATTATGAACCAAAACCAAAGCAATACACTTGGTAAGGAGTGTTTGTTATCCTATTCTCAATTAACTACCTCGCATCTAGTAAAACAGTATGCATTTTCAAGAGAGCACTTATTTACTCTAACTCTCAGCATATTTCAATAATTATACTTGGCATGATGGCGTATTTGTGATTATGAGGCTATGTTTTCTGGCCTCTTCTGAACTAAAATCTCATATGATGGTCACTGTACCCCAAATCCTATTGGATAGTGCAGTCTTGTTTAGACAAACTCCTCATTTCATCAGTGTTTAATAAAACCAGCGTCACAGTGCTGCATCACACAAATTGTAAGCTCATAAAACCTTATTGGAATATCTAAAGCTTCTCGAAGCAAAATGTTTTCTTATAATGCCCAAGATTTTGTTTCTTTCAGAGAGTAATTAAAATAGTTTTTGCTTTTCTTTAGGGATTTCCAAATTTCTAAATAGACAAATTTGAAATAACCAAAGACCTGAAGGATAACAAGTCCTTCCCCAGCCGAGGATCACACCGTACAAGAAAACTTAATACTTGTCCTTGAAAAGAGACACCAGGTACAGCTTTCACTTTGGTTAACATTGCCACTTTCTCTCCAAAATAGCCCGGGATTGAACAGTTTGGACTCAGGTTCTTCCTCCATTTCTTATCTCCTTATCTTTGACATAACTATACACATATCTTTACTCTTCAGAATGTCTTCTAATTGCCTTAAGCATAGGGTTATGAAAGAAGTTGAAACAAACAAAAAGTCATTAGACAACTATATATGCTGAAGCCTGTCTGTCTGGTAAATACATATATGTAGGATTTATCACCATTAGGATCACCATAATTAAGACCACTGCCACAGTCCTTAGTCACTTGCCTTCTCACTGGGCATTCTGTTTTAAAGTGCTCCTCTTATCTAATGGCATTATCACAATGGTCATCCAGATCTTCAAACTTGATATGGCCATGTGTACATATAAAAATCCCGAGTGTGGACTTCACTGTTTCCCAATAGATTCGCAAATTGCCTTCCCCTTCCATCATCCCTAATCTCCCCTTATCCTGTTGTGGAAACAAGGTGTCATACTTTCAAGAATTCCTTTCCTAGCATCCTGCTAGACTCAACTCTTTCAGAATAGAATTTAAAATCTTCATCCTTAGGGAAATCTTTCCCAATTAATAGAGATTTGTTATGCCATTTGCATCATTCTCTGTCACCTAATCAAGCCTAAGCCCTGTGTATAAACAAGTACAGCAATGCAGCTTAGGAATCCAATATTATTATGTTCCTTCTTCCTCAATTTGTTATTTGATGTGTATTATGTTTATGCTTGCATTTCAGTAAGTCTTAAAGGCTAAAGAACTAAGACTAGCTTTGCTCTGGGAGCAAAGCATATTACAATGGAGCCATTCACTTCCCAAGCATATTGTTTTTCTTGATAATTATTTGATAGGAAGACACATACATTAGAAAGTAATTAGGTAAGAAGCATCTACTTGGAATGACTCTTGAAAACAGAAAACCAAGAATCTTTAGAAATGAGAAACCAATCATTTAAGCAATAGTTTACAGAGATGGTAATATTTATAAAACTATAATCACTGGATTTTTAAAAAAATTAACAACTGAAAACAAGAGGGTATAAAATAAGGGATAAGTTTTAAGAACACACGTGAAAGCTAGCCTATTCTAAACAAAATAATAATAATAATAATAATAATAAAACCACTCATGTGCAAGACCAGTATTTTATACAGACAGAAAAAATCACAGTGTCAGACTACAAAAACACCCAGGATGAAACATTTTTTTTGTCATGTGGTATGTACTAAGTATAGTGACCATTATCATCAGTGTTACCTGCAACAGTCCCTATGCTTTCTAGGCCCCTGAGTGCCTTGCAGCAAAATAGTCACTGATGCACTCCAAAACCTAAGCTGTAGTGTCTGAGCCTAAGAGCATCTGCACCCAGTGTTAGGGTCCTAGCAAACTTCCCTGTCTCCTGGACACACACACACACACACACACACACACACACACACACACACACACACACACACACACACAACTGTCAAAATGAAGCAATATTCAGGAAAAATATTATTTTGAAATTTTAGACTTTGTTTTTTAATGTTTACTGTCAAGTAGTACCTGTGTCCTCCTTTAGACCACTTTGTGGTTGAATTAGGAAAAAAATCTTTGCAAGATGTTGTATCTGAGCAGAGAGACAGACAGAGAGAGAGAGAGAGAGAGAGAGAGAGAGAGAGAGAGAGAGAGAGAGAACTTGTATTTGTGATAAATGTTATTTTAAGATAGGTTAGTTAGGAACTGGATAATTTAAGTTATAAATGAATGTAGCGAGACAGTGTTTGCTGTTTTACAGCAGTACAACACTTCACAATGATCTGAGGCAAAGGGTTAAGGATGTGAATGAAGACACAGAGGCTCATTCTTAAAGCTGTTGGTGGTGCATGCCTTTAATCCCAGCACTCGGGAGGCAGAGGCAGGCGGATCTCTGTGAGTTCGAAACCAGCCTGGACTACCAAGCGAGTTCCAGGACAGCCTCCAAAGCCACAGAGGCACCCTGCCTCGAAAAAACAAAAAAAAACAAAAAAAACAAAAAAAAAGAGAATGACGTTTATTTTAACAAGTGTGGAGCCTTATATACCACAGGCAGGCATGGTGGAAAAAACACCAAGATCAGAAGCCTACGTTCCTGGGCCCTCTGGCAAAGGGTGGGCCAAAAACAAAAATTAGCATTTAGACAATAAGGATGGACAGAAAACAGGAACTTGTGTGTAGGCCTTACTGGGAGGAGGGGACAAGAAGTGTTTTGCTAGAAGCTCCTAGTCACAAGCAGGTCAACAGGCCCCCATGGGGGAAGGGTGCAACAAATGAACAAACCAAGAACAAAGGTGTTGTACTTATTTATTTACTTACTTTAAAAGGTGAAGTCATGCCTGGCGGTGGTGGCTCACGCCTTTAATCCCAGCACTCAGGAGGCAGAGGCAGGCGGATCTCTGTGAGTTCGAGGCCAGGCTGGACCGACAACCTCCAAAACAAAACAGAGAAACTCTGTCTCGTAAAAACCAAAAAAAAAAAAAAAAAAAAAAAAAGGTGAAGTCATGTGGTTAATTCTTTTTATTCTATATTATACTGATCCAATGATTATTGTGAAATCAATAGCATATATAAATTCTTATCACTGATAGATGGGGCTAAGCATTTCTTGGTTCCTCAACATATAGAACATGGTTCAAAGAGGAATAGCCTCACCCCAAGAATAGCTTCCATTTCCTTATTTTAATCTTCTTAAAAATTTAAAGCTCTGCACTCCCTCGGGGGCTAGTGAGATAGTCCAGTGGATAAAGTACTTAATTCTAAACTGACCCTGAGAACTGACATGGTGAAGGGAGACCTCCCCCACATATGCCCAGTGCTACCTGAACACCCCCACAAATAGAAAGTCAATTAATTAACTAATTGTTGTATGTATGTATGTATGTTTCAAACATACATTCATGAAAGATTTAATTGACTTGAATTCATAATTCTTTAAAACTGTATATTTTTGCTTATGGATATATGTATAATGGTTTTGTGCAAATTCTGATTTAATTATACACCTTTCATTATATGTTTTACATTATATTTAACAAAGAAGCACCTGGTTGTTAGTGCTGTCTCTTTGGCTAGTTTACTTTAATAGTAAGTATTCTGAAAGAATATTTATACATTATGGCTTCCAAAATCTTCTCAAAATCTCCCTTGATCAAAATGTAATGCTGCTTAAATATGTTAGGCAGCATACCCTCTACCTATTTGCATTATGTCAAATGAACTGAATCATTCCAATATGGTGTCACATGTGCATGGAAGCCTGTAGCATTTTGTAACAGGTGTTAGCGAAATGTACTTGACAGAGATATTTACAGTAAGGTCATCTGCAAGCATGAACACTGAAAAAGAGCAACAAGAGAATGAAGTCGCTGTTAGAACAGAAAGGAAAACAATGTCCACAAGGAATTATCTATGATTTCCTCCATCCTCTAAAACCATCAGCAAAGTACAGATGCATAAGTAGATACTTCCTAGTGTTTTTATTTATTCCTTGAGAGTTTTATATAACATATTTTGATAGTTGTATTTTCCCTCCTCCAACTATTTCTCCCACCTCCCTCCCTGCCCACTAAATATCAAATCTCTCTCTCTCTCCCTCTCTCCCTCTCTCCCTCTCTCTCTCTCTCCCTCTCTCTCTCTCCCCCTCTCTCTCTCTCCCCCTCTCTTAAAAAAGAGAAAGAAGGGCTGGAGAGATGGCTCAGCCGTTAAAGGCTAGGCTCACAACCAAAAAAAAAAAAAAAAAAAAAAGAGAAAGAAATGCAAAAAAGGTTGAGTCCATTTTTTATTGGTCAAGTACTCCTGAGTATGTATGTGCCTTGCCCTGGAGTGTGGTTGGTAAACCCAGTGTCGCTCCATTGGAGAAAACGGATTTTTCCTCTCCTGGCAACTTTCAATTGGGGATAGCTTTTTAGCTAGTGGTAGAATATGCCCAGTTCCCTACCTCTGCACTGGCATTTTGTCTGCTGTAAGCTTGTGAATGTCTTGTACACTATCAAAGTTTCTGTGAGCTCATTTGTGTAACTGCCCTGTTGTATTTAAAAAACACTGTTTTCTTGAAGTGGTCCACCACCTCTTAACATCTTTCAGAGCTAAAGGGAATGTCTACATCTCATCCATTCTCCAAGGCCCAGGTATTGAACAGACGAAGAGGTAAAGAGATTATAAGAGGATAACCTTTCACAGACATCTATTTTATCTCCCTCCCTGTCCCATGCTTTCTAATATACGAAGAAAGAATGAATTTAGAAAAAATAAAGTTGTTACAAAGTTAAAAATTAAAGTCTACAAAACCAAACGAAATCCATGTGAAATGACTACTTGGTCCATGCTTTCAGCATGTGTCTATGTCCATTGGAACATTTTGAACATGCCTATTAGCATTATTTTATTATCAGAATTCACCACATAGGTACCTTCTTCATTTGATAATTACTCTTCTTTATCAGTTCTTCGTAAGAACTAAAACAATGCCCCATGAGCAGAGTACATATTCATCTACTGTGCTTTACAAATGTATCTTAACTTCATTTAATTCATGTAATTCTAAGCCTTGTCACGCCATCAACAAAAACGGTAGTTGGCTAATTATTGAGTGATGACTTAGAATATAAAATAATTTCATTAAAGGAAGGCCAAATATCAATATGACAATTGTAGTGTTATAAGAAGGAAGCATTGAGGAGAGAATTGATAATAAATTTGAAACTATGTGTTCTACGACTTAACGTTATGTGAGAGTTTATGTACTCATAAAGTAAAGATGAGGCTTTGGCATTTAAAATGTCTTGAATCTATGAGTAGAAATGGACTGTAAAACATAGTTACAAAATACAACACTATGTCATAAGATGATTCTATAGAGTTTTGCAAGAAAACTTCAGCAACATTTTCAATACTCAGTAAGGCAAACATTTCAGTTTTCTGCAGTTTTGGCAGTGGGAACCAATGATGGCCAAATTTTGCCTGTACCGTTTTCTTCAATCTGTTTATAGACTTCCCGTTTCTCTGGCAGTCACAGCATTTGTAAATTTTCTGGTCACTAAACCCTCAAGAACAATTGTAAGTGATTAGTTTATAATTGTTCAGATAGGAGAAAAAATGGACAAAAGCTTTTTTGCATATAGCTATAAATTAATACTGTAAAATCCTAAAGTTTTATGTAAAGAAAATTGTTTGCTATCTGCTTTATAGTTCTATTTTAAAATCCAGTTCTTTTATGGAGACAATATGTTTCTTTTGCTTAGGAGGATGAAACCCTATATTTTGAAGGAGCTTTATTGTACTGTCATGTGTGAAAAACAGTTTAGTCTCTATTTTTACCCTAATTCCTATCTATTTTTACTTGTTTTAATAAAATGTTACTTTAATTATGTCAAAATCAAAAAAGTGTATTTCCATTACCTAATTTACAAGCAAAACATTTAAATAATTCATAGGATAGAAAAAAATTGTTCATGGCAGAACCCAATATTCTTAGTATAATTTTACCAGGACATAACAGAGATAATTTTAAGGTATAATTTTGATAAGAATGTGACTCACATGAAGAACCTCAAAAAATGAGATATATAAACCTAGAATATTTTTAAAAATAGAAACAATGTTAATTAAAATGTATTTAAATGTGGTGCACACATTGACTTACCACTCTCTTACCTCAGAGTCACCTATTGTCAGTGAGTATCATAGTATGTGTTACTTAGCCTGAAGAGAAAGAGAGAGAGAGAGAGAGAGAGAGAGAGAGAGAGAGAGAGAGAGAGAGAGAGAGAGAGAGAGAGTCATCTTATATGGGGAAGCTTTCAGAAGCACTATTGCTGCAGCCCAGAACCTCTGCCTTTCCAAATACAACTATCATTGTTTCACGAACTTTGCTGAATATCTAGTGAAGAAAAAACTGGGTTCTCTGGTAAAAATTGAACTGACCCTAGAACATCAAGCCATGTGATGCCCGAAGAGTGAAAGAAAGATTGTATGAGAACTGCCTGAATTGCTTAAATGTGTGAATGAGAAATGAACAGTTTCTAAATAATTCACAGATGAGCTTGATCCAAATTCCTTAACATTTTTAAAAGATGGCATTCCATGTTCATGCTTATGCTGTGTATATGTTTGTCATCTCCATTTAAATTTTGTTTGACTGATAAATTATGAGGGTGCATTATTTGGCTGAGAGAATTTCTAAGTGCATCAGAGTTTGTTGACTATGAGGTGCCAAGTCAGTTTTAAAAATATCTCACATTATGGCTTAATTTCATGTTTTCGTTGAAGCCCAATCCACTGGCTGCCATTCAACAGGCTACAGAAATCTGATAGACGATGGTTGTAGAACTGCTACAAATAAAGGAACCCTTGCTAGCCAAAGGGAAGTAGAAAGGTTCTGCCATCCAGGATACAAATGTCTTTCTTAGCTTCCTATACTAAACATCATGTACTCTGTTTCAAAAATTGAAGTTCTTGTTCTGGTACCGATATGGGTGTAAAACAGAAATTATGATGCTAATGTAGCTAGAGCCTTGCGAGTATACTGTGTGATTTACATGAAAAGGTGATCCACTTGGCAATTCCATTGTTGTTGTTCTTGTTTAGCTCACATTGCGCAATCACATAGTGAGACTATGGCCGTAGAATCTGATGTTATTAGAGGACACAATCAAATAGCAAACTCCCTGTTCTTCTGACTCTTAAACTCTTAACTCACCATCTCCTGCAATGATTCCTAAGCCTTAGGTGTTGGAGAGTTTTCTATTTATATTCATTGGGAATGGATTCCACAACTATGCATCTCTACTTGTTGAGGTTTCAACCTGTTGAGGTTGATGTAGTGATCTCCATCTGTTACAAAAGTTCTCTTGATGATGGCTGAAGGCTGCACTTACCTGTAGGTATAAGGACAAATGCTTACAGATTGCTGTTAGAGATTGTGCTAAATTTCACAAAGCCTAAATCCTATGCAAGGAACTATAGGCAACTGAGGAATCCCAGGAGCAGGAGAAGTAGTCCTATCCTGTGAAGAGCACACTTGCTTGTCCAGTGTCAAGTGATCAGCACAGAAAACATGCATATATATATATATATATATATATATTTTAATTCAACAATGATTACTAAGATAAAGGGAGCATGAACTTGAAGGAAAGAAGGGAAGGTTGTATGGAAGGGTTTGGAAGGAGGAAATGGAAGGGAGAAATGTGATAATTATGCAACACACACACACACACACACACACACACGCACACACACACACAAGATCCCTTCTTTGAAACTGATGCTTTCCTCTCTTAACAAAAGGAGTGTGTAGTAGAAAAAGCAAGTGCTGGTTTTATGAGACAGGCCTGTTTTGTACCAGATTCCAAGCTCTGACAGGCAGATCATGGCCTAATTTGGATTTCACTCTCATTTGCTTCTATTATCTAGGTATTTTGTGGTGCAGAAAAACTACATACCCTTACAAAGTGACCCTAGACAAAAATAATGACTCTTTGAAATGTTTAACCAACTTCTGCTTTTCAAGTAATATGCTTTGAAGCACTCAGTTTTGAGTCCTGAAAGAAAATTAGAGAAGCTAAATTAACATTGGAAAGACCATCAAGGTAATCTGGATAAAACAAAGAAATAAAATGGGTCTCTCAGTAGAAAGAAAGGTTCTAAGGGCAGAAAAAAAATCTATGAAAGAAAAGAAAGGGGAATGAGTTTAAGAAACTATTAACTCTGAATAGGAGAGGATATTATCAGTGGCATAATTTTCCAAGTGTAATTGCAAAGGTATGGTTGGAGTGTAGGGAAACCACAGTGGACAGCTGACAATAATGTAGGTTATATTCATTCCTGGAAGTGGCAAGAACAGAGGCTCAGGGCAAGAGCCCAGGGTCCAGTAGCACTCCCTGCTTTGGAAGGGGCAGATCTTCTGTCAATGGATACAGACATCAACTGATTGGCTGAAACCTATAGGAAGGAAGTTAGAAATATGAGGTAACTGCATAGTCTTCCGATTTCCAGCAACCATTCACTGATCAACCAAAAACCAACGAGTCATTCATATTTATCCATACTGCAGCCTTGCTTTCTTAGAGCAGGATGGAATATTCTTGCAGTGGACCTGACGCTAGGCAGATATGCCATGGGGTTGACACATAATTAGTTTCTGTTTTTCTGTTTGTAATGAGGGCATGAAAAAGGAAAGAGAGTTGGGTGATAGCAACACGAGCTACTTCATCCTGCAAGAAACTAAATGAAGACATTTTAAGGCAGTTCTCGACCTGTGGTTCATGATCCCTTTGTGGAATCAAAGGACCCTCTTACAGGAGTCACATATCAGATATTTTACATTACAATTCATAACAGTAGCAAAATTACAGTTATGAAGTAGCAATGAAGATAATTTTATGGTTGAGTATTACCACAACATGAGGAACTGTATTATACAGTGGCAGCATTAGGAAGGTTGAGAACCACCATTTTGCCACGTAAACATATCAGTTGTGTGTCTCCTTGCTATCCTATGGGTTGGGAATCTTGCCATGGCTCATCTGGATCCCCCAGCTCAGAGCTCTCCCAGTCAGTGACTGCTGTCCTATGTAGGTACGAGCAGCTTTCAAGCTCAGTTGTGTGACTGCTGAGGATGCATTTTCTCTTTTTCCTTCTTTTTGAATATTTTGGAATTTTGAATATTGGGAATTTCATGCATTGCACCCTGATCACACTGTTTCCCATCCCTTTCATAGCCACCCTCTTACCCATGTGCCCCCACTAAAAAAAATAAATTAAATTAAAGAAAAATGTGACATGAAAAATGAAGATCCACAGTCTGATTAGGGTTCAAGCTTCAAGCTGAAGGTCAGAGAAGCAAAGCAGCCAGGCCACTAGTTCTTACCTCTCCCTCAGGCTGAAATGGTCGATCCTGTTTCCATGAGATCTCACCATGCCTCAGACTGCTGACTCTCCTTAGGGTAGCTGCAAAATAAATGCCTTCCTATCCTTAATGTGGCAGGAGAATGAATGCCAGCTTTGAAACCTTGTTTCTCTCTTTTCTTTTCAATGTATGTTTTTATTTAAATTAGAAACATGCATGATTCACATGTCAATCCCAGCTCCCTGTCCCACCCCTCCTCCCTTCTTCCTCCACCAGGCCCCTCCCCGCCCCCGCCAGCCCCCCCACCCAATTCCCACATCATTCTCCAGGGAGGGTGAGGCCCTCCTTGGGGGAAATCTCCAGAGTCTGTCATTTCACCCAGGGCAGGACCTAGGCCCTTCCCGTCTCATGAAACCTGAGATTAAAGGCATGGATCTGTTACTCTTTTAGACTGATTCAATCTTGTGTAGCCCTGGGTGGCCTTGAACTCAGAGAGATTGATCTACCCTTGTCTCCTGAGTCCTAGGATTAAATGTGCCACCACTGTCTGAACTCTATGGCCAACTAGTGTGGATGCTTTGCTATTTTGACCTCCAGTGGCTTTAATAAAACAATACATCACCACAAAAACTGAGGTAACTGAGTCCTTTCCCATCCCCTGCCAGAAGCCATCAACTGCGAATAGCTACACTTCAGAATCTTTATCATATATTTTTAAGAACTTAAGAACTCTCCTCAGTGGCTTCCTGTATAGACTGTTTTTTGTGTTGTTGTGTTTTTGTTGTTGTTGTAGTTGTTGATTTTTGGTTTTGCTATGGGGAGTGGGTGTGATTGCAAAAGCATTCAATATTTCTTATGCTCAATTATGCATCTGGAGACCACTGCAACAAAAGATTCTTTGCCCACAACAACCAGCACACCACTTTCATGGACTTCCACACGGTTTCCCACAGCTGCATCCTACACCATGGACCTCACACCTTATCATGGCTTCTGGCATCAGCACAGACCTCAGAGATCACCATGGTCCCTGTACATATCATAGGCCTCATCGTTTTCCCCAGTGGCAGACAGACCAAGGACCTCACCATTGCCTCTGCAACTACACAGATCATAGATAAGAACATGGTGCCTGGTGGCAGCCCTGATCCTAGGACATCAACATGGTCTTTAGTGGCAGCAAGGGCCACAGACATCAACACAGCTTATGGCGACCCCATGGAACATACATAACCATATGGCCTTTAATGAGAGAACAGACCACTCACATTAATGTTGCCTCTTGTGGTAACACAGACCACAGACATCGATATGGCCTCCAGTAGCAGCATGGACCAGGGACAGCAACCTGACCATCAGCAGCAGAACAGACCATAAATGTCAATATGGCCTCAGCTGGCAGCACAGGCCACATACATTCCATATGGCCTCCTTGAAAAACCTAGGGTCTGGTAGGGTGGGGAGCAGTAGCCTGGAGCTTGTGAAGGCTCTGCCCCTGGATGTTCTGCTCACCCCCAAGATTGCCCTGGCCCTGAGCAACAGCAGGATGCCTGAGATGGAGAACTATTCATTTTCTGAATTATGCCTCCTCCATGCTCCAGCCAGAGGCCATGTTGCTGTACATGGCCTGGGCCACAGCTGGAGCCATGCTAGTTTTCACGGTCCATGCTTCTTGGACAGTGTTGCTACCAGAAGCCATATGGATGTTCCTGATCAATGTTGTTGCTGGAGACCATGTTGGTGTCTATGATCCCATGCTGTTTAAGAAGGCCATATAGATGTTCTTGGTCTGTGGTCTGTGCTTCAAGCAGGGGCCATGATAATGTTAGTAGTCCATGTGCCTGCTGGAGGCCATGTCGATGTCAGTCGTCTGTGTTGCTGTTTGAGGATGGGATTTCCACGGCCCACAGATGACTGCACTTGTATTCTTGTTGGCCAGAGACATCAATATATAGACCTAGGTATAGGCTTACTCACAGACCAGCATCTGGCTTCCCAGAGAAAGTACAGGAATGGGAGACGGGAGGGAAGGAAAGGAGAGCAGACAATAGGGGGAAAATGATACTGAAGTGAGTGGTAAAAGGAGAGCTATGTCTTTTTATAGTCTATCTTGAAAGGTATACGCTACCTGTTCTTGTCTTTATTTTACAGATACTCTGCTTGAGACATAAAAAGTACATATAATTATAAAGAATAATAAAGAGAATCCAAATTTCTTGTAAAGCTATAGTAAAGTGGACTCAAGATACTGATATATATCCTATAAGGTTTTTCAGATTTCTAAAGGTTGCTTTGTCAAGTGTACATGTATATTTAATTATCTATAATTTTACCACATGTGTAAATTCATTTGTTTACTTCTTATGCTATGATTTGTTAAATGATCCAGCAGCAAACTTATCTTTTCTTGGTCTATTCCTTCATACATTTTTCTCACAGTTACCCTATATAGAGTCTAACCTTTCTTCCTAACATTTCCAACTATTAAGCCTTTTCCTGGAGTTATTTATTTTTATAAAGTACAAGATACATTGAATAATCCACTGTACATTTTTAGGTTAACTTTTCCAGTCAGCATAATTCCTTTTAAAGATTCACCCAAGATATCATGCACACCAAAAGTTATTTCATGTGTGTCATGAGTAGTCATCTATGATAGATATGTGTTAGCATAAGCATGTAGTTATTGAAAGATAAAAGGTCCATGCCTATATTTTCATTTTATGTCTGTATGTCATATAGTATATATGTGTGTGTACATAGAAATGTGGTTGTACATACATGCGAGTGCACCTTCATGTGGAGGCCAGACATCAATGTTAAGGATCTGTCTATATTATTTCTCCATCTTACTTTGTAAGACACAGCCTTTCACTGCTTCCAGAGCATACTGATTGACTAGACTCTCTCCTCATCAGTGAGACTATTATTACAGATACATGTCACCAAGTCTAACTTGTACATGGTTGATGAGGAACCAAACTTGGTCTTTATGATTTTGCAGTAGGAATTTTACTCGGTCATGCCCAAGATCATGAGGCCAGTTTTGAAAATGACAAACAAAACTGCTAAAATATCTGAGTACCAGAATTCATGTGATCCTAAGTTCTCATGCCTTTGGAACAAACTGTCAGCAGTGTGATTCCAGGTAATTACATAATTGGTCTTGTGTGAAGCATTTCAGCATTTTTAAAACATTGTTTTCGTCAAAAGTGAGTTTCCAGGTCTTACCCATATTCAGACAGAATTTATTACCAAAATGGGGAAGACTCTCAGGATCTAATAGCTGCGTAAGCCATTTTCTGCTGACTCTTTAAAGTATTTGAGTTTATTTGTGTTCTCTCAGATCTAAACAGTGTAACTGAGTAAATGTGGACTGAGCCAGTTTGATGAAATAGGTCCTATGAATAAGATTATTTGATGACAACTCTACCATTCCTGAATTTGATCCCTGAGTTCACTCTTTATCATCTTCATGAAAAGAAGGTTGGAGTCTGGTCTGTTAGAACATGGGAAAATTCTGTGACAGTTAAAAATACTTGCATATTGAACTCTCAGAAGTCTTTAAGAGAAGATAAGCTTTAGATAGATACAAATTTACTCATTTTGTTAATGTGTTAATAATCTTACAGAACACCATCTTTAGAAGGACAGATAAATCATTTAAAACCTCCATTTTCTGTACAGTTCTTTAAAATTAGAGTGTGTGTGTTGTATGTGTGTGTGATTATATATGTGTGTACATACATTTAAAATATATATGTATTTATAACTGTGTTCCTGTGAGTGAATAATAAAAAAAACAGATTAATACATTGTGAAATGGCAAAATTTCCAGGTTAGGTTATTGATTATTGTCAATGTTCGGAATCAGTATACCCAAGTATGAATAATAAGAATCTAGTCCCAATAAATAAGACAGTACAATTTTAGTTCAGGTTCCCTCTTATAATCCCAGTATAGAGACAGAAGCAGGAGAATTTTAAGCTTGTGGTCAGCCTGGACATGTGCAAACTCTCCTTAAGGAAATCAGAACCCAATTAAACAATCAATCAAACAAGCAGTACTCACTGAAAGTTTAAAACACATTCACGGAGACAACCGCATTCAGGTTGCTGTCCTTGGAGACATGGCCCTAGTTGACACTTGCATGACAATTGCTGAGTTCCTAAAAAGTAGGATATGAAAGCTGGGCAGTAGTGGTGCACGTCTTTAATCCCAGCACTCAGGAGGCAGAGGCAGGCAGATCTCTGTGAGTTTGAGGTCAGGCTGGCCCGACAGCCTCCAAAACAATACAGAGAAACGCTGTCTCATAAAACCAAAAAAAAAAAAAAAAAGTAGGATATGAGACATAGATTAAATTTTACGACAAACTCCGGATTTCAGAGATGAGGAATACATATTCTAAATAAAACTAAGATGTGTATTATGTTCAGAAAATTCACCATGTCTTTCCACTTATGAGGCAGAGTTTTGTTTTTGCTTTTGCTTTGTTTTCTCCAGACATCAGGCTGGTGCTTGAATTGACACTAGGAGCTGGAGCCAATCCTGAAAACTGGATCCTGGAGTGCAGGCTCAGCTGAGCTCCCTATGACCTCTTCGATTCTGCAAATCTTCCTGTCCACCTTATTGAGAGTAACTGAAGAATATTTCCAAGGAACACTTTAAATTCCCTCCACTGCAGTACTGGTGCACTTTGCCCTGCATCCTCAAACCACTTTAACTCCATGAGCATCATGATAATTATCAGTAAATACAGTTTCTTCCAATTTAGAATACAAAGGTACAGAAGCATAGCCTATTCTATGTAGTTTTAGATTGCCATTTCTCAGCAAGGTCTGTTGAACTTGTGTGAGATGTTAGTGACACATGAATTGTTTTGGAGAGAAGGGTAGTTTGATGGTAATTTCAAAGAAAATATGAAACAAATACTATTTTCCTATCTCTGGAAGGAGGGTGGCCACACTGTAATAAACACAAGGCATCTAAGCACCCCATGGAAGCCAGGGTGTCTTTACTCCAACTATACTACTTCCAACTTCAAAGTTTTCTTCTTAGCATCAACTACATTATCTTGATAACTTTAATTTCCTTTTCAAAAACGTCTTAAGTTAAAAAGAACAAAAAGGAAGTAATTTTCTGCCCACATGACTAGACCAGCAGACACTAGATAGGAGTTCAATAAGACCATTATAGTTTTTGTAATGAGATTAAATCAGTTCGTGATTGAAGTACACAAGGCACTTCTTGCCAAATCATATTAGGCCCTCCACAATCACCACCATTTTAGGGGAAGGGATATTACTGAAGGCTATTTTCCATTTTTAAATTGCTACACTTTGACGGATCCTAAGGGCTTCAAAATATCTGCATAGAAGTCTTTGAAAAACGAAATAATGATAGGATATTTCCTATAAGTCTTACAGTTTTTATAATTTTAATGCTAATAAAGTTATACATTGTTAATGGCAATAAATCTCTAAATATCAAGCAATCCCTTCACCTCCAGAATTCCTACTATCCCAGCACTGTACTTAGTCTTCTAGGTAATATGCAGCATCTGTGAACAATAGAGATTTTTTTCCCAACAAAGTAATATTTAATATTTTCTATTGTTTAATAATATAAAGAAGAATTTTGATTGTACATAGAATTGTCCATTCTTATTTAAATAAATGGAATCAGGACACTTTAAAATTGTTGGTCACTATGTAATGTAAATATAAATGAAAACATAGATATGACCAAAGTTCTATAAATGTCAATAGCATCATGGTTTTAACCACCCAATATTTTATAAACAAAATACTTATTTCTGTGGTAAATAATAGCAAATATGAATTTATATTAAATAGGAAAAGCTGTATTATTCACTGCTTTTTAATTACAATTCTTTCAAGAATTAAACCTGGCAGCATAGAAAATGCTCTCTAATTTTAAAATAAAATATTTTGAAAATTAATTATCAAAATATTTTACTTCTGGTCAAATAGGAATAGCATATATCAGAATCATAAAATGACTGAATCAAACTGGAGACAAATGCTAATATGAGTGAATTACTCTACAAGCAAAACTATATTTAATGTTTTAGGGATAGTTCATTTCTGAGAAATGTAAGGCTGATCATGTGATGTTAATCTTGAAAACCAAGAATAACTAGGGGAGCAATGCTGGTACTGAGAAAATGCCTTGGGGTCAGGGTTTTCTGCTGTATTTTGAAAGGCTCTGTATGTAGCTCTGTGGTTACTCTCTTTGTTTTGGTATCATATATATGTGGTGGCTGGTTATATTGAAAGTTTTCCTTTAGAAAAGAATTATTATGCAATATAATTTGGTCAGGTTTTACTCCTTCCCCAACTCCTAGATTTTCCTGCCTTCCTAGCAATGCAACTCTATGCATACTCTCCTTTTGTTTTTCTTTATCTCTCACCCTCTCACTGCCTTTTCCTCTCTCATTCTCCCCCTCTCTCAAAAAAAACATATATACAATGGAATAAAATATAATCAAAGCAGACAGACAGACAAACCAATAATACACAGAAAAGCTAAAACAAAATGCCCACAAAGAGACCTTGAAGTTCATTTTGTGTTTGCCAACTACTCCTGAGCATGGTCCTGTGGTTGGTATACCAAGTGACACTCTAATAGAGAAAACTAACTTTTTCATTTGCTAGTGGGTATCAATTATAACTAGCTTCTTGATCAGGGGTGGGTCTTTTGAAAAACTACATGGAAACTTACAATTGTAGAAGCTTTCTAAATTATTTGCATATATGGAGGGAATTTAAGCGGAGTCACTATATAGTAGGACAATGTCATAACTAAACACCTTCTAACACCAAATAAAACCTCCAGAGCCAGGAGTGTGTGACAGCTACATCTTGTTGATTCCTTGAGCAACTCCAAATATCAGAGTATATTGCTAAGGTTATTTATTGATTGCTTTTCACATCCCATGGCAAGACCCTATTGCTAAAGACAACACTTCTAACATCAAACATGAAGAAGTTGAGTTGGTGCCCATTTCGGAGTTTGTTGTTAGAAGTAGTCACTGGTGAAATGCTTTGGGATTTTTCACACCCATTTTGATGACAGTAGCGATTACAAATTTCACTGGGTGGAGCACAAGAGAACACCAATTAAAAACTAGATGTCCCTAGCACAAGACGGTGGCTGCTTCACATATTGCAACAAACTGATCATTGTCTCTGAAAACTAGTGAGAAGAGGCAGAGGGCTCCAAGATGAAATATGACCTCACCACTTTCTTGCTTGTGGAGCAAAGTGGACTTTTGTAATTTATTTTATTCAGTAATGACCTCACAGTTTTGAGACACATCCTCAGTAGGAATAAAACTATGAATTTCTAAGCATGTAAGCACTATCATTCTTATTGCCATCAAATATATTTATGATAGAAGCAGGAGCCACTTCCTCCTGCAGGCCTGAAGCTACTGAGGTGATTTCTTCTCGTGTTTTTCTTTGGATGGAGTGGATTCCATATAGATGGGCTACAGTTGTAGGAGGGTTTTCCTTCCCAGGGCATTTGACCATTTGAGAGTTCACTGTTTTCAGCTCTGTCTGCTTCAACTTTCTGCCACGGCAGTTTGTTTTGATTTTTCTAGCTTTATCATTGTGGTTTGCCACTAGGCTGCAAGTGGGAAGAATGCAATAAAATTTTGGATAGTTTTCCCCTTCTTATTTCAATCGGGAACACTTAGAAATCATGAAAAAATAGTTTCTATGGTCTCTTTTTCTTAAAAATATGTCAGTACCATTTTGTCAGTGAGTTTGACTTTTAGTCCATTTATTTTATTTTAAGTTGTTTGTACCCAATCAGTTTCACCTCTTCAAAGAAGACTTTACCTGTCCATGTACTGGCATCCAGAATAAGTGATAAAACAAGAAAAAGAAACGGAGTTTGCAAATTAGAACTAGAGATTTTCACCACCTTTATTTAATGCTAATGCCTTTTTTACAATGAAGATCATTAAAATTCTTCACAATGCTTTTGAAACCAACAGTTGTGAGCATACTGTCAACCCTGCAAGCAAACATTCACTGTGAGTTTCTATTTTAATAAAAATCTTGATATGTACTTTATCATATATATATATCATAAAATAAATGGGTTTTCCTAGAGTTCTGTTTTCCTCTCTCTATAGAATAGGATTACCAGTGAATGATGGAGTGAATGAAACACATGGTTGTTTACTTGACATGGGAATTTGCAACTAACATAGGAAGGGCTGAACACATAGTGTTTAGACTACTAGGGAAGTTTGTGATAAAATTAGATGTTGTAAAATTAGTTAACTGACAACATCATTGCAATGTTACCTTAGCATATCCCTTTTAAACACATATGGAAAAGAATCAGGAGGAGGGAGAGGTGGGAGAGAGGAAGCTGCCTGTATGCAATAAGCATGAGATTGACAGCTGTACCTGTAATTTAATAACATGGATTGTGAAACTTTTTTGTCTACATGCTTTATCTTAGATGTTCAGCCACAAGTTCAGCCGCAAGTTTTAGGAACAGAAAGATATAACTACTGTTTTTCAATCATAAACAAATTGAGCAAAGAACAGTTATTTTTATATGTAAGTAGAATCTTTATATATGAATGAGCATTTCCTGAATAAGCAAATTATTGACTTGCTATTAGAATATATGATGAATAAAATGAATATCTTATTCAAAAGACTAAAACTTCAAACTTTGGATATTATATTCAAAGTGAATAGATCATATAACACCTTACATGTTTCTCATCACATATTCATAAACAGTACACTTGCTTATTAAGAAACAGTACTTTTAAATATCATCCAGTGACTTTAAGAGCATTTGCATTGCTGTGTAGCTGTCACCACCATCTCTGGAACTTTCTTCCTGTCCCCAATCTGAAACTTTATCCCTGTCAAGTATTTCCTGTCCTCTTCCCATCCAGCCCATGGTATTACTTCTACTTTCTGTCTATGAATGTAGCCACTCAGGAGCCTCATGTAATTGGGATCAGATATTTATGTTTGTATTTATTCACCTAATTTCCACCCAGACTGCTACATTTGCCAGAATTTGCTTCCTGCCTGGTAGTTAAATCATCCTATTGTGTGTACATACCCCACGGCTTATCCATTCATTGTCAGCTTAGGTTGCTTGTACCTTTGTTAGCATGCGTGTGACTATGCAGGTTTTGCTTTGGATTCTTCCAGGCATATATGTAATTCTATGTTTGATTTCATGTCTGGAAGAACTCCATAGTGATTGCCACATGACAGCATGATTTCACATTATATGTGTGTGGGGGGGCACTTGTATGTAAGGATGCATATGCACAATGTGCCAGAGTGTGGAGGACAAGCTTGGATGTCATTTTTTAATTCTATTTTGTCCTGGACATTTATAAGTTATATATAACTTACCACAAAAGAAAAGGACGCTGAGGTCCTTGGCAAGAGTGGGGTTGGGGGTTAGAGAAGTAGTTTTCACCTCGCCATGTGCTGAGGAAGGAAGACTGGCAATGCTCCCTTACTGGATGAAACCCTTCTGAACATCTGTGGCAGTGTTTTCAGTCACATAAAGGAGAAAGATGAAGGGCAGCAGTATGAATTCACTGTGCTTTTGGACCACATCAGAAATCAGACATTCCTTCTGCTTCCTCCACCTTAACCATTATCATTGAAGTTCTAGGAAAGCATGAGGTAGAAATGATGACAACGAAGATGACAATCTGTTGCTGCCTATTTCCATCTCTCTGCTACTCATCTGTCAGCCTTTGCCTTCCAAAGTTGTGAATATCCTGCATAAAGTTTGAAGAAAGTATCAGAGATGTTATCCTTCAAGAAGCAAACTATTATAGTGAAAAACCAAACTAGTCATAATGAATGAATTTAGATAGAATATTTGGAAAAGGGAAAGGCCCTGTGTTGGCCATTAATGTACATGATCTAAAACCTTATCTCAAGAAACTTGTGTGTTTTTACATAGAAGATGATTAAAAGTACACAC
Source organism: Mesocricetus auratus (assembly GCF_017639785.1). Lineage (NCBI taxonomy): Eukaryota > Metazoa > Chordata > Mammalia > Rodentia > Cricetidae > Mesocricetus > Mesocricetus auratus. The sequence continues at coordinate 15,687,284 of NW_024429189.1, read as the reverse complement.
TTTGTGCAATATCAAGCATTAGTAAATAATAAAGCTAAGATTTGATTGAGGTTACCCTGGAACTTAGCCTAATGTTTTGTTTTACCAGGATACTTACTCTCTTTTTCTTTGTTTTCATTTTGCCTTGGGAAAAAAATCTCACTATGTAGCTCTGACTGCGCTACAACTCAACTTGTAGATCAGACTGTCCTTGAACTCACAGAGATCCTCTTGCCTCTGCCTCCTGAGTGCTGGAATTAAAGCCAATACAGCCATCATTCTATTCTCTTTCTAAGTTCTTTTCTGATACCCCATTCATTCTCCTTCTCAGCTGGTTCCATTTAGAATTACCTTCTTTCACTGTGTCACATAAATTTGTTATAACTTTAAACATTAACTGTATCTGCTTCTCAGAGGTATATTCTGTTACAAAAATAATTATGTTGGTTCAAAATATGCAAGACAAGTGTTACTTCTACCAGGTCACGGACACTGTTGTTCAGATATCCTCTGCATACTTTGAATGTAAGTAGTTAAAACTGATGAATTTAACCAGGAGGTGGTGGAACATGCCTTTAATCCCAGCACTCAGGAGGTAGAGGCTGATGTATTTCTGAGAGTTTGAGGCCAGCCTTGTCTACAAGTAAGTTCTAGAAAAAGCTCCAAGGCTTGTCTGAGAAGCCCTGTCTGAAAAAAAAAGATGACTTTTCTTCTAACCTTGCTAATTGCATTTTGTTTCCCTCTAATCCTGTGACTGTAACAAGCTCCCACTAAGTTTGCCAAACTCAAATCCCAGGTTTTAACCCAAATTTCTAGCATTTTCCTTTCACCTGTCTCCTCTGCATTCCTATGGCTGCTGCTTTAGTTCATTCCTCCCCAGATTGCCTACATGTTTCACCACCAGTTTTCTGATGTGTAGTGTACTTTCCTCCAGTGTGATAAGAGAAAGCATTTCAAAAGTAAGAAATGTTCACCACTTGCCCAAAGCTCCTTGAAGCTTGTCTTATGGATGACTGTTTCCCGCTTTCCTCTGTATGGTGCTCTTCAGGCATCCTGTTTACTAGTTCAAACAAAACTATGTGATGCCCTTCAAAATTTACAATAAAAAAGAAGCAATACTTTTAAAATGACTCCATTTGATATAGTTTCAGAGCCATGAGGCAAAGAGACATCAGTGGAACTTCAATGTCTAGCTTCCTAAGTTACCCCATGCTGCAAACCATGAAGACCTACAAGATTATCTGAGTCATTTCTTGATGGATCTTCCAAAGAGCATGCAAGAGAAAACCAAGGCACAGTGGGAAGTGGGAGGCCTTCGAGAATGGGGCAGATATTCGTCCTCACATTTTCTAAGCATATACGTTTTTGAAGGTTAATCAACCACAGAGTTGCACCGTCAGCCTCATCCATGGGCTATAGGATTCCAGATGGTTCTACATAACACGAGAATTTGTGCAAAGTGAATTTGCACTTTAAGCCTTGCAGTCTTGTCAAAGTCTAGTTTTATTCTTTCTTTTGTCAACTGGCATTATTACTCAAGAGAAACTATGGATGCTACAGAAAAACATGAAATGGAATTCATTTATCAAAGGAGGTCAATGTAGAAAATATATAATCAAGAAGAAAGAGTAGAAATACATATACTATCTCAAAAAAAACAAGCTGTTTGGAAATACAGTCTAGTGATACTAGCTTTTCAGCCTCCCTGGACCAAGTGAGTCACACAGTGTGAAGCAAATTCATCCCTGGAAAACACTTTTTGTTACACATAATACCCAGCTTGAATTTATCCCCAAACCATCCATTTCTAACCCACTTATTTCAATGTCTGTGGTATATGTTTTCAATAACAGGATCCAAATTATTTATTCAGTTTTCATCATTACAAACTGTTATTTTGGGAAAGATGCTCCCCTCATCAATGCCTGAGGCAGGTGGGAGAGTTGACCTTATGGTCATAAGAGTCAGAGAGCTAGTCCTGCCCCTTCTCTGCTACAGCCTTCTGGAGAGTGGGCCCCTATGCTATGCCTGAGCAACACAGTGGAGCTGTCCCTGGAGGTGTAATAGATATGGGAGATCTGACCCTGAAGACATGAAACCACAGGAACTAGCCCTGCCCCTTACTTATCACTCCAAATGATGATCTCTCCAAGGCAGTGCAGGAGACATCACCCTGGTGGTAAGAACAAGGGAGAGCTGGCAGACTGACCAACTGTGCAATTACCCAGGCCCACAAGCAGGGTTAGGGGTTGGCCAACTCCAATATCCACCCCATTTGTCATCTGCTGGAGAGCATGAAGTGACAGGTCCGGCAGAACCAAAGCTGCAGAATATCCACAACACGGTCCAAAGCTTGATAACCAAGAGGAGTCCCAATGAGGGTTCAGCATCACTACTGTAGCAGAAAGCAGATGCCTCGAACCAGACCAATGATTTCCTGGGATGAACACTTGCAAGTAAAGATATATGGGCAAAAGAGTTTATTGAGTGACTCCCTGTGTCTCATTACAACTTTCATGATGAGATTCTCCCCCCTTTATTTTTCTTTTCTCTTTTTCTCTTAAATTTTATCAGTGGGAGAACTACAGTGGGAAAGGGCACATATTCAGGGACGGGAAATGAATGGGAACAAAATGCATGATGGGAAAGACACAAAGAGTCAATAAAAAGAAAGTTTAAAAAATGTCATTCTTGGGAAAAGTTCAGATGCTAGCAGTAGCCATACTTATTCTCTGCCTGGAAAAAACCAACATTTTATGAACTATCTCCTAGTAAGAGTTCTAACTCATGGCCAGTTACTTGGCAAACTATTGTTTTAAAATAAAATGCAACTTGATGAGTAGAAGCAAAAGGAAGAATACAAAATTATGTAATATGCAGTTAAGGGTAACCAAGGCAAACACTTAGCACCATTATTTGTTCTGTGCATTTTTAAGTATGCAAGTAGCTTTTATGAATAAAATGGCACAGAGTCTAAAAGTTTATGCCAAGGTCTTTTATTAGATATGAACCAAATAAGTATACAAGCATAATTATTTGTCAAAAATGTGGTGCCAGCTAGGAGGCCAGGGCAGTCTAAGGGACTTCTAACAGTGGAGCCAATGTTTATCCCTGAAGCACAAATGAACTTTGAGAGCTCATTCCCTATGGAGGGATAATATTGCAGCCCAGATACAGGAAGGAGGACCTGGGCCCTCCCCCAAATGATGTGACAGACTTTGATGGTCCCCTGTGGAGGACTTCACTATCCCTGGGGAGTGGGTGGGGGGGTGGGTTGTGGGGTCGGTTGGGAGCATGGGAGGATGGGAGGGCAAGGGAATGGGGGGATTGATATGTAAAATAAGAGTGCTTCTAAAAAAAATAACTAAATTACAAAATATTACTATATATACATATATATGTATATGTAAAGAAAAGCAATAGGAAATAGCAGAGACTGAGAGAACATGGGAAGTAAGATTCAGCTAAACACAGCTGTCATTGTGTTGACCCATTGGTGTTGTCAATCAGGTTAAAAGAAAATATGTCTCATATGTCTGTGAGCCAACCTCACCCTGAAGGCTATCAGTCTTCAAACCTTGTTTAAGAAATCAATTTGTCAAGGGTTGATTAAGTAACATAAACTAAACTAAGTGTTTGCTGAGAGGTCAAACAGTAAGAAGATTAATCATCCTGTTGAGAGATGACTTTGTGGATGCACAACCTGTGTGACCTGCAGGAACCACACACTTAGAAGGGCCCCCGGCTTAAGCTGATATTCTCCTGTTGCCACTGTGACATTCTTAACAGGTTGTTGGACCGGAGGCCTCCACGGATTCATTTTGCACATGGTATAGTAAAGCAGCAGCAAGGCCTGATCATGCTGAAGGTAACGTTTGAAGTGTTTTCTCATATATGAGGTAATATATGACCTGGATAGAGAGGTGTGCTTCAGGTACAGGAAAAAGCATGTCAATGATGCGTTTGTTCAATGTGGTTCCTGCAAGTATAGTCATGTGTGGATTTGAATGAGTAAGCCATTTTGCTTTCCTTACCCTTAACCACTTCCCAAGGCAAGGGAATTTGCCTGATTCATGCAACAAAGGGACAAGTGTAGAAAATCAAAATTACCTGCTCGGGTTACTAAAAGGCTTAAGGAAGATCAGGAGCTTCAGTTATCCTTTAATTAAATGTAAATTTGAGAAAAAGAGTTTTAAAATAATGTAGTGGTTGATGCTGCTGATAACCATGGTATCATCCTACTTCAAATTGTCCTGATTTGTATATGAAATAAATTTTCATTTCAGCTTGCCATCAATATTGGTCAGAAGGAGTGATTTACACTTAGTAACTGGTGTGTGAATCATTTATCTGCAACAGTGCATAAAGTAACACTAAGTTCACTGGTGTTCACTAAAAAAGCAATTGAACCCCTTTTTGTTTGTAGATCCCCAGACACCAGTAATCCACCTATTTCATACAAGAAAGTACAGGCATTTAACTCTAAATCTTGTGGACAGAAGTCATAGCTGGATTAATTTATTTTTTCTCCCCACCAATGTTTTAGATTTATATCTCTGCCCCTTTACATGTGATGCTGGAACGTGCTCCTTGCCATTGTGCAGGTATGACTAAGTACTGTCTCATGCATGGTATCAGGCATAATTTGTCTTGGGTTCTCCAGACTGGCTGCATACATGACAGCACGCAGTGACAGTAATTTGCACTGATCTGCCCCCACTGGTAGTCTCGCTGCTACAAATAGCAATTGATTATTATGCTGCCATGTTATTGACTGTCACTATGAACACAAGCTTTATTTCATTTTTAAAGGAACATACTGCAGATTTGTTAGTATGAAAGTAAAACGGGAAAATATTCATTTCTAAGAATTATTTGCAGTCACAAATACAACTAAATTCTGGCCATAAAACATTTACTTTACTTTAAATCATCTTGAACAAAAAACTTTGCTGTGGTATTTATTTATGGTATAATGCAAATAAATAATTCCTAAAAGCTATAAGAAAATATGTAAAACTGAAAACCATTTCCTTTTCCCAATTGCAGGGGAGAGGGAGTTAGAAATACCCAGATACCTTTCCTTCAATATCTTATTCTTTACCCATGTTTTAGAGCTCTCTCTTTGTTGAAAAGTAAGTCATAAGCCTATTTATACACAATTCCATGACTTGACTGATACTCTAGAAGTCTGGGTTCCTCTGGGGTTCTAGAATGTAGTATCCTTTCTACCTACCCACCCCAAACGAGCCAGAAAAGATCGCTGTGATCAAAGCTTCAGTAACACAGATATAGAGAGCGTGTAACACTGGCACATGTGTCCTCATTATAAGCCTGAGGCCTTTGGAACTGCAAATTTGACTTCTCAAGTCCTCCTTCAATCATTAGCATCACTAGGTAGCATCACTGACTTATTTTATTATGCCCTCAGCACTCCTCAAACGTGGCTGTTCTATCTCATATACTGTGAGTGCCTCAAACTAGGGATTGGAGCCAGATATCAGGTAGAATTCAGAACACAAAGTTGATACAAGAAAAAAAAAAAGAAAAGGAAACTCCCACCCAATAGGCTTTCATTGCATGGGAAAGTTCTTTGCTCAATTCTGAAGATGCTGAGTAACAGTTGAGTGTGGAATGGCATTGAGATGGCAAGTATCATTCTAACCAGAGCCATCAGCTGGGGGTTCCTGTGGCTTGGGGCAATGGGTTTTATGCTGTCTTGACATTTGTTATCTTTCCCTTAAAGCACCTTATAGAAAATAGGAACATTCTATTTAATTAGGGGTAAATTAATCTATTTAATTGTATTCCCTTCTCTGTCCTGACATCTACTGTCAAAAAATTCACTTCAAATACCTATAGCCAAAAAACAACTTTTCCTTCTACTCTAAAACAACTTAGTGTCTAAAAGGCTAAGGAAACCATGTCTTTAAAAATATCTCCACTAATCATTTGAGAATTTCATGCAATGCATATTTATTTAACCCCTTCTTCTACCTTTAATTTATCTAAGATCACAGTCACCTTCTACCTCCCAGCTTCATGGCCTCTTTATTTAGGAGGTCCAATTTGTATTTTAAAAAATATCTCTGTTATACTTGTCATTATAGATAAATTTATCTTTTCTCTGGTAAAAGAAAGAGGGGGTGTAAAGGATTTTAGAGCAGAAATAGAGGAATTCAGTTTCACACTCTGTTTAACACTTAGGCCAGTTTATATTAGACACTGCCCAAGACTGCTTCCAGGACAGCCTCCAAAGCCACAGAGAAACCCTGTCTCGAAAAACCAAAAAAAAAAAAAAAAAAAAAGGACATATGTTAGAGGCCACAGTGAGGAATAAAATATGTCATTCATTTTTGGGTAAATGAAAGCAATCTACTATTGTTCAAAGATATTTCCTTCAAGTACTTTTAAGCTGGAAATTAGTGGTCAAACATGGGCATCTTTTCTAAGAGAGCTACTCAGACAAGCACTATATCAGAAAAAGTACATGTATATTTTTCTTGATATTCTTTTGTGGAAAGAAAATGACAGGTAATATTGGTTTCACAGTCATGACATAATTCAAATCAATGCTAACAGCAATGTGTTTATCAATTAGCATTATTCCTCTGTCTCTCTCTGGCTCCCTATATTGTTGTAACTCCATCAAATAGTCATTTGCTTTTATGTGGTAATAATCCCTTCATATTCATTCCTTTTATCTGTATCTTTGTATGCTATTTGTTGCTCCGCTAAATCCCCATTACAGAGGCCTAGGAGTTCCAAGAGATTGATGAATAATTTGAAATGTTTTATCCCTGAGCTTCAAAAAGGTGCTACAAATAATTATAAGCAAATATCTTCTGTGGTGTCCCCTATCGATGCCATCCTGCTTTATGTTGTTTGTACTTTAGATAGAGGAGGCAACAAGATCCTGTGTACCAGCTCTTGCTGCATAAAGGAGACAGATGTTTTGGTTTGCAGTGCTTTTTCTTCTGTCTGTTCTGTTCTTTCTGGCAGCCTGAGCTGTTCACTACAATACGTTCCACGGTTAGTCAAGCCTGTAATTTCACAAGGTACAGTTAATTATTGATCAATCAAAATGAACTTCATAATCCTTTTGGCAACTTGTTCTGCACTTGAACTTCTCTCTTGCCCATAAAACAGCTTAATGGTCTACAGTATAATGAACATGAAGGATATGAACTAATGTTCAAAGAACTCAGCAAATCCTACCTTTCCTGTGACTGCCAACTCAGGATTATTGTACCCAGCAAATGACATACTCCCTATTCTTCTTCAGCTCATCGGCAAAGATAAAAGTCTGCTCTAAACCCTACTCCCATCAGAGACGAAGAGGTTTCATATCTTCTCTAAGAATTTGGATCCATTTAAAATATTTAATTTTTGCATACTTTTTTATTTTTTACCTTTAATATATAAATCATGTTTACCAGATAAGAATTTCTCTCATAAACCTCGAAGCTTTAATTTTGTGCAAGTATGACTGCTTTTCTGAACAGTTTGCACAAATATTAAAACATTTAAAGAGACCATACATCATAGACTAGTCTCGTCTTTCTACTTTTCTTCTGTTAGTAGCTGTGTGGGGACAAATTGCCCAAACTTCATAGCTTACATACAAAGTATATGCAAAATTATATGGACTGATTACTAGTTATTTACTCATTCTACATTTACTATGTGTCCGAAATTCATTATAAAGATGAGCAGAGAGAAATTGTGAAGAGGGATGTATTGATGTTAATGCATAATGATATTGTTTACATCAGAACTAAGCTCTACAACAAAGAACAAGTTCATTCAATCTGCTATCCCAACAGTATCTTCCTACAAGAAGCACATTTATTAAGTTACCCAGACAACCCTCAGTCTCTGAACCAAATTCTGAATATCCCTGTGTTTAAGGTGTCATGTTTGTCATCATGTAGATATCAAGGAGTCATAGCCCTTCCCTGCAGGCTCTATGAACATCATTAGTGTCTCAACGTGGTTCTCATTGAAGAAACTGAGTTCTGGGACTGGCTTTGTTTTTCCATAAAATATGGGTATGTAATTTTGCCCTCATGTAAATACTAACATACATACAGAAACCCAAGATCTTTAAAGTTACCTAAGGGATATTTCAATTAATTGACTGAAAATTCATCAATTAAAATATCTGTACTTTTTGGGGACAGTGTAAAAGAATCACCAAGAAATGTAAAGTCAAAATCAAAAGCTACAAAGGGAACAGCAACAACAACAACAAAAATATTTGCAACTGGAAGAATGAGTAAGAATTCCAGATTTGATGACCATTTGTTCAGGGTGCTTAAGGAAGATCACTTTCAAGTGAAGAGAACCTGGAGAAGACAAAATAGTAATCATGATGTGGGAGGGGGACTCAGTAGCAAAGGCTTGACAGAAGCTGTGGTGTGATGATTTGAGTGGCAAGGGGCAACTGTAGATTCACATGTTTGAATGCTTGATCCCCAGTTGATGGAACCCTTTGGGATGGATTAGAATGTGGGTCACTGGGAATGAACTTTGAGGTTTCAAAAGACTACGCACATCCTAAATTAGCTAACTTCCTTGCTCCCTCCCCCACCTCTCTCTTTCTCTTTTTCTCCCCCCCTCTCTCTCTTTCTCTCTCTCTCTCCCTCTCTCCCTCTCTCTGTCTTTCTCTGTCTCTGTCTCTCCTCTCTGTCTCTGTCTGTCTGTCTCTGTCTGTCTGTCTCTGTCTGTCTGTCTCTGTCTCTCTGTCTCTCTTTCTCTCTCCCGTCCCTCTCCTCCTGTCCCTTTCTTTCTCTCTCTTTCTCTTTTATGTCCCTCTCTTCCTCTCCTCCTCACTTTCTCTTGCCTCTCCTCCACTCCCTGATTCATGCTTCTGGATCGGATGTAAACTCCAATACTCCAATAAATGTAAAAGCTAATATTCTAGTGCAATGCTGCCTAATTTAATGTCCCCCAACTACCTCTCTGGAACCATGAACCCCAAATTAAATGATTTCTTAAGCAAGTTGCCTTGGTCATGGTGTCTCTTCACAGCAATGGAAAAGTAACTGAGACAGTATTGATATACATTTGTTTTGACAGTACATATACTAGGCCTCATCAATTTTCTCCAAAAATATTGATACATATGACAAATATGCAAATGAGGATAAAATCTATTATACCCATACAGGAACTTACTGCCAACTAAGAATGCCTCCAGTCACTTTCTGTATAGTACTGTCTCATCTCTCTGGATTAGGTCCTGTGAGTACCTTTACTCTGTTACCCCTGACCTGCCTATATCTTAGCTGACTATGGACCAGAGAACCAACTGAACCTCAGGGAGTAAACAGAGATGCCATTTATCATAAATCCTTTTGTGTGGCATAAACTCAACTTGAATTCTTCACAGGAGAACAGAATTTGGTTAACTTGCTCTTACTGGTCCCAGACTCACAGCTAATAAAGAAGGTTGGCATTGAGCCACTACCAACACTTTTGACAGTCACCCTCAGAACTTCAGATTTGGACCCATCCTAGTGGTCTTATGTGATCCTATCTTATTAGGCCAGATGACAAAATGTACCCAGGCTCACAATCATGAGTTTTATAGAATTTTAAATTCAACCTCCAGAGACACAAAGAAGACATTGTCTACTTAAATTCTGTGTAGAACAGGGCTTCAACTTTATCCCTTCTTAGCATAGGTGACTATCACATTCCTTGGGTGACTATTTATCTTCCCATATGGCATTTCTTCTTGAGTAAAATTACATTGTAACTAAGCAATTAACCAGGAGTAAAAGCATATCTACCAAGAAGCTCACTAGTGTAAACAAACCTTCCAGTCCTTTCATGGCCCTGTATTAAATCTGTATTTTTAGTTTTATAAGTTGTTGTTAAAGAAAGGCTATATAACATTGAATGGACTTAGACACCAGAAAATGTGAAACTGTCTCCGCCTCCAAGACATACACTGAAGTTTTGACCTATTATCATTCTCCCACAAAGTTTCCCTATCCAGTGCCAGAAGCAATTCCTGGCTCGAGCCTGGTCCATTTTCTATATCTTGCTTCCATCCACATGCTCTTTCTGCTGTCCTCTGGCTTTGTGACTCCCAAAATCTATAGCCTCCTAGAAACAAAAACAGAGACATGTACATGACCACTTTCATGCATAGCATGAACTTTCTAAAAGGTTAGAGAAAACATTCTCATAAGAAAAAGAAACATAACCAATGTAAAAATAACACTACAATCTTTTCCTTTGTCATGTAGATAATTTGTTAAGAGGGTTTAAGGAGATTGCTCACTGAGTAAGACTCCTTTCCGGGAAAATTCAGGATGCTGAATCCAGATCTTTAGCACTCATGTTGCTTTAAAAGCATATATGTGTAGCCATGAATAATTGTAACCCCAGTGCTGAGGAGTTTAGCTATAGACAACAGGATGAAAACATTTGCTGTCTACCAACATAGTCATGAAATAGCAAGCTTCAGGCTCAATGAGAACTCATTTCTCAAGGAAACAACATAGAGACCAGACCAATTAAGGAAGATATCCAGTCTTCTTGCAACCATGCACAAATGGAACCATGTGCAAGCATGCAATGCGTATATACATGCATCACACACAAGCACTCATTCACACATGCTTGTATGCGCAGATACACAGTGGGATATGTATAGAGATGTTGTAATGAAAGGCATGATTTTCGAATGCGGAAAGAAATTAAAAATTTGTTTAGATAATGTCTTTAAAGACTTATAAGTGCCGGTTGTTTGTAGTTTATAAATCTTTATTTCTCTGGTCATATTTAAAGTTTCTTAATTTCTAAACCATCTCTTCTTCAATTTTAGAACAAAAAAACACAGTTGCAGAAAACAAAACAAGAAGACACTTGACCAAAGGAAGTAGGTATGTGATGCCATTGTTTTTAGAAGTTTGTAAGCAGAAGGGAAATGTGATCACAATATATTTCAGCTCATGAAACCCCAAACATGCCTTTCTATTGTGGCACAGAGACACAATAGTAAATGCTGAAGTAGGGTTTTGCTGTTGCAATAAACTCAAATTTGCAGGAATAAAGTAAGAATGTAGACCCCAGTGTTTACAGCCTAGATTCCCCAGGGACTCTATAAGAATAAGACACCACAGATTGAACCACATACATCAAGCAATGTTAAGTGAACTCTCCCTGTCCTGACCGCCTGGTCCCAAATAACCACTAAGAGATTTAATATTACTTATAAATACTCAGCCATAGCTCAGGATTATTATTAACTCTTATATTTTAACTAACCCATATTCCTTATTTATGCTCTGGTACATGACAGTACCTTTATTAGCATGACACGTTCATATCTTGTTCCCCCTGCATTTGCCTGGCAACTCTCTGACTACACCCTTCTTCATCCCATCATTCTGAGTTTGGCTTTCCCTCTTAACTACATTCTGTTCAGCTATAAGCTAGTCAGCTTGTTTATTAAACCAATCATAGTGACATATATTCACACAGAGTAAAGGAATATTCCATAGCATAGTAGTGCTGTCGTAGAGATGAGTTCAGTACTGGGCACAGCAGAAAGAGTTTTCTGAATTCAGGATGTGATGCTTCCCCTGGGAATGAAAGCATTTGGTGGTCTTCTTTCTGTCTATAGTGTTGTGGTAGGAATCTTTCCCTCAGACCTTTACATATGGAAGGAACAAAGACAAACAAAATATGGATTATTTTTCCTTATTTTAATAGAATTTTACTAAATATGGTTTCAATACATTCAGTGATTTTAATAGGAAGAGTCCTTATGGGGAACCCTTATGTCAAAAATTCACTTTCTCAGTGGGCAATGCTTACATAAGATACAGACAACTGCAGAAAGCTGGGTCCAACATGGAAAAGCAGGAAGAGCCTACCAAGACATTCTGGCTTGCCTCAAATCCAAAGAAACTGTTTCACTCAACCACTGACTTAAATGTGTGAAACCAAATATTTTCCTAGTTTATCTCAGGAAATTGTCACTCCAGAGAAAAAGTAACACAACATAAGAATCAAGTGTAACAGGTTTGTTCTGAGACAGTTTGTCTTACATGTTCCCAAATCCCTACTGAATCTGACATTAAACCAGCATTTTTAGTCTGTGAGCCACAGGACCCACCATTAGTGATAACCATCAGGCAAACAAGGTTTCAAGGTATGAATCCATATTCACAGAACTAATTCCCTAGGTGACTAATTCTGAGCCTTGGTCTCTTCATCATCAGTTCTTTTATAGAGCAATGAATATTAGTGATAGCTAAAAACATTGCTCAATAGTGGGAACCTTTACTTATATGTACAGATTTGTTTAATCCCAGCTCTCAACTCTGCCAAGAAACATTAGACCTAAACTCTCTAGCACTTTAAACATGTAACTAATGGTAGTTTTAAAACAGTGTGGGAAAGATTTAAAAATGGCTTTAAACAATTATAATTGCCTGTTCATTGGGTTTAAATCCAGAAGAGGAAAAATGTACTTTTGTCAAATTGATTATACTACACTTTTATATAGAATTCTATGGTATTTACATAGTATCTTACATTATTAAATTTAGAAAATACCTACTCATAATCCAATATTGTGATCGGAATCCACAAAACTTTTGGCCTAATATTAATTTTTAAATTCCATTTTAAACAGATAAATTTGTGTATCTGATCTTTAAAAACTGATTGTCAAAGATCAAAAGTACAAAAGAAAATGTTTATAAACTTTTTTGCAAAGAGTCAGATAAGAAATGCTTTACTTCGTCACACCCTTCCCATTGTACCTTTCCTAACAGTGAGAAAGCAACTGAGGATACCAGGCAAACAAGTGGGTATGACTGTTCCAAAAAATTTATTTGAAAAACAACAAGATGTGGTTCATGGTTTATGTTGATAAACACTTTTAAGCAATAACATATAGTTACAGCATTCAAAACTAAATCAATCTTCTTTCTTCTTCTTTTTTTTTTATTTATTTATTTTTTTTTGGTTTTTCGAAAAATGGTTTCTCTGTGGCCCTGGAGACTGTTCTGGAACTAGCTCTTGTAAACCAGGCTGGTCTCGAACTCATAGAAATCCACCTGCCTCTGCCTCCTGAGTGCTGGGATTAAAGGCATGTGCCACCACAGACTGGCTAAATGAATATTCCTTTTTTTCCTTAATATATGTTTTTTTATTTAAATTAGAAACATGAATGTTTCACATGTCAGTCCCAGCTCCCAATCCCACCCCTCCTCCCTTGTCCTTTCACCAGTCTCCCCAGCACCCCACCCCATCCCCACATTATTCCCCAGGGAGAGTGAGACCCTCCTTCGGGGATCTCCAAAGTCTGTCATTTAATCCAGGGAAGGACCTAGGCCCTTTCCCATGTGTTCACACTGAGAGAGCATCCCTCTATGTGGAGTGGGCTCCCAAAGATCATTCATACCCCATGGTAAACACTAATCTATTACACAAGGCCCCAGTGATTTCTGTGGCCTCCTCACTGGCACTACATTCATGGAGTCTGGATCAGTCCCCTGTTGGCCTCTCAGCCATCAGTTTGGGATTCAAGAGCTTCCCTTTATCCGGTCAGCTGTCTTTGTGGGTTTCACAATCATGGTCTTGACCCCTTTGCTCATCACTCCTCCATCTCTGTCACTAGGTTCCAGGAGTTCAGATCAGTGTTTAGCTGTGGGTATCTGTCTCTGCTTCCATCAGTCACTGGATGAAGGTTCTAGGATGGCATATAGGGTAGTCATCAACCTTATCATCAAGGAGGGGCTATTAATGCAGTCTCTCCAGTATTGCTTAGTTTGCCAGTTGGTGTTATCCTTGTAGATCTCTGGAGATCTCACTAGTGTCAGCTCTCTCCTCAAGCCTATAATGACTCCCTCTATTATGGTATCTCTCATCCTGCTCTCCTCTATTCTTACCTCGACATACTTACCTGGCAGGGGAGATACCAGGATCATGAATATTCTTAAAGAGGATAAATTACAAGGAGTGAGAATATTGCCAAAATAAGAAAGTGGTGGGAATGAGTGATGAGGAAGCTCTTTACTACTGTCTCCATTCATACAACTTCAGGGAAGAACACTTCCGACTTAGGAAGGAACACTCAACATGGTGATGCCAGTTGACTTGTTCTATTGGGAGTTTCCTATTTACATAATGGAGCATGCTATTTTCAAATTCCATGATTTTGATTATTTAAAATTGTCTGACTTCTTTGGGACTGCCTCATCCACATCCAGGAATTTCAGTGCAGTCCTGGCCATCCAGGTACCAGCAACTGACCTCCACTAAATATTCCTTGCTCATAGAAAAGATATAAATAAACAATTTAGCAGGGTGCTTTCCTCTGTCTGAATGAAGATACCATCAAAAAGTCCATAAACCTAGACTAGACATATGTGTGCTTAATGCTTCTTAGTTTGTGTTATTTAAATCCAGAGCCTAAGCTCTGTAGATTCCTGGTAGAAAAAAAATACTTTGGCAAATAGAAAAATAAACTTTGTCTCAGCGGGAGATTAGTCAAGGAGGCCCAGTGGACATTTCACAGCAGTAAAATCCATGCAAAATGAATTTGGACAAGAATAGTCTGTCTAAGATATCAATTTGCCCAAATAATATATTTATGGGCTATTATTACATCTAGGAGAAAAACCCAGTAGATTAAAACTGTAAAAATTCGCTGATAAAAATGATCCATTCTCAAACGTCAACCAACATTAAAAGGGAAAATTTGACACTTTTAAATAAAAAATGATTTGCAAATTACACTAGGAGTCTACAGAGACTCCTTCAGGTCTGTTCTCTCCTTCTCCCTGCTCTAAAACATGCAATAAACCTTTTTCAATTGGAGAGGTTTAATCTATGTGTACAAGGGGACTTCGAGGCAATGCCTTCTCTTTTCCTGGAGGCCTGTGAGAAAGGATTTTTTTTCTGATATTGATTGGGAAAGTGATATCACACCAGAAGGTATACTGATATGGTACCGGGTAAAAGAAAGCAGCAAAGAATCCTTGCAGTCTAATCAAAGCTCTGTCCAAGCCCCACACTCTGATGAAATCCAATCAATAGAGACGATTAAATGACACACACAGAGTCATCAATATTAAATTCACTCCATTTCCTGTACAAGATCTGGGTAGCACAAAGTGGACAAGATAAAACTTGACTCTCTAGCTTTATTTTTAGTGTCTGAGCTATACTTAAATTTTAGGATGAACTTTGACTCATCATCATTTGCCCAACAAGTTAAGATGCTGCCTGCACTTTTAAGAATGACAGTACATTGAACACTTTTTAAGGGTCTCTACTGAGAGCTTGCTATAAACTAGCCATTATGTTAGTTGTTATCTTAACTATTTTGAAGTTAGAGAGTTAATATTAAGACATACTGCATGCTATGAGTTCCCCACTCATGAAACGGAACTTACTGCTAGGAAATGCAATCCATAGGCTTCACTGATGTAGCCCATACTCATGGCTCCTTGACCACCATCCTGCAAAGATTACCTGATATTTGCTTAATTTAAGGCTATCTAAAGTGAGAGACTTAAACTAAGGACTTAACTTGCTTCTCTTGGTGTGAATCTTTAAGCTCCAGTGGGAGAACCATGATGGACCACTAATTACATATATAAAGTATGAGTGAAATCACATTTAAAAGCTGTCCATTGGGCTGCGCATTGGTGGCGCATGCCTTTAATCCCAGCACTCGGGAGGCAGAGGCAGGCAGATCTCTGTGAGTTTGAGGCTAGCCTGGTCTACAGAGTGAGTTCCAGCATAGCCTCCAAAACAATACAGTGAAACCCTATCTTGAGAAAACAAAAAACAAAAACAAAAACAAAAAACAAAACAAAACAAACAAAAAACAAAAAACTGTCCATTGGTTGCAGAGGAGTAAGTTTTCAAGGAAAGGGAAATGTTTGCTCTAGTTTTAACAGGTATGACAGTCTAATAAGAGAAGAAAAGGAGTTTTGAAGAAAAGTTTAGCAAAATAGATTCAGGAAAACACTCTGGATTTGAACAGAGTGAATGTGTTCTTACGTCAGTGTGTAGGAGAGCAGAGAGACAGCTCACTAGTCCTTAACTCTTGTGGTAAGCTTTATACTATTCTCTGAAATTATTCTCATTTTTTTAAAAAAAGAAAACCATTGTTTGAATCATTTCCTCAGGCTCTTCAAGTGGAACACAGCCAACCTTCATCTTGATAAACCCTTTAAAAAAACATATATTATTCATCACATGCCAAGTACTGTTCAAAAATTTTTATAAAATTGTTGTTTGTAATGTTCATAGCAACTTACAATAGGTGTTTTTATATCCTACCCATTCCAGAGATGTGGTAACTGAGACACAGGGAGCAGCTTGCACAAAATAATGCACATGCTCCTTAGTTTGCTTTCTATTGTGGTGATGGATTCCAAGCAAAAGCTGCTTGTGAAGAAAAGGGTTTTCATTTTCAGCTTACAGCTTCCCTTCAGAATGGGAAATCAGGGTAGTAGCAAAGGCCAATAGAGAAGGCTGCTCACTGGGTGGATTCCCAGCCTTCTTTCTTGTAACACTTTGGACCGCCTGCCCAACAGTGGCACCCCTGACTTTAAGCTGGGACCTTTAACACTAATCACTAATAATAATAATTATTATTGTTATTGAAATGCCTCACAGCCATGCCTGAAAGTGCAGCTGATAGGAGTTGATACCTGAATTAAGGTTTCTTTTTCCAGGAAGACAGTATCTTGTATCAAACTGAAAAAAACAAACAACAAAACAAACAAACAAATATAGCAGAAACATCATTAATCACCAAAGTGACTGCACAAATGGATCTCATCTTTGAACTCAGGTGCCTATACCCACTATCATCTGCTGTTCTTCTCTGTTCAACCTATAGTTCTTAGGGGACATTATATGGAAGAGGTAGAGATTTTAAAGATATCTGTAAGAAGCAAAATCAAAAGGCATCATATGCCTCTGAAATCCATTGCAGGAGTGTGGCAAGCACAGAAAGAGACCATTCCTCTGGAGATAGTAATTTCTAATACTCATGGGAAGGAATAGGAACAGGTAGAGCCAGGCACTAAGTTCACAGGTGTTCCTGCAGAGCTGGCAGATGACCATGACGTTTGACCAGGGGTCACCAGTACTGACACTTTGAGCATATAATGAACACCAGGGAGTTCTTATTCAGAGTCCCCACTGCTAAGCAGTGCTGCAGACAGTTGTTTCATTAGGAAAAAAAGTCACTGATCATTATTAGAAAAATGTCTTCTATTATTTCACTACAAAAAATGAGGAAAAACACCAACTGTTTAATCTAGGGTAGAAGTTATAGAAATAGCTAATTAAAGTCCCTTCCTGTCCTTTCTCATCAAGAGATACTGCAGCCCTCAGCCGCACCTATTGCACACTTACTGTTTTCAAAAACTGTGCCTTTCCTCTTTTTCTCCCACCCCCCCTTTATTCCCTTCTTACTCTAGGTAGGTAATCTCACTTGTTTCCTTTTGTATAGTTATGCAGAATAACAAATGTCTAATTTAGAAACTGGTAATTTGGCAAATTTAGACAATCGCCTCATAACCACATTTTAGTACACCTTTGAAGCTGTGGAAGTTCAAAGGCTTCAAGACGACCGCTGGTGTATGGTCTGTTTCTATGAGTCATTTGAAGTAATTGGTCTTGTCTGATGTATGTTTTGAACTGAGGAAATCGGGCTTTATTGCCACAATCACATTCAGGTTTTGAGCTGAGATGGTCGGGTTTTCCTAGAAGATGCAGATGCATGCTTGATAAGGCAGAAAAGGGACAGATGTGCCTCTATGCACCAGGGAAGAGGTGTGGAAAAGGAACAGATAAAACAGTTGAGAAAATTCCACGAAGACGTGGTGAAGCAATTTTGGAAGCAGTCCCAGTTAGGAAATTTCTCATGAGCAAGCAAGTCATAATTTAGACACAGACTTTAGACTTTAATTTTGCTCCCAACCTAAACCTACCCATTATCCTCATCAAGTTAAAAGTGGACCAGCAATTTGCACACAGTCAACTTGTTAAAGAAAACCATCTTCCTCAAAGAAGATTAGTTACTGGTCTTGGGCTTTTCTTTTGAAAGTTTGTTCCTGAGGAACAGCTAGCATTTACCCTGTTAGCACTACACAGTAGGGTCGTTATCTATTTCATGAATAATAAAAAGCAAAAATTGTTCAACTCCAGTGGAAACATCCACACGTGCCATTTGTTTCTTGTCTTCTTGCTATAACTTTTGTTCATCGTCTTTTCCCAATAACATATGTGTGCAAATAAATCAAAATTTTAATAAGATTAAAAAGAAGCAAGTAAAAACACACACACACTTTTAAATATTTCTCATGATACAGTCAAAAACATTTATTGAATACTTAGAATGTGTGAGACCCTGGAATAAATTCAGAAATTATAAATACAACCCTTTTAAGAACCGTTGTAATCTTGCAGGTCAAAAGATAACTTGGCACACATCTTAAGAAAAACTTAACATGAGCCAGAAAGGGCAAAATCCTGGAAGAGGACTGAAGTAAAACCTTTATATTACTGGGGCAATTTATTCTGGATAGCTGGAGCTAAGAAATTAGCAGTGATTAAGAGGAGACCAGCATCAATGGGGTGAAATCTTCTGAGAAGTGTTTTCTGAGAGCACAGATAAACTGTGTTCCAGAGGCTGCCAAGTTTGTATCTTTTGCTGGCAGCAGGACTTGGTAATGTGTAAGAGTCACTCAGGTGGTAATGGTTTTGAACCCAGGAAGGAGTCATATAGAACAGCAGAGGTTTGGTACTGTGAGAGGCCAGAAGAGGTCATTGGTGAAGGCTCAGGACTGAAGGGGTCATGCAAGCAAGTTGAGGCTTGTCACTATGAAGAGAGTCTATGAGAGGTTATTAGTGAAAGTGCTGCCCAGTTGCAGCAGAAGACCCCAGCATTTTGGAGATGCCAGTACCACGGGATGACCACTAAGAACAGCAGCAGTGGGGTGGAGCCAGTTTGAGCTTAGAAGACAAATTGTTAGTGCTGCAGAGGGTGGAGCTATAGAAGGGAACCAATCCCTTTGGAAGCATGCAGAAGATTGAGAGTGAATCCCAGATAACTGGACGTTGAATTATTTCTATTTACACTGTTGGTGGTTGCTTTTGTTTGGTTCACTGGTTCTTACCTCTTGAAGAAGGTATTTAATTTAGTTTTGATTTTTAAAGGAGCCCACAGATGAAAGACTTGAGCTTTTGAAAGAGACTGGATATTTTAAAGAGATTGAAATTGTAAAGTTGAATTTTTAATGACTGTAGGACCTTTAAAGTTACTTATGATTTCAATGTGAGATCTTGGGGTTGAATAAGGAAGGAGAGTGGATGTGGCTTAATAACGATGTGTTTGTGTGTCAAATTGACACAAGGTAGAGTCATTAGAGGAAGGGGCCTCAGTTGAGGAAATGCCTCCACGAGATCCAGCAGTTAGGCATTTTCTCATTTAGTGATCATGGTGGGACTTGTTATCCCTGGACTTCTGGCTTGGGTTCTATTAAAAGATGTGCTAAGTAAGCCATGGGGAGCAAGCCAGTAAGCAGCTCCCCTTCATGGCTTCTGCATCAGCTCCTGACCTGTTTGAGTTCCTGTCCTGACTTCCTTCAGTGATGAGCAGCAATGTGGAAGTAAAAGCAAATAAAACTCCCCTCTCCAACTTGCTTTGTGGTCATGGTGTTTTATCATAGCAGTAGAAACTGTAAGACAAATGATAACCAAAGATGATTTCTGACATCAATATCTGGTCTCCAAATATTGAGGCCATACACCAAAGAGAAAAAATGCATAAGGGCCCTAAATAAAATGACTTTGACAAATCCATATACAGCCTCAATATATATATATATATGTATATATATATATAAACATTCCCAACATACTAGAAAATTCCTTTATGCATTGAACAGCCTCTATAGAGAACCAGTGCCCTGACATTAATATATAAACTACTTTGGTTTACAATTATCTGTGTGATACATCATGAAGTCTTTATGTCTGTAATTTTTTATTGAAAAATACTTGTATTTCTTATTTTAAAATTTTCAGTACTCTCAGATATTACTGACCAGCTTATGCTTCAAAATGTTGAGTAGTATTCTAAACCTACTGTAACTGTTTCTTTTTCAGTGGTATTGGGGTTATCTGCAGTTCAGGGTTACTGTGAACTGGCTGCTGTCAACATGTAAGCTCACATGAAATACTCAGACCGTTCATGGTGACCATGCTATAAAACAGTTAATGTACCACTATCATTCGGAGGCCCATCAGCAAAGAGTACCTATTAAAGACAATTCTACACACAGGCAGCCATTTCTTTGCTAAGGGTATTCCCATTAACCTCAGTGCGCCCCTTTAACCTGTTTCCTTTCTTTGTGATCATCTTCTAGGATTCTGGCTAAAATTGTATACATTCTTAAATTTCAGGACCCATACATGGCATCCTCATCTTCAGAAAAGAACCTGGACTCATTTACTGAGAAAGAACAGTCTCAACATCTTAAATTTCCTCCACTGAGTTTCCCCAATTATGTTGTTCATTGGATTGACTACACTACACCCAGTGCTATTCCCTTTGCATTACAGTGATGCCTATTGCTAGTATCATACTATGTATCGAACTTCCATGGACACGGTGCAGTATGTGAACCATCTGAGGTATTCTTCAGGATACACCAATTTCTACATGTAAACACATATATACATGTAAATATATATATTGTGTGTGTGTGAGTGTGTGTGTGTGTGTTTAAACATATGCATGGCCACAGTACAGAAGTCCTTAGGATATAATCCTAATCTGAAGAAGATGTTCTTCATTGTTTATTTTTCACACATCTTCATTAGGATAATTACACCCTGTTTTGGATGTTTCCCTTCACATTTCCATTGCATGCTGTTTCTATCTGGCAGTTATTTCTGTGGTATTCCCATAGATTTTAATGTTTATGCATGTGCACACTCACTCAAATAATTCCAGCTTTCTTTCAACAATATCACTGCATTTCTTTATTTTCTATATGAAAAGTATGGTACCCCAGAGAAGAGGAATGATGCAAGATCTTCTGAACAGATGGGAAACACGGCGAGGGGTGGGGGGTATGGGGAGCTGGGAAATAGAGAGGGGGAGAAGAGGAATAGAGAGTAGGTCATGGGGGAAGAGGAAGGTTGAGTGGAGGGTAGAATAGGGGGAAGAGGGAATCATATGTTAGAAGACAGATCAGGCACCAGTGTGACCTCGAGTGATCTAAAGGGATAACACCAACTGGCAAACTAAGCAATAGTGGAGAGACCACCTCAAATGCCCATTCCTGATAATGAGCTTGATGTCTGTAACCATCCGGGAGCCTTCATCCTGTGACTGATGCAAGCAGAGGCAAACACCCACAGTTAAACACTGAACTGAACCCATGGAACCCAGTGATAGGGAGAGAGGATCGATGAGCAAATTGGCAAAGAATGGGCTGGCAAAACCAGCAGAGACAGCTGATCTGAACAGGGGAGAGCTCTTGGACCCCAGACCAACAGCTGGGAGGCCAGCATGGGATTGATCCAGAACCCCGAATGTGAGTGTCATTGAGGAGGCCTGGGCAACCTATGGGGTCCTGAGCAGTGGATCAGTGTTTATCCCTGGCATACAAACAGACATCATGTGTCCATAACACAAAGAGGGATGCTCTCTCAGCCTGGACTCTAAGGGGAGTTCCTGGACCCTGCCCTGAGTGAAATGACAGACTCAAGATATCCCCTATGTGGAAGGAAATGGCGATAGGGTGGGAAGCTGGGGGGAATGGTGGAGAGGTGTGGGAGGAAGGGAGGGAGAGGGAACTGGGATTGACATGTAAAATAAGCTATTTAAAATTAAAATAATAATAATAATAAAGTGTGGGGACACCAGATCTTGAGCAGAGACCCACTTCGCCTTTGGCCTGGGAGTAGGCAGCTATAAGACAATGTTTACTAAAAACATGTTTACTAAAAACAATACAATGCCCTGGGCAATAAGTTCCTGGAAAAACGCCTGCCCACGGAAACCCGCCCTGACCTCAACCTTGTCCAAAGACTAACCTCCTCTTCTGACACGCCCAGATCAGTTTTTGGTGTCAGAGCAGAACCAGCCAGGGGAGAGGAGAGAATAGAAGCTTCTCTGGAGGAAGCCTTTCTGGAGGCAGTTTTCTTTAACTTCCAGAATAGTAGTTTTAAAATTGCAGAGAAAAAAAGAAAAGGAAAAACAAAATAACCTATCCTTACTTACAAGCATAACAGATTGTATTTAACTTTATCACACATGATAGAGATATATATGCTGTAAAATGAGGGAAAGGAACTTTCTAATAAACCAATGCTTTGTGGGAAAAAAAGAAAGAAAATAAATTTTTTTCTTTTTTTTGTGGGAAGGGGAAGTGGGTCTCTGCTCAAGGTCTGGTGTCCCCACAAAAAAGAATACAGAATTTTGTCACATTCACCATTTCATGGACAACACCTCATTGAATTGAGAGTGTTTCATATATTAGAAATTGTAAGTATTTTGGTAATAAGAAATAACAAGTAATATGCTTCATTGATTTTATAATACTCCTTTGACAGCCAACTTATATAAGTTTCAATTTCATTTATGTATTTAAGTGAAAGAGTATAGATTTAGGAGTGACAGACTTGTGCTTGAATCCAGATGGATACAATAGAATCATCATTTGGGTGCTTTTATAATTTAATCTTTTTCTCTGCTTTTATAAATGAAAAGTCAGAATTTACCTCATAGAATTATCATTCAGTAAAATAATACATTTTGAATAATTATCTCAGTTCCTAGCTTAGAGATAATGAATATTTATTGTCATTTTTTATTTTGACTTTATGTGGGGGTATGGAGAGGTCTATGTGGATATGTGTACTTGCACAGCTTCAGGAAAGGCATCAGCCCTTTTTGGCCCCAACCTCTGGAGACCCCAGCTTCAGGTGAGTTTGGGTCTCCATGGGCCATTACCCAGCCCCCACACAACACCCATCCCCTCAATCATCCAGGGGCCTGCTCCTGGCATCGAGAAGATCCTTCCACACAGGAAAGGCATCAGCCCTTCCAGGCCCCAACCTTCGGGGAACCCAGCTTCAGGTGAGCTTGAGTCTCCAGGGGACTACTCCCCATCCCCGGCCCAACAACCATCCCCTCAATCTTCTGAGGGCCGCTCCTGGTGTCCAGAAGACCTGCCCACATAGGAAAGGCATTAGACCTTCCAGGCCCCAACCTCTGGTGACCCCAGCTTTAGGAAAGGCATCAGCCCTTCCAGGCCCCAACCTCCAGCGACCCCACCTCAGCTTCAGCTTCAGTGTCAGCATCCCCAGCTTCAGCTTCAGGAAAGAAGGAGACCAGTGAAGACAGATAGACCCCACCTAAACCCAATGGAAGAAGAGATGGGAAGAAGACAGATTAAGAGCTCACTCAGCAATAGAAAAACCAACATGACTCCACCAGAATCTAGAAAACCAACACCAGCAAGACCTGAAAAGCACTACATAGACGAAGAAGAGGAGACAGACCTTAAAAATTATTTCATGAAGATGATGGAGACCCTCAAAGAAGAAACAAGGAAATCCCTTAAAGAAATAGAAGAAAAAAACAAACAAAAAAATCCATGAAATGGGGGAAAAATCAAGAAATAAACAAATCTCTCAAAGAATCTAAAGAGTACCAAGAAAAAACAATGAAACAAATGAAGGAAACAACTCAAACAATTGAAGGATTGAAAGCTGAAATAGAAACAATAAAGAAAACACAGAACAAGCAGATGCTGGAAATAGAAAAGCTGGGCAAACAATCAGGAACTATAGATGCAAGTATCACCAATAGAATACAAGAGATAGAAGAGAGAATCTCAGGTGTTGAAGACTCATTAGAGGATATACAGTCATCAACCAAAGAAAATCTCAAAACCAACAAATCCCTAACACAAAATATCCAGGAAATATGGGACACCATGAAGAAGCCAAACCTGAGAATAATAGGTATAGAAGAAGGCAAAGAAATACAGCTCAAAGGTACAGAAAACATGTTCAACAAAATCATAGAAGAAAACTTCCCTAACCTAAAGAAGGATATGCCTATGAAAATACAAGAATCTTACAGAACAACAAATAGGCTGGACCAGAAAAAGAAGTCACCTCACCATATAACAATCAAAACATCAAACCTACAGAATAAAGAGAAAATATTAAGAGCAGCTAAAGAAAAGGCCAAGTAACATAAAGGCTGACCTATCCAAATTACACCCGACTTCTCAATGGAAACTATGAAAGCCAGAAGATCCTGGGCAGATGTCCTATAAATGCTAAGGGAACAAGATGCCTGCCCAGACTACTATATCCAGCAAAGCTTTCAATTACCATATATGGAGAAAACAAAATAGTCCATGACAAAGCCAGATTTAAACAATACATATCCATGAATCTAGCTCTACAGAAAGTGCTGGAAGGAAAACCTAGACCCAACGAAGATAACTACATTCACAAAGACATAGGCAATAGACAATCCCACTTTACCAAACACCAAAAGAAAAAGGGAGGAGAACGTATACATAATAACACCACTACCAATAAATCAAGCACAAACAAGAATCATCAATCAGTGGTCATTAATATCCCTCAATGTCAATGGTCTCAACTTGCCTATAAAAAGACACAGACTAGCAGAATGGATACGAAGACAGAACCCACCCATCTGCTGCATACAAGAAACACATCTCAACGCCAAAGACAGACGTTACCTCAGAGTAAAGGGTTGGGAAAAGATTTTCCAATCAAACGGACCCAAGAAACAAGCGGGTGTAGCAATCCTAATATCTAACAAACTAGACTTCAAATTAAAATCAATCAAAGGAGATGAAGAAGGATATTTTATATTAATCAACGGAAAAGTCCACCAAGATGATGTCTTAATTTTGAACATCTATGCCCCAAATACAAAGGCACCCACATTCATGAAAGCAACATTACTAAAGCTCAAATCACACGTAAAATCTCACACACTAATAGTAGGAGACTTCAACACTCTGCTCTCACCACTAGACCGGACCTCCAGACAGAAATTTAACAAAGAAACAAAATAACTAATAGAAGTTAGGACCCAACTGGGATTAACAGACATCTATAGAACATTCCACCCAAACACAAAGGAATACACCTTCTTCTCGGTGCCACATGGAACCTTCTCTAAAATTTACCACATAATAGGAAAAATAGCAAATCTCCACAGATACAAAAAATTGGATTAACCCCCCTGTATCTTATCAGCCCACCATGAATTAAAGTTAGAATTCAAAAATAACACAAATCGCAGAAACCCTACAAACTCATGGAAATTGAACAATGCACAATTGCACCATCCCTGGGTAAAGGAAGAAATAAAAAAAAAAAGAAATTAAAGACTTCCTGGAATTCAATGAGAATGAAGACACAACGTACTCAAACTTATGGGACACTCTGAAAGCAGTGCTGAGAGGAAAGTTCATAGCACTAAGTGCCCACATGAGGAAACTTGAGAACAGTCACATTAGAAAATTAACAGCACAGCTGAATGCTCTAGAACAAAAGGAAGCAAACTCACCCAGGAGTAGCAGACACCAAAAATAACCAAATTGACGGCTGAAATCAATCAAGTAGAAACCAGGAAAACATTGCGAACAATCAATGAAACAAAGAGTTGGTTCTTTGAGAAAAATCAACAAAATAGACAAACCTCTGTCCAAACTAACCAAAAGACAGAGAGAAAGCATGCTAATTAACAAAATTAGAAATGAAAAGGGGGACATAACTATGGACACTGAGGAAATCCAGAGAATCATCAGGGCATACTTTGAAAATCTGTACTCCACAAAATCGAAAATTTAAAGGAAATGGACAATTTCCTGGATAGATATCACTTGCCAAAACTAAACCAAGAACAGATAAACAATCTAAACAGACCTATAACCCTTAATGTGGATGAAATGTTCTATAGATATCTGTTAATCCCAGATGGGTCATTACTTCTATTAGACCTTTTGCTTCTTTGTTGAGTTTCTGTCTGGTGTTCCTGTATAGTGAGTGGTGAGAGTGGTGTGCTGAAATCTCCCACTATAAGTGTGTGGGGTTTTATATATGATTTAAGTTTTAGTAATGTTTCTTTTTCGAACATGGATGCCTTTGTATTTGGGGCATAGATGTTCAGGATAGACACTTCATCTTAGTGGATTTTGCCTGTGATTAGTATGTAATGACCTCCTTCATCTCTTTTGATTTATTTTATTTTAAAGTCTAACTTATTAGATATTTGGATTGCTACCCCTGCTTGTTTCTTGGATCCATTTGATTGGAAAATCTTTTCCCAACCTTTAACTCTCAGGTAATGTCTGTCTTTGATGGTGAGGTGTGTTTCTTGTATGCAGCAGAAGGATGGGTTCTGTCTTCGAATCCATTCTTCAATTCTTTACTGCTAACGTTAACACTGTAGTTGGCTTAGAGATTGCCTTATATCAGATGTTAAAAAACAAAAAGCAAGTAGCAAAGTAATCTTTGTCTACTTTTCTAATATTTTACACTTCTATTTACCTGCCTTGATATTGTACCATGTAGGTGACAAAGCTATATTTATACTCTGCCCTTGTCTTCCTTACCTTTGAAGACAGGAAACCTGTTATCAGAAGTTCTTTGAGTAGGTCTGTTAGGTATAAGATGGCTATAGTAGCCACCAGACCACCTCTAACTTCATTATAATCTCCTATGAATGCTAAAATGATACCTTTACAGCAGAGTTTTCAAAAGTTGACAATTATCATGATAACAATACTTTCTCATCATTTACCATAAAAGAAACAAAAAATCTTGACAAAAAATCTTGACTTTAAATTCTGAGAAAAATGATGCTCTTCACAGGAAAGACATGAATATTCCTAGCTTCATCAGTCCATCTATCTCTTTCATTTCTTTTACCCCATACATCTAATCTTCTTAACTCCCTAATGTTGAGCAGTTTATTTGTGCATTTGCTACCCATTCCTCCTAGTCTTGACAAAAAAAATGAAATTTATCTTCATCACTTACATATCATTGTTTTCACTTATTCTAAAATTCTGGGGATAAAATTATGCAGTTTGGCATGAAAGGTTGGTAACACAGTTGGATCTGAAGGATTATTTATCAGCCAATTCATCTTAGGGAGTGGCATAACCTTTTGCATATGGGACCTGGATTAAGAAGTAGGCCATGGTGGGTATTCTATAGGTGGAAATGTTGTTATTGCATCCTTTTCTCTCACACTTTGCTTCCTGGTTTCATGAAATGATCAGTTTCTACCATCGTACACCCTTGCTGCCTTGATATCCCACATGGAGACAATCTTAAAAGAACTTCAACACAGCAGAGAGCAGAGACCTTTAAAACTAAGCCAAGGAGAATGAATATTTTATCATTTTCAATTGTTTTTATGAGGCATAGTGTACCAGTGGTAAGACTACAAAATCTTCAACCCACATTTGAAATTTCCACATTTTAACATTCACAAAATGTTTCAACGAAAAAGTTAGACTGAGAAAAGACAGCCAGAAAGCAGCACAAGAAAAAGTAAATAAAAATGAAACATGAAGAAAAACAACAAAAAAACATTACAATAAAATTAAGAAATCACCTCTTGAGCAGATACTGACATAACACAGCAGCTCTGGCATTGGACTCAAGGAAAACACAGTCTTCAAGGACAGTTTAAATACTTAGGACTGCTAAGGGACAGCCTGCTGCTAGGCCCTACATGGTGATGAAGGCTATCTTCATCATGTAGCCACTATCTAGGTCTGTTGGTCCACTGAGCTGTTTCACAGATGCTTATATATAAGGAAACATCCATGTTCATATTTTTTTGTTTTATGCTTTGAAATGGTAGGAAATATGACCACTAACAAACAGACTGATCCAAAATGTAAATATTTATAGTTTTATTATATTTCAGAATTTGCATACTTATTAGCATATTTGAAAGATATATCCTAAGGAAGGCATTCTACATAGAGAAGGACTCCGACATTTTTCCAGAGGTAAATGGGTTAACATTTCTTTGGAAATTTCTCTAAATGAAGACACTGTATCAAATGTCTTTATGGATTAATAGGTAACCATTTCCATTACAAATGCTTGGATTTGTGGCGTTAGGTGGGGCAAATTGTCATCTTGTTCACTCATCTGCATGTTTGTTATACGAAAAGTGGCCTTCTGAGATGCTCATGTGAAAACTGTCAGGTCAAATGGATTCTAAGTACTTGACATTGCACATATAGTAATCAAGTTTGAGGATACAGGGAGGTCATATGTTATTGACTTTGTAAAAACTTCAGCTGATCTACCTACCTTAATCAGATGACCAGCAGAGGAATATTGCAAATATTTCTAAGCCTGGTAATTTTAAACTAGCAGATTTTCAGAATTTGTAAGTCGAGATCTACCCACCAACACATGAATGTTCAGGGAATGCAAACCTGTTCTTGTTTCAGTTCCTATAGAGCAAATTGAGATAGATTCAGTAGCAATTGGAGTAGTAGCAGCATGTAATTTCAAAGGTGGTTGTCACAGGTGGCAGTTGACATAACATAGATAGGTTATTACATAGACTCATACCATGGTTCTTTGAAAGGTAACCCTAAGAGATTATGAAAATCTCATTCCTCTGCCTGGCTCATATCTTCAGTGACTTGATCTATGCCTGCATCATTTTGCTTCTGTTCTCTCTAAGTGTGACCTTTGATAGACTTATTATGACACATTTTCTATATTGGAAACAACATGGACACACAGAAAGATAGGTTGCTTTTTTCTCAATCTATTAAAGACTAAGACAATTCTTTTACATTTTTCTTTTCTTTTTGGGGGAATGCTATACTTAAACTGTTAATAGATTTGTTTTAATAGGCTGGATTTTGAAAGTAACTATGGTTCCAGAATGATCACTGACCTGTGATGACTTTTTAAGTAAGTTTTCAAGTTCTGAGGAGAAACATGACACTGAAGAACAGGGTAAGTCAAGAGGGGAAACTGAAATCCTATTTTCAAAGGAATCTGGTGATATATTCATGGTGTACCTTATTTCTATCCAGTCATGGCCTTCAGAATCCCTCTCAACCTAGTCAAATACAGTACTTTAATGAGAACTCCACCAAACTTCTTATATTGTTCGCATGTATAAGCATGAATGAGACACACGGACAGAGAGAGACACAGATAGACACAGCGGAACAGAGCAACAGAAAGACCACACATTTAGTTCAATTTAGGATACATGTTAAGTAAGAACTTGTCTTGAGTAGGATCCACTGCTCAGCTTTTTGCTGGATATGTCCCCTCCTCATTGCGTTCCAAGAGCACACTGCAGGGATACACAGGATTTCCTGGTCAGACTGCTGACCAGAAATTCTTTTCACTCTAACTAGTAAGAATGGGAGGAATATTTCTTCATGTGAACTTCAGATATGAAAGGCTTCTTCTATATGTCTTGTAGGGTATTCAGGGATATTTGTTGCAATTAATGCAACACAAAACAATAAACCTATTTCCTATTCCTTCTTCCTTCTTCTCCATCTTTTCCTCCTCCTCCTCCTCCTCCTCCTCCTCCTCCTCCTCCTCCTCCTCTACCTCCTCCTTCTTCTCCTTTTCTTTAAACTTTACACTCAACTCCCCTAGTCCATTTTACAAAGTCAACACTTTACAAACAGAATCTTCTTTTTAGAAATAGAAAACCCAATCAATAAAATCCTGTTGTCTGCAAAATAACGAAACATAATGCTCAAACACAAAACAAAAGAAAAGATTCTTTCCCAGGAATCTCTGGCAGCGTTTATGAGTAAATATCCAGAATTCTTTTCTTGATAATAAAGTTTCTTGTATTAAAATTGTATTAAAATATTTAAAAATTTATTTATTCACTAAATAAGTCAGAAAGTATTCATTGTTGAGATTTTTAAAAGAAAATATTTAATGGTCTTCAAAACGCTTTTCAGTTTTTTCCTAGCATGAGATGTGTTGCTGCTGCAGTTGGACAAAATGTGAGAACCAAGTTGAATCCTACTCCAAAATCGAAGATTCTCTTGAGAAAAACAGCATCATTTTAATTTCTTTTCACATTAGCTTACTCCAGGGTATGAATGTGGGATGTTCTGTATGCATTTGCTGAGTCTAGAGGTGTCATGATCCAATGTCTTTCTCAATTGCATTTCCATCCTACTTTGTGAAACACTATATCTCACTGAAGCTGAGGCTTACCTATTGGCCAGAGTCAATAGCTAGAAATCCTTTGGACTTTACTAACTCTTCCTCCCAGTAATGAGATTGCCAGTTTCAGCCTCCATGTTGTCCTTTCTACATGAGTGCTTAGAATCCAAGCTGAGGTCCTCATCCTTTAGCCACTGAGCCATCTCCCTAATTCCCATGAAACATAGCAGCATCATTTTCCTACTGATATTACCTAAATAACTTGTCAGCCATTTTGTACACACTATCTCATCTAGTCTTCAAAATTATCTATGACCTAATTAGACATTATATAATTCGTCTGCATAGGCTAGTTGATAACTATCTAACCTTCGAGCTAATTTAAGGTCTATTTTGCATGAATATTTTCTTTACTAAAAACACTACAGATGCAAAAAGCCAGCATCTTAAACTAGGCTTCCAAACAACTTGGTTTCACCAATATAGGTTGTTAACAACTGCTTAATAGAAGCAGAATTAGTGTTATCAGTCTTACAAATGTGTTTTGAAGAAGTGAAGAAAGTGTGCCCAAGTTATATACCTAGCACAATAAGACTTTAGGTACAGATGCTGAAAGCTGCAATTATAATGTCTAAATGAATGAATTCATGTAAGTGGGATGAATATATAAATATTTAAAGCTTCAAATAGAGCCTCCAGATTAAACTACGATTCTGAATGCTACTACAATGTCATCTTAAAAGCACTTTCCTGGACATACTCAGAGATATCAACTACATCATTTCTATTACTTGCATATGATATCAAATAAATACTGCTTTGTAGCCATAATCAACTACTCTGATTTCATTGAATACTTTGAAAACTTATAATATTTGGTATCTGGTATCATACTTTGAAAACTTAATGATATTTTCTTCCTAAGTTCTGATTTTCTGATTTTTGTTGTTGTTGTTGTTTTCCTTTTTCTCTTTTGTTTTCAAATGCATGAAGGAAATGCATGTTTAGTATTTTAAAAGCACAGCATAGTTTTGTTCAGAAGGAAAGATAGTCTCAGTTTAGAAATAAAATATGACTGACAATTATTCTAAATTTTTAGCTAGTTTCCTCTCTTAGTCAGTGTTCTATTCCTGTGAAGAAACACCATGGCTGTTGCATTTCTTATAAAAGAAAGCATTTAATTGGGGCATGCTTACATTCAGAGGTTATGTCCAATATTATCATAGTGTAGGCAGACACAGTGCTGGAGTGGTAGCTGTGAGTTCTACATCCAGATCTGCAGGAACCAGGAAGAGAGAAGGACACTAGTCTTAGCTTGAATATTTGAAACCCCAAAGCCCACCTCCATTGACAAACTTTCTCCAGCAAGGCCACACCTCCTAATCCCTGTCAAGTAGCTCCACTCTCTAATGACCAAGCATTCATCTAAGAGCCTTGAAGGGCTAGCTAGTCCTATTCAATCCACCACATTATTTAAATTGTAAAGAAAGGGCTTGTGTATTATACTTCAAATTTACTAAATAGAACTAAACAGTACCATTCTGCATTTGAAGCTACACAGTAATCAATATACTATAAAACTGTAGGTCATTGCAAGTGCAGGTATTTGCTGGAGTCAAAAATTCTTTCTTCTGAAGAAGTAAAATGAATCTAACCAGGAAGGAATGTAGCGTAGTGTCCATCTCAGATTTTAAATTTTTATTGCATATTAATTGATATTTTATGGTATAATTGTTCTAGATAATGCCAGCTTTACTCAAAATAACAGAAATCATATGACAAATCCAAAGAATCCATAAATGATAGGCATGCTTAGAATATTCTAGATCTATATTCTTTGTAATATCTGCTTCTCAAAAACATAAATTCAAATTCAACCGATGGGTAAAATTACTGGCATAGCATATATTGGAGAATACACTAAATGTACTATTTCCTAACTAACACTGAAATGACTTCTTCTGTTCTCTCGGGTATGTAAAAAAGATTTTTAAATGTTTATATGTTCATCTAAAAACCAAGAGTGCTATCATGTAAGCCTTTTATATGATTTTTTAATATATTATTTGGCAAAAGAAAAACAAGAGGAAACTTATGAATGTGCATATACAAATTGACTGAAACCAACAAAACACAGGAAATTGGATACACTATAGATTCAGAAAGAATTTCAGATTTATATCCCAGCTCATTTTTCTGCCTGTAACACCACAGTGTATTGTCAAGGGCAGGACAGCCTGGGGTGCTTAGGGGAACAGATGGCCAGAAAGGGTTAGGCCAGAAAGAAGAATAATGGAAGGTGTGGCCACCCAGCAAGTGCTAGTAAATTATGCAGTTTGCTCTTCTCAACTTCAGATAAAAGAGAAAGAAGATAGGAAAGAAGGAACGGAGTGAGAGATAGATAGATAGAAAGCAAGCAAGCAAGCAAGAAAGAAAGAAAGAAAGAAAGAAAGAAAGAAAGGAAGGAAGGAAGGAAGGAAGGAAGGAAGGAAGGAAGGAAGGAAGGAAGGAAGAAAGGTTACCAGGCTTAGAAAGATGCATGACCAGGGTCAGCACTGTAGCCATATGTGCAGGTGGTCCAGTCTTGGGGGGCGGGAATGAAGTGTCTGAGACAGGAAAGCAGTTTGGAGGTTCTCCCAAGAAGTGGGGAGATGGTAATAAGACCTTACAACAGCTGTCTGGGGACAGTGCCCTTGAAAGAAAAACAAAACCCAGCTCAGTTCATAGCCTTGGAGAAGACAGTGCTATTTGAAAAGTTAGGTGAGACAAGGGACATCAGCTTTAGGAACAGCCACAGCGTGACAAACAGCTGTTCTTGCTTTTCACTGTGGAATGATCAAGAAAATATGGACTTCAGAGAAAGAGGAGGACTAAAGCTGATATTCTTTATTTAGATCCGAGACTTGCAAAGCACTGGGAAACCGGAGCAGATGAGATTATGGAATCAGCTCAAGGATTCTCTGTGAATGTCTCAAATTATTGTATCAATATTATCAAGTCTCTGGTAAATTTATTTGGGAGCAAAAATATTGTGAGATAATGATATATAAAAGGAAAATATCTCAGAAAAATGCTTTCATTCCTTGAGCCAAACAGCAAAATGATTGGGCTATGTGTACACTCTGCTGCCTCTGTCCTAGTTAGGCAAACAGCACTCTGCCATCAATTGATTCCTCCTAAGAGCACTGCCTGTCTGCAGCAGCGTTGCAAAAATTTCCACAGAGCCTAAACTGATGCCCTCCACATGAGAACACCCAGAAAGAAGGAAAGGAATAGTGAGGTGGTGAAATCTGAACTCATAATCCTTCAACCGCCTTCTCAAGACTCCACTCATCTCCACTGGCTACTGTGCATTTGAGGGCTGGCCAGGAAGAGTGAAGAGAGGCTCTGTGATGAGTGTGAGGAATAACAATGAGCAAGCTCAGAGAAGAAAGAGACAGCAAGCATCTCAGAACTGAAAACAATTCACTGTGGTGGGAAAGAGTGTGGCCTCAAGAGAGGTCCATGTGGGAGCCTCATGATGTCAATTCCATAATTTGTAAGGACCTTAGAAAAGATAACCACAAATCGATTGGGGGCTTTCTCATGGGGACAATGGGGAAATTTAGGAGAATTTTTCAGAAATGAAATTGGAGATTAGAAGTGAGGTTAGGAATATGTTTTCTGGTGGCAGTTTAGCATGGACCTGAGAGAGATCAGTTGGGGCCTAATGCTCTGTTTGGCCTCTCCAGCAGAGGCCAGATGAAAAATGATGCTGACTTGTACCAAGATAGAATGGACATAAGTGAAGCAGGACTAGGACACAGGAGGGAAGAGAACAGAGACAGGTGACCTCCCCCTGACCCCACACACACCTTTATAGTGCCAGAATGCCCTGGAATTAGTACAGGACTGGGGGAAAGATTTATACTTTTAGATTGTGTCTTCTGCTTTGTGTCTAAACATTGTTGTTTCAATGATCTGCCACCAATCTTCCAGTCCTCCTCCAGTCTATTAATTATTGGAGGATTCTGCATAGAGATTGGCTATTTGTATTAAAATTGAAATGTGCAAAATACAAAATGCCCCAAATTTTCACAATGAGTAAATCTAACTGGTGTCAATTAATTAACATCTTGGAGTCTTCCCTTCCTAAAATTAATAATTTTCAGAAAATATTCTTGAAATATGCAAACCATTACCAACCTATTGACTTACAAAACATTGAATTATTTATAAAACAGTTTTACTTTCTAAATTATATATATATGTTTGTATGTACAAATATAGGTGAGCATATACATGTATATGTGCACAGATATATAAAATACACACATAGATATAGGTGGCACTCTCTGCATCCCCAGATTGAAATCATTATTTTTGTTCCAATATCTAACTTTCTACTTAGTATTTAGACCCTGCCAGCAAGATATGGAATCTATTGTGCATTCTTTTACTCCAAGCTGCAGGAGTGCAAAAGTGTGCACTGTTTCCTTCAGAAATGAAATCATCACTCACAGATGTACTTGTGCACTCCTTGTGCCAAGATGAGACAGATGTGGCTCTATTCACTCAGGGACAGGTGCTATGGAAAAAGAGATAAAACATTTTGAGAAAGTGTAAGCAACTACACTGCTGTTACTAAATAAATAAACTCCCTGCCAAAACGAAAATAACAAACTTAGCTAATTTCTACTGTTTCCTTTTTAATCTTTATTTTGAGATCTAGTAGAGCTAAACTCTTTCTGTTTTACTTATCTGTACTGATCAAGTGTACAGAATGTAAGTATATTTAAATAGGCTGCATATGAATGAATAGTACAATTGGCCCTATGTGCCATTTTATACCCAAATTCACTCATTTAAAGCAACTCTACTTCCTTCCATACACAACCCCAATTCCACACAACTTCTAATAAGATCAATAAGATCCTTTTCACAATCCTAATACTAGTATATATGGTAGAAGAGGGGTGTCAAGAGGGTTCTAACAATTTGGATAGGGGAGGAAAACATGTTTTCCTAAGAAGCACTTTGGTGAGCTACAGACTGAGAACAGTGCCGGAGAAGAAGTTTGCAGCTGCTGGGTTAGGGCAAAGAAACAGAAAATGATTTTGATTTTAGAGATTCGTATTAAATCTGTCTCCAAAAGAAGGATCGGGTGGGCATCAGCAGCTGGGAGAGGATAGGCAAGTGGGAGAGATGATGTTGATTTTAAATGTATTTAATCACACTGCATAGAGAGAGAAGAGAGGAATCTGCAGCTGGGCCAAGGAAGGAAGGTGGGGAGCTACGCTATAGTATTGTCTAAGGAGGATCAGAAAATATGTAGATACGTAGAATGCGTCTACAATGTGACAGGGTTGTAAATGACAAATTCTGCCTGCCAGTGTAGACAGAAATAATGAGTGGCAATACGTATGTAGGGTTAGGAAATAGACTCTGCCTCATCCTCAGATCAAAAAGTCAGAAAGGTGTTGGAAGGAGTCGTTTAGTGTACAGAATCCCTCTGCTTAACTGATACTTACCTCCAGTATATAAACAATTTCATGATCATTCTTTAATAGTTAGTCCACCAAAAATACCCCAGTCATTGACATGCTAATGAGCACAGTGTACTAAGAATTGGTGATTCTTAAGGTGTTTTAACAACTTTCAGAATCCAGGGCGATATGTTAGAAATATAGTCTGGAGTTTGATAATATCTGTAGAACAAATTTGAAAATTCCTTAATAAATAATCACTAACTTGCGTTTGACATACAGAAGGCTTAAGCACCTGTAATACTTTGAGCACATAGTTTTGGGTTTTGGTTATTTTCTTGTTATTTGCCTTCAAAATGTAGTGAAAAGGAAAATATAAATGAGCTTTCCTTTCGCATAATGTGAGTAAATGCTGAGTTGAGTGTGTGAACTTCCATAGACAATTCCCTTGCCAGAGAAAAGTGTTTACTATATGATTCACTGCTTTGTATATTTCAACTGGGAAAGCTAATTGCTTATGTTTCTCCATTTAAAAGTTTAACTTTAACCTGATATTATAGATTCCAGGTATCTGAGATCCTTACTATCAATACCTGCATTTATTTCTTACACCACACTTTGTAAAATAGCAAGTTGAAGTTAGCCAGCATCCCATGAAGTAATTTATATCTAAATTTTAAATTCATGCTGCAATAACCAGGGTGTTATTTGCTTTTTACAGGAAAATGCAAGCAAAAGTAATTTACACAGTGCCAGGTTTATTTTGCTTGGGATTATTTGTCATCTTAAGATATTGCTTGTGAGAAATATTTTTTATTGGGTCTAATTCTTATATCCATGTTAAGATTTCAGATATAATAGATCCTTTGTCAGTGGCTAGCAATGTCTTCTTTTTAGATAACTAAATTATTTCATTTTGGAACTATACAAAAACAAAACAAAATAAAACAAAAGGAAGCATTGGCGATATTCTCCACATTATGAAGTAGCAGTGGTGGGTTACAGGGTAGGAGGGCTGTTGTACAAGAATCTGTCTTTAGTTGTTGCTGTTTGTTTGTTTGTTGTTTAATCAATTCCCCTCAACAGGGGTACCTTTATCTATGTTTTTCAAAGCTTGACCAAGGAATCCAGCTTACTGCAAACATTTCCCTTAGCAGCAGAAGAGTCAAAGCTTGAACCGGTTAAATACAAGGAAGAGATTTCAGTTTGTCTGAATGCCAGAAAGCACACAAGCTATTATCAAGGGCATAAAATTCATCTTTATGCCCATGGAGAAGCACTGAGTAGCAATGGGTGCCCATTGTTCAATGTCATTCCACGTGCTCTTGGCAGCGTTCTAATTGGAAATATACTCTTATTTTGTTTTTTCCTTACAATTTCTGTCAATAACAGTCTTGAAAATAGGTTGTATTTTTCCCTTTCAGTGAAACTGGAAGAAGCAGTTACTTCCTTACATTTATATTTTGTACAACCCAGCATTGATTTGCTCCTTATTTAAGCAACATTTTCTTGATAAATTAAAAAAGCAGCAATAGCCATTACTGCAGGCTATATACAGCCTCTAATATCACTTAAGCATATTACAGAATATAATATCTGGTACTTAACGACTAACTTGCATATGAAAGCTCACATAATGTCTCATAAAACCCTTAAAATGGCTTCAGTTTAAGAGTCTCTTTAAAAAAAAAACACCTTCAGGGAATATTGTAAATGAAGTAGCACTCTAGCCCTGGAAAAAAAATTCACACACTTGCAGAAATTTTTAATATAAATTGAACACATTAAAAATTAATTTTGCATGACCATTTCGCATTGCGGTGCCAACGCGTAGTTAAGATAAGGCCTTAACTCTTCTTTGTTTAAAGTAACGTGGAAGCTCTTGGCTTTCCCTTTCTGCTTTCATCTGTACGTAATTATTATTTTCATTAATCAGAAAGCGGACCCCCTTTTTTCCTATTCTGACAGTCTCAGCTGGAGTTGAAAGAAACCCTACCTGAGTCACCAGGGTAACTTAACCATAAACTTCTAGGCAACTCATTAAAGAAAGGTGTGAGCTGCAATTAACTAAGGAGGCATCTATTCTCCTTCATCTCTTTAAAGCAAGGAGTTCAGAGCAAAGCTTGCTCTTCAGAAAAGCTGCTTCTGCTGGGGAGACCTGCCAGGCTGGGCCGTCACTTTCTCTTCCCAGACTACTGATTTGAATCCCCTCTCTTGCTTCCAGCTGCATCAGTGGCCGTCCCTCTTTGTATGTGTGCTCTTAGAGCGAGCATTAACAAAGAAATACAATGTACATTTTTTGTTAACATAATATTCTTTGATGAACATAAAAAAGGGGCAAACATAACAACCAAAGGTGTTCCCTTGTATATGTACAGATCTTTTTATTAGTCTCATGGCCACAATTTTATAACAACAAAATTCCCCAAGTGTGCATCAGTTGCAATAAGACATTGATGGATGTCTTTTTCTGCAGAGAGCTGCCGCTGCATGGATATGACATGAGGTAGTTTTCTGTAGCTCTGACATGAGCAGGCAGTGCATGATGCCAGTGGAAGCTTACAGGAAGTCACTGGGGTGAGTCACAGATTACATCTCAAGTGATCAATTTTAAAATGGTGGGGGAAAGCTGACCTAAGAAAGGGCCCCAGACCTGAGATCAAGGTGCTATATAAATCTGGCATATGAAGCAATACAGAGCAAATAAGAATATATTTTCACTGTCCAAATGAGAGATTTTGCTATGCAAACTTGAAAATCTGAAAAGGGAGAGCAAATTTTGGGCCTATGTTTCTTTCTTTTCTTTTTTAAAGGGGAAAGTTGTGATGAATAAGTACTGGCAATAATCATGAGAGGATTGCAATAATGCAGTTACACCAAATGTAAATGTGTGCAACAGCAAGAGTCTACAGAGAAGCACACTCCTATGGAGTATCTACAATTCAGAAATGCAGGCTTAAAAATGTTAGTCTCTGTATCTGTGTTTCTGAATCTCTGTGTGCGTCTATCTCTACATGTCTCTACTAAATATCCCTTTCTCTCATATATACATATGCAGAAATCAATGGGAATCTACTTAAGCACAAATTTAAAACAATTACATAAAATTTCTCAATACCCATTTATTTCAGTGATGAGCTGGTATTAAGCTATTTGGTTGATAAAGACAATGAAAACAATAACCTATATGATTAAAAGTGTAAGACTTTTTAATTAAATTATTACTTATTTCATAGTTTAGAATCACTAGGAAATCAAAGAAAAATAAGCATTTCAAATCTGATTGGATGTTAAGACACAACTAACCACGTTTGTATAATGATTAGGAAATGCACAAGATTGCTGGCTGAATTTACTCAGGAGCCTTAATGAGTAATTTCAAATGACAGTGAAACTACTATGGCAAAGACAACCCTGAGTTTCAAAGCACCCATCTCGCCTATTTCAGAGTCTAGTATCATGAGAATCTAGGAAAATCCTGATGAGGTATGCATGATATTTGGGTATTTCTGTAAATATATATAAGTATGTATGTATGTATATATATATACATATAATTTTGAGTAATGAAAATAACATGAAATTTATTTAAAATATATGTTTGTGATGGCTAATCTTGGTTGTCAACTTGGCTATATCTGGAATGAACTACAATTCACAAATTGAGAGCACACCTGTAATCTGGAACTTGAGGCAGGAAAACCCACCTTTAATCCTGGCTCACCCACTGTTGAAAGCATGTATATACGAACATGGAAGAAGGAAGGTTTTGTTTCTCTTTGCCTGCTTACCCTCACTGGCACTGGAGTCTACTTTTTCAGGATTCCTGCACACACAGAAGACCAGGTGAGACACAGTCAGTCTTGTGGGACTGAACAACTTGAATTTTCCCTTCACAGCTAACCATTGTTGAATTAGTTGGACTACAGCCTCTAAGTCATTCCAATAAATTCCCTTCATATTAATTACATATATACATAATAAACATATAATATATATACACACATATATATGTATATATATATATAGAGAGAGAGAAATTAATTCTATATGTTCTGTGACTCTAGAGAACCCTGAGTAATACAATGTTTATTCTCTAAATTATAAATGGTGTAATTAAAGGTGATTGATATATAAAATTTGTGGTATGCCTTAACTGATCATGTTTATGTGTATGTGTGTGTATGTGTGTGTGTAAAATTCTCCTAATGAAGCATATTCATGTATCTTCAAAGACGCTTGTCTGTTATTACACAAAGTGTTCAGAAAATGTGGAAGAAGTGATTCAGTTTACCTCCTTTTCCTCTGTTCTTCTGTGAGTCACAGATAATAATCCCCAAAATTCATATGCAGAAATATTAAAGTTCTATCCATGAAAGTATTACCTAATTTTGGAATAACATTGCCAATGCAATTTGTTAATATTGGTTGAACTCATAATACAGCATGATTAGTGTTTTTATATAAGTGAGCAGGGACTGGAGAACTGGCTCAATAGATAACAGCAATAGTTACTCTTGGAAAGAAAATGAGTTTAACTCCCAGTAACTACACTGGGAGGCTCACAACCACCTAACTCCTAACTCCACAGGATCTGACACCTTCTGGTCACTGTGGGCACTCAACAGTCGTATACATATGCATGCATATAGAAATATGCACATACGTATAATATAACAAATCTTAAGAAACAAATAAAAGTAAAGAGGGGCAGGAGGACACAGATGTGTGTACAGAAAGAAAGAATGGCGTGTGAACATAAAAGCAGAGATATGATTGATGTGTCTACCAGACAAGAATAAGAATGTTCACAAGGAAACCACCAGGAGATATGTAAGTGGTAAGGAAGAGAATCTGCTGTATTGCTTTCAGAGGAAGCCACCTTGCCTACACCTTCATCTTACACTGTTTAGTTTAAACTATAGAACAATGCACTACTATTGCTAGAATCTACCCAGTCTGTGCTACCTTATTACAACTGCTCTAGAAAATGAATATGAAAATTTCACACAATATATATCCCTGAGTTTATTTTCTAAAGAGACTGAAAACAAACAAAAAACAAAATAAAACTACAAATAAATAAATAAAACCAAATCTAGCTGACTAAGCTTTATATAGACATTCCATACCCCAAGTTACTGAGCAATGTGTTAGCAGTATGGTAAAAAGACAAAAGAAGAATTCAAAATGTAAGTTAGGGAAAGGGTTGAAGCAACATCTTTTTATGGGGTAACCATACTTTTAAAAAGACACAGAAATACTGGAACTGTTGGTTGATTGATATTTTTGCAGCATTATTATTGAGAGGGCAAAATTGACTATCAACATTGGGTGAAGGAAAAGGAAGTCATAATTCACTATCCATCAAGGGTAGAATCCATGTCAGAGCATTAGCAAATATTTGCCAATGAATAAAACAGAGAAGAAACTCAACAGAGCTCTGGGAAAGAAGTAGAAATTGAGGTACTATTTGTCAAGACAGGGTAATAACTTATATTACACAAAGCAGGTCAATATTGCCTCCAAATATGATGTTTGTAACAGACTTCCGTGAAGGAAAAAAATAAGTAGATTTAAGGGAACTCTCTAATCTTAAGATGTAGGTATAACATATGTAAATGTTGGAAGAATTCCATGACCTGTCTATTCATTGCTAATTATTTGTATAGATCTATACAAATATAATATACTGATTGAACATATAAAATGTATAACAAATTTGAATCTTGGAGAGAATTTGAATACTAGAATATGTAGCTTAGTCATTTATATGTTCTCTGAAAGGAAGCATGTGGTTTATACCACAGAGGGTGATATGACTTGATTTTTTTCTGGTGATTTCCTGATCCGTTGGTTGCTCAACAAATTATACACATGGCACACACACAAACATATACGCACTTGCCTATATAGCCATGGGCAATATGCCAGAGCAGTCTGGCACCTACTGAGAACAAGTAGATGCTTTGCAAATGAATCTCAAGTGCTTTTCCCATCCCAGTGGGCTTCGTAAGGAAGTAGAAACTTGAACGCTTTCACCCGTCTTCCTACAGCTAGACATTGCCAAGAAGTATATGTTGTTATTAGTAGAACCACCCTTCTGTTTGTCTTCTTGCACTCTTCCTCTGGGGTCATTACGGACAAAGGAAAAGAAAATAAATCAACCCTTCTCCTTAATTATTTAATGGTATATAAAGGTTTCCTTGAAGAGAACTTTTATAAGTGGGTTGAAGTGAGATAGGATTCCCCTCATGATTCACTGTGTCCATTCATTTGAATTGTGTCATGTCCCAAATTACAGAGGCATGCAGCAAATTTAATCCTAGAGATAAACTAAGAAGCAGCTTTACTATCTCCAAATCACATAAAACATTCATATATCATAAATAAATGACACATCATAAATACAATTGCTTAGTAACTAATAGCCAACATCCAGTCTTCATCTATGGCATATGTAAAAGATTTTTGGGAATTCATTGCAAAGTACATGTTAGAGTATTTCATTGATTTAAAACTTGAAATGTATGTGGGCATAAGCAGATACAACAAAATGTATGAAATTAAGACAATGGTAAAAAGAATGTTCTTCTAATTCAAATTTTAAATGAATTAATATAATGCTATTATGCCAATGAAAACAGATTTTCATTTTATCTAAGAAAGAGATGGGTAGAAAGGAAAGTTACTATGAAAGACAAAATAAAATAGCATGCATATAGTTAGGGAGATAGCTATTTTAGGAGCTAAGCTTATTGGTCCACTGGTTGTCCAAGAGCTGATAAAACTATTCAGTGGGTGTGAATGTGATTAGCACTTAATCAGTTTAACAAACAAAGCTGCTATCCCTAATTTTCTGACTTTGAGGTTCTGTCAGATAACACCAACAGATCACTGGACAATATGCATTGGAAAAAAGAAAAGCCCAATGTATATTTAACAAAACATTAGGAGGGTGTTTAACTCATCTCAAATATGTTATTCACCTTAAAAATTATGAAACAATCATTATGCCATAAAAAATGAGAGTTTTGCCTCTTCCTCTTATCAACATCCATATGTGCTTCTTCATCCAATTCCTTGCATTTAGAGATGGTATACAAAGGTAAGTAAAACAATAGACCACATTTTCTGTCACAACATTTGAACCACATATTTAATTAAACATAGATTACAACTAACATAAAAGGGATATATAAGGTCTTTGGAATCATTCAAAGGATTCTCTTGCCTAAACATTAGATGGAAACACCAAGTGCAAGCAACAGCTTAGCATATTCTTGAATGTGAGACTCAGCAGAACAGAGTCTTCTCAAGGACTGGACTTGACGTCCAAGACAAAATTGAAGTTGGTCAATGACTGCAAGGAAGCATTATCTTCCAGATGTTCCGCACAGCTGCACACAACGATTTTGGCAGACTGTGCAAAACCTACGCAAGCCTAAACCAGACCAAGGACAACATGAAGAGGGGAATTGGTCACACACCCCACTTCTATTCAAGGACTGATTGGCAATTGTTACCTGAGAAGAAAGGAAAGATCGCTATTCTCTGAAGAGTATAGACTTTGATAAACCATCCATGCTCCAGTAAAGAACAGCAATCCTAGAGTATTTGGGGCAGCACAAAGTGGTCTTGAAGGATTAAAAAATATTCCAAGTTGGTTGGCTAGGAAAAATATGGTCGGTCTGGAAAGAGTTGGTGGGGAATATAAGCAAAACATGTTCTACAAAACTTGAAGATCCCAAAGAACAAACAACAAACAAAAACCAAAAGCAGAGTTAAGACAGGAATGTGTTCGTGAGTCAACTTTGATCCCTTCCAATGCATGTCTTCCTCTTGAATCTTTGAAACCTTCCATCTGAACACTGAGGATTACTTGGGCTTATCAGTCACCTCGTAACTCTTTTCTTTTTTCTTTGAAAATGAATTTGTCACACATTTAAAAAATACATCTGAAGATTTAGGGAGTTTTATGAAAAACATGTGCTTTTAATTACAGTGAAAATAAGGAATGACACCACTACCGCTTCATAATAGATAAAATTCACAAGGTACAAAGAATTGGTAAAGTGTACCACTTCCTACTGAAGGGGCAGTTTGACCCATTTTAACATGGAATGCTCCATTTCTTCCTACTGAAACCTTTAGGTATTCACTCAGGAACTGGCTTTTGCAAAGCGGAATCAGGACTAATACAACCTACTCTTTTTAAAAGTGTCAATGTTTATGGTGGGATATAGATACGTAAAATAATATACGTAAGCTGTGCATAAATTTTAATAAAATTTGTATTCTAGGGTACTCTTGGTTGATACCTTTCTTTGATTAAATGCCAAAATTAGGGATACTCAAATAACTTACATATTATACTTATCTGAGGAACTAATGTTTTAAAAGGATGGAAAATAGATCAGGGGTAAGATTTGGCTGGTTTTAAAAGGGCATCAGATGATTCCCATGTTTACTCAGAGACGTGATCATCTATACTGAACCAACAGTTCCTGAATATGCCTGATGACCACAAATACCTGGGAGCTCATTAGATGCATAGTGGCCTTCATTATTCTATAGTCAACAACTTCACAAACTATAAAATTCAACTAGAATCTTCCAAACTTCGAGGAGTGCATTCTTTAGAAATTGATCTATTATTTTGATAAATTACTACATTTGGAAACCATATATTATAGATTATATTTCAACTAAACATAGTTAAAAGTCAAAACGAAAAAG
Organism: Mesocricetus auratus; assembly: GCF_017639785.1. Taxonomy (NCBI): domain Eukaryota; kingdom Metazoa; phylum Chordata; class Mammalia; order Rodentia; family Cricetidae; genus Mesocricetus; species Mesocricetus auratus. Next base: position 15,642,840 of record NW_024429189.1, on the reverse strand, counting down.
AAAATGTGGAGTTTTGACAAACCTTGATAGGACATTTTATTGTGTTTTCAGCTGCCATACTAGCTTCAAGTGTGTTGTCTGCAGAGTGGCTGTCTATAACTTTTGCATGGAATTAATTCATCCCTTGTTTCAGTATTATGACTCTTCATACTAAACTCTATTACAGAACCTATTGCCTTGGTTTCCTTTAACATTGACTCTATGGACATTGCTGAGAGAATATGCCATGCCTTATGTGGTTTATATATATGACCTCAGTGACTTTTCTCAGAGCCCAATAGCCACCTTTTTTTTAAAAAATGAAAAATGAGACATTTCTTTCTGATAACTAAAATGGGAAGGATCCAAAGTGATTGCACCTTTTCATTTGACACTGAGTCTTACTAATAAAACTGGACCCTATTGTCTCTTTGACCATGGAAAGAGAGGAGGAGGGGGGAAATCAATGGCACACTTTTCCTCTGCTGTGTACCATGCTTTAACTTTCTATATTAGAAAAAACCAGGGAAAGGACAATTACAATGACTTATATAAGCATCTTGAATTTTATCCAAGCCCAGCTGGAGATCATATCACTTAAGTCTCAGAAATTGAAACGTAGTTTCTCTAAGTTGCAAGTTCAAGAATAGACTACTCAAGGTAGTCAAGGAGCTGGTTCATTCCCTTAAAAAAAGCATAACTAATACGGAAAAGTTTTTTTCATTTTGGTATCTAATCTATGTATAACTAATTATATACTAAATCTGATTTAGCATAAATCCCTTTAGAATTACTATTTTTATCCTCTACTCTCATGATACAATGTGAGAGAGATTACTTCTTCCCCACTAGAATCAATTTCTTCACAAAAATTAGTATAGTTTCCAAAAGTATTCTGTCTCTACTACTGCTGGAATTGATGAAGATGAAACACCTTTGTATGTGTGCCAGATACTAATACTGGATATATGTGATACGGAATGAGAATATGCTTGGTCAACATTAGGATAGATACATTTCTGTTGGGTAGGTGATATTATGAAAATATAATAGTCTAATTCTCATTTCTGGAATTTTAATATCCCTGAAAATCAGTTGACCCTGAAAATCAGTATTGACTGGATGCAGGGTAGAATGTAGAGTCTGTTTGGGCCTGTAGGAAATCCTCAGGCATCTAACCCAGTGTTCACTAAGATGCTCAATGGGCTTAAAACCCCAAGAAACAGTGGCATTTAACAAAGAGATTCTAACAGAAGTCTGCTTACAGAGACTTACAATTAATTCATCAAATGTGTTAAAAAAAACAAACCTAGGTACTCCTAATGTAATCAGCTGGCTAAAAATGAGACCTCAAGGTTGTTTATGCCACAAAGGGGAACAACTGAAATCAGCAGATCTCAAAGTTGAATGCTCAGATCTCCAGCATCAGGAGAACCTGGACCCAGTAGACACAACAAAGCCCAGGTACTTTCTAGCCTACATATCAAATCAGAGCATGAGGATAATCTAACAAGCCCTCCAGGTAATTCTGCTTCATCATTTTTAGGAATATAATTAAGGAAAATGCCATATGGAAGTTCCTCTAACACTTTAATATAAATAGAAGCGTAGTATAGTAGGAATGCATGTTAGCATCCAAAACCTTTGGAAGATTTTCTACTCTTTAATTAGGGGAGGGGATGTGGTGAAAAGATTCCATGCACCATCATAGCAGGTGGGAAGAACGTCATGTCAGTGCTCCTGAGAGACTGATTGTCTGCTCTTGCTACAGGTCTATGCATTCAATATACATAGATCAGATTCTACATGTTGAATATGAGTCTTCTTTCTGTAAATTGAATTTTATTACTGAAGTTGGGAATAGGTAATTTATCCTTTATTCCTTACTTCAAACTTCATTTACAAAAAGTGCAGCAATTAAGCCTTGTGTACCCTTAAATAGTAAAAGTTTCAGGAGATAAATATAGGGGGATGCTTCCCAAAAGAACCTCCTAGCAATCAAATAGATGACTTCTTAAATATATCTAATTTTCAGCAGTTCTTGATGTATAGTCCAAGTTATATTAAGGTTGTAATGCATTATGCCTAGACATTTATCTTGCTGTTTCTATGTTTTATTTTATTTTAAAGGAAAAAACAATGTCTGAATTGTCTGCTAATATCCACTTCCCAACTAATTTCCATACAAATGCTGACTACCTTTCATATTCTCATGTTGGACTTGGATTTGGACTCCACTGTTTCAGATGAGTTATTCAGACTTGACCAATCAGATCCTTGCCTCCTCCCACATATACTGCTTAGATCTAGGAATAAGTACTTGATCTAATTTTAGACAAGCAGTAAGTTAAGTTTCCAGATGTTTTTGCTTAAATGTTAGAAGAACTGATCATTTTTCTCAGCTATGATTTCTGAGAGGATGAGATATGGGTTACTACCAGCCATTGGACCACTCTAGTTGTAGTAATATACTGACAACAGAAACAATACAGAAGGAAACAGCAGTAAGGGATAGAAATCCTCCTGATAAAGTGAGATATTTCTGAGAAGTACAATGTGAGCTGCTGATTTCTCATACATACATGCATACATACATACATACACACACATGCACACACCACACACACACACACATACACCACCTACAGTAATAGAAAACACAGACAGACATACAGATGCATACACACACACACACACACACTAAAGTTTTATCACACAATATGTTAGATATAAGGTTTGAAGTGCTGAAGAGCCATGATATACACATGAAGCGTTATATAAATAACTACAAAGAGTAGAAAAGTATCTAAGTTTTACTGAAGCATGTTCTTACCTACAAAACAAATATCCTTCCAGGACAAATAAGACAATTACAAAAATTTCCTTTAGATGAGGTACTAGCGTGTATGAATTGATTTTGCCAAGAAAACAGAGTTGGCTGAGAGGAAAAGTTGTAAATAAAGATACAGAGATGAATGGAGATGACTTTTCAAGGATCTTGGTAGTGATGGAAAGCTTTAAGTAGTGTTATCTAAATTTGTTTAGACAATGAGATAGCATCAATATCTGACTCACAACTGTGTGTGTAAGGATACTGTTGCTGTTTTTAAACTTTTGCTGCTGAGAATATCTGCTGCTGTTTTAATCTAACATTAGTTATTAGGAGGTGGAAGTCATGTCCAAGCAGATGGTCGTCAGTAAACTGATGACTACAGTTATGGATGTGTGTCCAAATACAATCCTCAGAACTTGGTATGCTACAGAGTTTCCTAAATGGGCCTGCCAAAATAAATCTGGCCTAGAAAATAATTTTGAGGATTTTACCCTCTTACTTAATATTTTTTCTCCAGAAAATTTTGAGAGAAAACTATTTGTACAAAGCAGAAACTATGCATATATAGACAGTTATAATATTCATTGACATGATTTTAATGTTTCTTAAACTCCCTGAGGAGAAAGTATCCTAATTTGAAATCAATTTAAGTTTCTTACTGTCATCTCACTTACATTAGCTTCCCAGAATTGGATAGTATTGTAGTCTCGGATCAAAAAAGATGATGGAGTATCCCATGACCACCAGTTCTTCTGTTACTATTGTTCCGCATTTTAGTGAAAGGCAGGGGGCCTTTTGTACAGGAAAAAATCTTGTGCAGCATCTCGGTTGTCACATAGCTGTACCTTATATCCTTGTTGTAAAAGTACAATAAACTGACCACAGAAAAATAGACCTTCTATGTGGTATTTATGAAGATTTACCTGAAAGTTGTCAGCTCCTCTAAATTCTCTAAATGTATTCATGATAAACTTACGAAGCATTAACAGTTCCATCCTCAGGCCACAGTTTCCCCAGAACCTTGTCGGAGAACTATTTCCCTTAACTGATGTCCCTAGATAAAACTGAAGGCACTGTTGAAAACTGGGTGGTGAAGATCACGACTCTGGCTGTTATAATGGTGGTAATGAGCATGACTTTCATCATGTTATGTAACATGAATTAATAAAAGACCCAGAGAAGGATACTGGGGTTCAAGCTGAATATCAGGAAAGCAAAGCAGCCAAGCTACCAAGGAACTCTTACCTTTAAAAGGCCTGGGAGTGTTTCTATCCTCAATGTGGCAGGAGAATGAATGCTTTATACTGAGACCCTGCTCCTGACTTATATACCTCCCTAATCCCGGGATTAGAAGTATGTGATTCCAGGTGCTGAGATCATCTTTGTGTGAGCTGTTTCTCTTTAGGACTGGATCAATCTTGTGTAGATCTGGATGAATTTGGACTCACAGAGATCCATCTACCTCTTAATTCTGAGTCCTAGAATTAAAGTGTGTACCACCACCTCCTAGCTTCTGATTGCTGGGATTAAACATATGCATCTGGCTTCTATAGCTTGTGCCTGACTTTGCTTTTTGAATCCTCAGGCAAGTTTTAATAAATAATACATAATATATAACTACAATGTTACACAGCATTCTTTGTAGAAAGACTTTTCAGAGGAAAAAATAAGCTGAGTTCTGGCTTTTACACTAGCAGAAGTTACTTCCTTAAATATTTGGTTTTCTTTACCTTAGCAAATGTTTATGTGGCTTTAAGATACAGGTCAGTCTGTTACCTCTGCAGTGAATTAGCAACATCTATCTCTTAGCTTCCACAGCCTCATTAAAAGTCAGACATGCTGCAACAAATCTCATCAACATAGCTGTCTAAACAAGACATGAACAAGGAGGACACCAATGGATAGACTAACATTCAAAAGGAGAAATCTCTTGAATCCTCAACTATAGATAAAGAACTAAGAGAAACCGAGGAATGCTGAGAGCTGTAGAAATGGTCTTCCTCTTGGAAGAGCTTCCTATTAGTTATCCTACACCAAGTGATCAGCCCTGAAAATATATATGTATGTATGTATGTATGTATGTATGTATGTATGCATGCCTGCATGCATACATGTATATGTAGTAAAACATTATATAGAGTGAGCATGTGGAGTTATGTATTTAAGATATATCACATGAATGTGAAAGCAAGGAGGTGCATGTAAAGGACTGAAAGAAATGGAGGAGATGATGTAATTATAGTTTCATTATTTGTTATTTAAAAAATGTAGCCACTATTTGGTGGTAGATATAGACTTTATTCTTATAGCTATCCAATTCAAGTGTGTTGCTTTTCTGGGTGGACAATAGACTCAAGTAAGTATGATATTGTAACACCTCACCTGTAGTACTTGTGTAGGAGCCAGGATCAGTAGCTGCCTGAATTTGAGCTCAATGAATCCATATTGAGAATTAATTTATCAGGTTCTGTGTTAAAAAACTGAAGTTTTCTATGCTGCTTTTAACCATGTCCTTAATTATACATCTTTTCTTTCTTTCCTGTTTTTTTTCTTACCCACCACTATATTATTTTTAAGGTTACCCTTTAGATATGCCCCATTTTTTGTTCTCATATGACCTAGATTCAAATTTACACAATGTAAAACAGCTAATAAATCCCTATTAGGGTTGTAAAAGGTGAGGGTTCAACAGTGTACATGCCATCAAATTTTCATATAAAGTCAAATGATCCTTGACATTAATGACTTGGTCAAAGTATGTCCTGAGTCCTCAAATATCTTTATGAAAAGGGAATTTGAAGTGATTTGTTTAAAAGCAACTCACCTACACTCAGATGAACCAAAGATATTTTTAGTCTCTATATTGGCTCTGTCAATAGCCCTCTCTCAATTAACCTAAGAACAATCTTTTTGGAAGCTTGCCTATAGTACCCACATTACTTGTGGCCACCTCTTATGCTAATGGTGCATATGTCTTTGAGGAAGGGGTGTTGGAGGGAAAGTTCCTTTTTGCTTTGGGCTGCTGGCATTTGGGGGAAAGTGGGACATAAAGCCCTGTGAAATTTTTCCCTTTCCTTTTTTCTTTCTTCAAGCAATAGAGAGTATTATGATGATTTACAGAGACATGTTGAAAGTAAATTATGTTGTAAATGCCTGTCCCCTGGGCCAGCTAAGAATCACAGGGAAAAAATGCAAAAAGTTTGAAATTCCCAACAGCAAAGGTTGACAAGAAAATATGGTTTTGTTTTTCTATGAGTAAAAGTAACTTTTATGTTGTGTTTTCCCATGAGAAATTATAAACTTTCAAAGGAATTTTAGTCTCTTGCATGCACATATAAGAGCAATCTATCTGTGACTGCCCCAGTGAAAAGAATCTTAAGACTTAAAGCTGTTCAAACTAGGGCTGAATCTTTTCAAAACCACTACTTCTTATTTGTCCTCAGTGTCTCATCTTGTCAAAACATTTACTCAGACTTTGAAGAGCTGCAAGTTGGCAACATGTTAATAATATGAAAATGCATTTGTGCAGCCCATGTGGCTGCAATTTTTGAGTATGCTCATCACTTACTTAATGACTAGTGAAAACGTTGAAGTAGCTATGGTTACATAGAAGGACATAGCTTCAAATAAATAAGAACTTGTCAATGAAAGAAACTGTCAAGTGGAGCCTTTTCTCTTGTAGCTCAAGCAAGACCCTCAGTCAAATGTCTCCTTCCCTCCTCTGACTCACCTCATGAACGTAGCTGATAGAAACTCTGCAGGTAGGTATACTATTTGAATAACTCAAACCTGTTTTGTGAGTATAATGTCATTTTGTTCCCCCAGATAACAAGTTCTGTATTTCTTTAAGTTAAATATTCCTGTTCGCCACTAATTTAGTTAGAAATCACTCAGAAGGATTTTTCATTGCAGTTCATATATTTCATGGGCCAAAATCAAACAAGTAACAGAAGGCTCAAACTAGTCCACCTTTTTTTCCCCAGCCACTCTCAGTTCCTTCAGCTGTGTTGTTTACTCCTGGCTTATTTTCATTTAGACATTCTTGATTTCCCTCTGTGTCTCTGCCCAATCTCCAAAGCTCTCTTTCGCCAAAGGTTGAAGTTTTCTTCAGTGTTTATAAATCTTCCTTGTCAAAATCCACGATAGCCTTTTTTCTCCCATGGCAGTAAAATGTCTCCATCCTGTGTCATATCGGGGACGATGAGCAAGCATAATGATTTACCCCTCCCTGCCTGTCATTTCAGCATTTGCATCAAAACTCCAGTGTGTGTAAACAAGATAAACAACCTGAGTTGCAAGATGAAGACCTCTATTCTCAGGGACTTCATCCCTCTTGTCTTACACATTAAAAAATTTCTCTACAAAACTGCTATAAAACCTTATAAAATCTGTAAACCTTATAAACTGCATATGTATTCCATTGACTTAGAGGAGCTCTGTATCACGAATTCCACACACAGCTTCTGTGATACATGGAATAAAATGTAAGCCAGTATCATTCTCATTTACTAATGCTCTGCTAAACAGCCAGAAACCCTGCTGCTAGGCATTGTCTCTGTTCCCACCCCTTCATTTACTCAGCCTGTGATAGACATATCCTCATTTATGGATTAACAAGTATGGAGATCATGTCACTTCTTGACATAAATGATAATATACTTTTGCTCTGAGAGATATATGTAGACAAAATAAAATCACTAGAAAAGTATCAGATTGAGTTGTTGGCTAAACACAGCTACTCCATTAAATAACCATGGGTAGTGTTTCATGGAATGAGAATGCTTAAAGCACATACTTTATTTGCGGAGGGGTAGAGCTGTACATTCCAGGCATGCAACATGGATTTTTTTTCCAAAATGGCCAGTTTCTCTCAGTTAGATGACAATTTTAAAGGGCAAAATATTACGGGAGTCATCAAAATTGATCCTGAGTATGCCAAATCCACACACATTTTAGTTTTCTCATTGTTATTCCATCAAGGAACAACTTTTTTTTTTTTTTAAGGAACAACTTTTTAAAAGTTAAGCTTCTTAATGTTTAAACATAATTAATGAAAATAGATCAAATATATTGCCAAAGTTAAATATGGTTATATAGAATCTGTCAGACTTTTATTAGTTTTGTTATTCAACAATTTCATTTATGTATATATTATATTATGATTACTTACAGTTGGTAACAAGTGTGGGTTTCTACATTTCTCCATGCCAGACAGGAAGCCAGAAGTCACAATAATTTTCTGTGATTAAATAAAAAATGGATGTTTCAGGATTCATTAGGATTTATCTTTCTTTTCTGTAAAATGTTTTAAAAAATTGTTTCCTTGAGGAAATGTTCTAAATTTTATCACTGAGAATTTTTACTTATAATGATAAAATACTTTTTGTTTTATTGAGAGAAATTTCATAAATATTCTGATGATGGTTCCCTTACCCCAACTCCTCCCAAACTCTTCCTACCTCCCATCCTCCCAACTCCTTGCCAATTCTTTCTCCCTCTTTAAAAAAATTAATAAGTAAAAACACAACAAAAAGCAAGTAACAACACACATGTTCATAAAACACATAAAAACACAAAATTTAAAACCATAGCATACAAGCAAAAGACCAATAAGTCCCTGTCCAAATAAAACAATATGAGACAAAAATTTCAACAGAAATACCATTGAATTTGCTTTGTGTTGGCTATTTGCTGCTGGGCTTGAGATGAGGCCTTCACTTGAGTATGGTTAATAAGGAAATCAAAGAAAATCTGCTTCTATATTTCTGAAACAATTGCCATATTCACTTTATCAACTTGTTCTTGGAAGTAGGAAATCAGTACTACTACACAGGAGGCTTTATTGCTTCTTTCACCAGAATTGAAACACACTTCTTAGCAAGACAAGTCACCTGTTATGTGATACACAGTGGTAAAATGGTAAACTTTTAGAGTGCTTGTGGATAGTTTGACTACATGTTACTATTACAGTGTGTCTCTGTAAAGAATATCTATTGGTTCTCAGCTCTTGCCTGGTAAATTAGTAGCGTACTTAGGGACATGAGTCAGTCAAAGATGGCACTGAGGGGACATCAGATGGGCTAGTCCTGAGTTGTTTACAAAAAAAAAAAAGATGATTGGTTGCCTAGATGGAACCAGGTGAGGTTACTGCATGAACAACTTGTATTCACTAGGTAAAGCCTAGGGCGCCTAGGTGTGTGATAGGCTGACCTTTAAAACCATTGGCTGACTGTCACGTGTCCCCCACCCCTGCTGTTTTTTTTTTTCTTTTAAAAGATGCTTACTGTGGGACAATAAATTAGTTCCTGTTTGACTAGACTCCCTGCTACATCTGATTGTCTCAGCAATTCTGCAAGGCTGGGAAAGAGGTGAGCCTCTTATTCTTCCTCTGACCCAGCTCAACCTTCCATGGTTGGGTTAAGACACTTACTCCCACAGTATCACTGTTACTTCTGTTTTAATAAATCCCCTGAATCCCATCACTGGATTTCCACATAGTGCATAGTTGTCTTTTCTGTACATCCAGTTGTGCATAGTTCTAATTCCATTTTTTTATATCAGTCTAGAGGTAGGTAATAAAGTAGCCTTTTCCCACACAAAAGTATAATTCACTGAAATTTCAGTCTTGCTTGAGAGATCATATTAACTTCCTCATAACAAGGTTCTGAAGATTTTGTCTTCAATTCCAGAATGATAAATCTTACTATTTCTATTTTCCAACTCAGATTCATTCATTCTTTCAAATGCTTGCCCATGTTCTACAAAAATTTATCATTTATGAACAGAACTAAATAAAAACCTTAAAGTAGAATTATAAATTTTAATACATTTATAGCTATTATATAATAGAAATATATAATCCATTAAACATATACTTATGGCCAAAGAATTTTGGAAAACATTGTTTAACTTACCCAAGCTCAATATTAATAAGTCATAATAATTTTATTTGCTACATTTCCATTAGACTAGGTTATAATCTTAAAATTTGTTTCCTCAAGCCCTTTGTTCTACAAATAAGATATTATATACACATAGTTAATTATAGAAGAAATTCTGCTCACTAACCTTTCCTATAATGTCATATGCATTCTTGTAAAATAACATAAACTGCTGATAACACCAATTGAACTACTTCAGCCATTAACTCCTGCTTACAATTTACATTAGACATGACAGGATACATATTCTAATCATGAGTATGTAGAAGTTCCTTGAGAAACGTGGAGATGGATAAATACTTTTATCACAGTGCTAACCATAGAACACTAATGGAAGCCAGTTGTTCTCCACAGCATAGCATTTGTGAACTCTCCATTTTGATGTGGTAGTGAGCCAGGAGAAGCAGTTATACCACCAAAGAGAAATTGAAATCAAAATAGAAAGTCTCAAAACATCTCACACGAGCCTCCAAATCTGTAAGTGATTTTGAGTCATCATTACATTTAAAGTTCCCCAATATTATGGTTTTTGCTTCTCATAAATTGCCCAAGAATATTTTCTTCGTTACACATCCAGACAAATTATTGGAAAGTTTATTGAAGTATTATATCTGAATAATGTACTCTTCAGTTTTGTGTACTCTACGTGGTTAACTCAAAACAATAGAGCATTCATACCTAAGATGGAATTAACCCATTACTCTTGCAATGATTCACAGTCTGAGCCCGATCACTTCCACGAAGAGAAAACATAAATGTCAAGCTAAAGTGACCCAAATGAAGAAAGAGGCCATTCCCCACTTCAGTATGATTTGTTATATTGTCTGACTAACCAACACTAGCAATGGTATTTATCACATTCAAATAGACATTCAAGACTGGAGTGGTGACAATTGGCAGGGATTGATGTGGTATCAGAGCAAGCATCTATTTGCAGAGCAATTGAACAAGGTTGTTTCCAAGGGGAAGAACCATCATATTTCTACAAAGCAAATTGCTAGACGAGGTCAGCACAAGCCATCATCCTGGGTACAGAAGAGAACCTAGAAACGTCATAAAGTGTTTTTTCAATCTGTTGTCATGACTGTTGGTTGTTTGGGAAATTAACATATTTAATTAACTGCCTGACCAAAGCAGCTGCTACCTTATATAAAATCTTGAACACTGATGCCTCTCTTATCCCACTAGGTGTTTGAATATGCCAGTGGCATAAGACTGCTGGTATTTTTTATATTGGAAGGCACAGCCTGATTCCTTCAACAATCAGTTCAAGTCAAGATCTTCCTTAAATTCTTTCTGAGAATAATGATGATATAGCAGCATACTATTTCAGGCCAGCTAACAGGAATCTTCATGCACAACCAAGTCAGTTAAGCAATTCAATCACTTGCAGTGTCTCAAAGTTACCCTGCTACCTGGAAGGTGGAAGATCAGTCATGCCTCTCTCCTCTTCATCACTGAGCTATTGCTCTATTCACAACTTAGTTCTCATACTTTTTTTTTAAAGACCATGATTTGCTTTCTGTGTTTTCAAATTTTTCCCCCTCAGGCTGCAAAATTTCCAAATGGACAGAAATGTTTTCAAGTCAGAAGTTACTTCCATTAGTTTGCTAAGTTAAGGACCCACAGCCATTGTGAAGATCTTATGAAATAAATTTAATGCATCTAATTTCATGTGGTGCAAGGATTGGCTTGAAAATTTTCTCTGGAGCAGTAAGGAAAGGTAATAGGTAGCTTTTCTGACCATTGAAAAATGCTTCCTTTACTTGGTTTGTTATTTTACCCATTTGTGAGAGAGGAAGGATCAAGCATTTTCTATTTTGGAAGGCTAGAGCTTTGAAGTGATGAGTTTATCTCTAGCTGAGATGGAGACCAGAATGTTCAATACCTTTCTCGGGAGCAATATGGTGACACTGGTTATCTTGATTGCCTGTGCTTCCCTTTTCTGGGTGAATTTGCTTTGCATTGAATGTGTCTTCCTCATCATACCTTTGCTACTGGATACATTTAATATTTCCTTTTGTGACATTTCTGAAATTCTTGGAAAGTCTTGCAAAGTCTGCAGTTCTGGCTCGTCCCATATATAACTTACAAACACTTTGCCAGTTCAGCAAATGAGAGGCTCAAAATCCTGATTAGACAGTGAGGCCTCCTCCAACTCTATGGGGAAAAGTTATCAAGTGACAACTTTTCTTCTTCTGCACTGGAATTATTGTATTTTATGCGGCAAATAGTAAAATATGCAATGATTATATGCATTCATTCTTTTTATTTGATTGCAAATAACTTCTCTAAATATATAACTGACAAAATGTTGATATGTGAGTGATGTATGCTTCATTATTAATGAGCCTATCCGTCATTATACATTCATTTGCTCATACAAATATACATTTTTACTTATATATGCAACAGAAAATGAAAACCTTCTAGGATTAAAGAAAGACAAATGATGAATGGGTAGTTCATATTTTAGATAACTCATTGTTAAATATGTAGAAATATTATGTAAATAGATACATAAAGAAACTCAGATATGTTTACATCCTAATGCAATTATAGATTCTATTTGTGATTATAAAACATAGTAGCAAGACTGTTTTATCAAAATACATTACTAGGATGACAAGATGGCTCAGAAGTTGAGGTTGTTTACAGCCAAGCCTGTTACAATCTCCATAAATTATACAAGGAAAGGCAAGAATCAACTCACAGAAGTTTACCTTTGATCTTCATTTATATGTAGTGGCATGTAAGTACATACATCTTACATACATATATGCACAAAATAAATAAGTACAATTATAGCATTCAATACACATTACTAAAATATATGAGGAAACTCAATTTTATAAAACTCCCAATTTTAGAAAGCTTATGGGCCAATGCCATTTTTCAAGCTCAATTATAAATAGAAATGAAATCTTCACATAACTAGTCAAGATTCCACCAGTCTGCAGTATTTCTGTTGTGTTTACTCTGGTCATGAAGCTCCTGGATTCCATATTTAGACAGAATTCATTAACTTCATTCTGTTGTTCAATAAATGTGCATCTATTTTGCTGAGCACTAGAAAGACAGTAAGGAGGGCTCCATGAGCCTGCCTGTCTCATAGTGCTTCTGGGGCAGATGTGCATATTGTAACTGGAGAGCTAGGGCATTTATGGAAAATAAAGACTAATGAACACCAACATGCCTGCACTTGCTTTTACTGGTACCAGATACAATGGTTCAAGCTTGGAATCCTAGTAATCAAGAAGGCAGGTCAGAAAGATTGTGAGTTCAAGACCAGGCTGGCCTACAAAAGGAAGAATTTGTTCATGAAAAATATGCAAACCAGAAATGTCAAGTACAAACAAGATATTAGATTAGTAAAACTAGAATTAATGAGTTAAATCCAGGTCTTAGGTTAAGATGTCTATATGCATCTTTTTTTGCATGCTTTATCCTATGAGTCTGCTACTATTCTTACCAGCCCTGGACAGGTCAAATTTGATGAGAGAACTTAATTTCCAAGGTGAACTGTCACTGATAAGTGTCAAGGAAGTTTGTCTGTCTAGATCTTCTCATCTACACATGTTTTGTGCTTTCCTAATACAAAAGTCTTATGTCTGATCAACTGGTAAATTCTTTTGACAGCTGGCAGCTGTTGTGGTCTTTTGTTGAGTTTGAATTTAGCTCAGGCCAGGGATCTGCTTTTATATACCTATATATGAGTTTTGTTTTATATTGTATATTATTTTACTATCTCAGAAAAATGATTAAATTTTGGAGTGCATTTCCTCAGTCTTCAGAGCTGTATTTGAATGTTTCTTTTCCTACATCCTTTTCATTATTCTTCATCCTGGAATGCCCTGTGTGCCTGTGTCCCAACTTCTTGTCTCCATACACTGGTGAAAGCTGTAAAATTCTTCTGAGGATTTTGGTATTCCCTAAGTAGGATAAGAATCCATACTGGAATTCTCATTATCTCTTTACTACATTTTCCCACCATAGCACTTCCTCAGAAGGATGGATCCCTTCTTGGCACCTGGCCAGTCATGAATGTAGAACAAATTGGTACGAATACAACTACTTAAGTGGCAATGTGATTAGTCTGATTGTCCAAACATCTTTCTATTTATAATATTCTAAACTTTTGAGAAATTGTATGTCTCTGAAGTATGAAGAGACTTAAAACCAAGCTTTATATTCTCCTAGAAAAGTGGCTAATGCCTCACTCAGTCAGGTTAGGACAGTGCTACTGTCCAATGCTCCCACCTGGCCCTAACTGTATTGTGTTTATACTGAGTGTATTTCAACGTGCAATACATTCTTGTTTTTTTCTTAGTTGATTTTTATATTTTTGGGGAATGTATATCTTTTTTATGTAACAAGGCATCATTTACATGTAGTCTGAGTATAAGCATTCTGTTTCTTACCATCCCTATCCACTGTGAAGAAAATAATAAAATTCACAAATTCAAGATTCTTTAGCTAACTTGCCCATATTATCCCTTGTGATATCTGTCAATTCTCCTTGGATCATTTGCACTTTCATTGATTCCCATATGAATAAACCATAATATGATAATATCTGCCTTTAATATATAACTGACCTTTTGGTGAGTGTATTTTAAATTGAGAGTTGACTTAAAAACAAATTAATGCTTCTTTTATACTAACTTAATATTTTTCATGTTTCCAATTTATTGGTTATTTTGTCTCAGTGGTTGTTATAGGGTATTTGATTACACTGCGTGAAAGGCATCTTCTGGTTGATTTAATAAAAAGCTGAATGACCAATAGGTGTCAGGAGAGGATAGATGGGACTTCTGGAGATAGAAAGTAACACTGGGAGGTATCTGCGGCATGGGGTTTCACCAGCCAGACATGAATAAATTGGGCCATACTGTACTAAGGACTGGTAACAAGTCATGTGGCAGACAAGAGATTAATATAAATGGGTTAATTTAAGTTTTAATAGCTAATATATATTGGTCGTGCTCAGGGAGGAAGTTAAATAAAGGAGGTTAAATTAAGGGATTTCTTTCATTCTTCTTTCTTTTTCTTCTTTTTCTTCTATCTAGTGTTGAAAAAAATATGGGGATAGAGGAGGTAAAAAAAAAAGGGGTTATAGGAACTGTAGGATAAAAGGGTAGATTATTGAACCTACGAAAAAAGCAACTACTAGTCTCAAATATTTTACATTGGTATGGACTCTTGTGTATTCATACAAATTTAAGGTTATTTTTGTTATAACATACTGTGCATACATTTCTACTCTTGTTTAAGCTATTGTACCTATCCAGCTCATTTAACAGTATAATGTAAATTTCTATTCCTTGAAAGCTCTTATTACAAACTATTTATTACAATTAAGAAATACAAGTTAATAGACACTTGTCACAATCAAACTTGTAGTCATGTTAGGGGTGTTTTCAATCTCAAACAGAAATAAACTTTAGACGTATAGGTAGTCTTCAAACACTTCAGCAATGTACAGAATAAGACATTTAAAATGTTGTAGTAACAAATGCTTTCCATGACAGTGAGATGTGTATTTGCTGATGGGAGCACCAATCTACTTCAAAGAAGATGATGAGCATCGAAGAACTGCGACATGGAGTTTGCTTTAAATGCACCAAAGCTAGCCACTGGGCAAGAAACTAACTTTGCCTCAACTGCTGACAGTATGTATTCAAATGTGACTAGCAGGACACAAAGGAAGTCAAATGCTATATTTTGCCAACACAAGGTAGGACAATCCTTCAAATTCTTGCAAAAGTCTG
The DNA here is from genome assembly GCF_017639785.1 of Mesocricetus auratus. NCBI lineage: Eukaryota > Metazoa > Chordata > Mammalia > Rodentia > Cricetidae > Mesocricetus > Mesocricetus auratus. The sequence goes on along the minus strand of NW_024429189.1, from coordinate 15,627,316 downwards.
TTAGATATTCTAGGCCTAAAGGCTGAAGCTGGATACCCCAATGATGCAGAGGAAACTTGAGTGATTGTCCTGGCAATCAGCTGTCTCTGTCATTTCTATACATTTTGAAGTTGCAAGCTCAGCACTTCTTTCTTACTCAGAAAACATTTTTTCCTTATTAGGTCTCTGATGAGGTTGAAGATTAGATGTAGTTTTAGAATTTCCCTTGTTGCCAAATTCAAAGTGTGAGAAACATAACATCTTAAGTTGTTTAAGAAAATGTTTTAAAGTCTAAAAGGATATTTTTAGATCGATAATACAATTTCTCACAAAAAGTAATTGAGGTATAAAACCTTGGACTCACCATGACAAGATACATAACAGAATATTTTTTTACCTGGCAATAGTTCTTATTGTATTAGAGCTAACCCTTTCCTTTTTATTTAGATAAAAAGGGGGGATATTTGATCACACTGGGTGAAAAATATCTTCTAATTGGTTTACTGAAGAGCTGAGTGGCCAATAGCTCTTCAAGAGACGATAGGCAGGATTTCAAAAGAAAAATATAAACTCTGGGAGGAATCTGTGGTATGGGGCCTCACCAGATAGACATGGAGAAAAGTAGGACATACTGTAGTGAGGAGAAGTAATGAACCTTATGGCAGAATGTAGATTAATATAAATGGGTTAATTTAAATTCTAAGTGCTATTTGGGAACAAGCCTAAGGTAAGGCCAAGATTTCATAATTAATAAGAAGTCTACATATCATTTATTTTGGAGTTGATGGTCCAAAGAAAGCACAGATCTACATGAACTTTTTCATCTACTATTTGCATGGCACTTGTTAGGTCAGCAGAAGAACTATTGGGATACTTTATCCCGTCATAAATTCAGGTTCATGTTGTATTCTTTCATTCTAATCAGGAAGATATGCCTTAATGTTTCTAATGGAAAGGGTATGCTGTGATAAAATTTTAATCTATTAAAATAAATACATTTACTACATCAAAGATCTCAGTATTAGATCCACAATTCTAAAATTTCTAAAGGAAAGAATAAGGAGTACAATCAGGAAATAGGCTAAAGTTGGATTTGGTCATCCAGGAAATAGTACCAACAATCAAGTAGTGAGACCTGATTAAATTAAAAGCCTTTTTTACTTCAAAGGAAACTGTTAATCAAAAAAAGGAGACAGCCTACAGAATGATAAAAAGGAAATATTTGCCAGAAATAAACAAGGAAAACATGCAACCATACTATAAATGGGGTAAATAACTTGACAGAAAGTTCTCAGGAGGCGAAATGTAAGTGCTTAAAAAATATGTACCCAAATTACACATAATACATACATATATATATACATATGTATATATGTAGTTTACATTATTTTTTCACTGAAAGCGAATAAAATCCGCCCCTTCAACTGTACAGACTATCTAAGAAAACCCAGGCTCCAGGCATGAGAAACATCCTTTCATGTTGTTGATCAAGAAGAACTCAAGACACTATGCAGTGTTGTCCTTGCCTCCCAGAAGTTGGAGTTAAAGTTTCTATTGCCCAAAACAGGATGTACTTTGCACCCAGAGCTTAAAGGAATAAGGCTGGATATGCTCAAACCTAAGGACTAGCTTTCATAATAAAAGAATTTGCTGTGTAAGCTTTTAAGGGAAGACAGCATTCAATGTCCTACACATAACAATGACCAATATGGAAAGATCATACTAAAAGCTCAAAAGTGACATTTTATATCTGGGAGGTAACCAACAATTATCTAATTGGAACTAGAACCCTCTTAACTGGAGAGAAATCGTGATTAGTGTTGTAAATCCACCCAACCACCCATAGCTAATGATGTCATATCTCTTAGGGGAGTACCTACTACTGTCACTTTCCTAAAACAGTATATTTTCTAATTGTGTTCTAAATATCCTTATACCCATTGTCCTTATATCCATAGATTGTTTATATCCCTCACCTCATCAAAGTGGGTTCCTTTCACAGCAGTTGGAGACTAACAGTAAGTCACAACTGTTTAAAATGTAAAATGCAATGGCAACTGGAAGGACAGCCCAAACTGAAACATATACAATGCACATATTACACCTAAGGCTCAGAGAATATCGATGAAGAGGAAAGAGAAAGAGTCTAAGAGTACAGGACCAGGAAGTTTGCCATAAGAATGTGTCTTCTAGATATGACAATGAAGCAGGAATCTCAGAAATATGACTGCATAAACAAAATCTGAACTAAAAATGAGACAGACTACAGAATGATGAGTAAACCTTAGCCAGATATAAACAAAGAAAACATACAACGAAGCTACAAATGGATGACAGAAATGGACAGTGGATCTCAGAACACAAAATACAAACACTAGTTGATATGGCAATATGGATAGGGAAAAATCTGACAAGGTCCTACCTCCAGTTGAGAATCTGCAGGCAATTAATACTTACTAAGAGAAGCAGAATTAGTCTTGCCCACAGATGAGTAACTTAAATAGTTGTTGAATCCCATGCATCAGCCTTAAAACTATAAGTATAAGCAACATTATACAGCCCCATCAGGTTGCATTTATGTATTTATTTGCTTATATATTTATATAACAATAATACCTAAATAAGAGGCCATGAGTCTGAAAGTGAGTAGGGTGAAACATGGGGTGTTCTGGAGAAAGAAAGTAAGGAATATATAATTATATTTTAATTAAAAAGTTAAGAGAAAGTATAAAAACAAGAAAAATATGTTCACTATCCTTAGCCAGCAGATAATGCAAACTAAAACTACTTTAAGATTCTATCTCACCTCAGTCAGAATGGTTCAATATGAGAAAACAAATGTTGGGGAACATGTAGGAAAAGGGAAATCTTCATCCACTGTTAGTAGCAGTGTAATCTGTTGCAACCACTATGAAAATCAGTATGGAAATTCACTGAAAACTAGAAATAGAACTATCATATTACCTAGCTGCATCACTCTTAAAGATATACCCCAAAAAACGCTCATGCTTATTGCTGCTCTATTCACAATATTTAGGAAATAAAAATAGTCTAGATAGTCATTGATTAATGAATAAATAATAAAATTGTGGTATCTGAATTATAATAATCATGAAAAGTGAACTTTGGAAATTGGAAAACATACCAAGTGAGGTAACTCTGACCTAGAAAGACCAACATCACATGTTCTTAATCATATGTGGATCTTAGTGTCAAAGCTTTATATTTCAGTCTTTAAGTTGGAATAGATATAAAATTTAGGAAGGTGGAAAGAGACCATTGTTAGAGGAATCAGAAGATAGATCTTAAGGACATGGAGATAGTAGAGAACACAGGTGATATTAAAGGAAATGTGTAATTATGAGAACGATGATGTGGGGAGAGTATTGCAAAGGAAGGGATGAAAGAATAACTAATATTAAGGATTTCTGAAAAGCCATATGGAGACCTACTATTTTATATTTAAATATTTATATTTTAAATTGGTTTTACCCTATACAGGGGATTATGCTTCTCCAAGTATCCATAGGTTATCAAATAAAAGGACAACTTCCCTTGAGTTATTGGTAAGGGTAACATCCAAAACATTATAAGCACTTGTCATTGTTTCAGTTACCCAACAGAACTAATAACAAAAGCCTTTTTTTCTGATGACACATCATGCTTTGGTGGCAGAAAATGGAGAAATCATAGTAGAACTGACCAGGACATTGCCTTTTTGCTGGCTCATTTTCATTTCACCAGAAAGTACCAAATTAGTTGGTGGGAGAGAAAAGTAATCAGCAGCCTTAAGCAGCTATGAACCTAGAAGGTTGGAATAGCTGTCAGTACAGAAAGATATGCACATTTGTGAAATGGTTGCATGAAAGTTTTGAGGATAATCAAGTAGTTTCTGATAGAAGTTAAGATCTACTCACAGTAGTAACCACATGCCTGATTTTTGCCCAATAACCAATGGCTGGAAATCTCATAAGCTCTGGGGCAAACCAACTATAGTTATTTTGTTGAGTGGTCAATTTCAAATTGCCTTTTAAATTTATTTCTCAGAATCTATAGATTACTGTAGCTCTCAAACTTCATTAGAGAAAGTTTTTGTTTTGTTTTTCATTTGTTTGTTTTTGCTGTAGATGGTTAATTCAGAAAGTCACAAATAGCTAAAGAGTAAGATATTTTTGAGCACTTTGCCACAAATGTAATCATCTATATTACACCACTTCTCTCAAACAAGGCTTGGAGAACATTGGGGAAGAGGAATCCAGAAGTTTTAAAGAACCAGGAGAAAACAGTGTTTACTGCACATGATAGGTCTACTGCACTCATTAACTCATAGCAGCTGTGGTTTCCTGTAAATCCTCAATAAGTTCAAGCTAGTGTGAGTGGCACAAGCCACCTCAGCCAACTGTAAACTGCACTCTCATAATTCCCAAGCCAACTTTCCCTGCATTCAAGTGGGTGTAGGGAGACAGTGCTGCCCAGGCTGACCAGGTACCACTAAGAAGGAATGTGTGGAAAATATGGAATAGAGGAGAGGTTCACGGGCTATGGGAGAAAGACATCACTGGAGTCTTGAGGTTGATGCCAGGTTGAGAGATGGTTAAGTTTGATGGTGAAACATGTCATTGCCAGTGGGACTGGTGGGGTGGTGTACAGATGTAGACTTGGCCCCCAAACATGCTACTACTCTGGTCAATAATGAAGGCCTGAGATGAGGAATGATTTACATCCTGTAAGGACCTCTGTAATAAAGGATGCCACTATGGGTAAACTGTGAGTCAGTGATCCTGGTGCATCTGGGGAGAAAGTTGATGTCCCAGGCCCATGTTACCTCGTAACACCATGCAGATGTCTGTGGTCCATGCCATGGCTGCCATCTACGGCCATAGCAATGTCCATCTCAGTGCTGCTTCCAAGGGCCATGACTGGGTTCAGGTTGTGAGAGCCAACAGTAGCCAGACTGGGTCTGTATTTGTGTCCATGTCCTATATTGCCACCAGAGGCCATGCAGATGTCTGAACTCTGTGCTATAGCCTGAAGCCATGTTGATGCCCATGAACCAAACCACCACTGGGGACCATACTGATCTAAGTTGCCTGTTTATCTACCTGAGGCTGTGGTCATATCCAGGTCCCATGCCTCCACCAAAGACCATGTCTGAGTCAGAGCCCTGCTGCAGTTGGTGTTTGTGTTGATGCCCATGGCCTGTGTTACCAATGAAGGTTGTGTGTATGTCCATTGCCTGCATTTTTGCCTGAAATCATGTTGCTGACCCTGGGACATGCTGCAGAAGAGGACCAAGTTAATGAGAGTAGTTGTGGGCTATATTGATCTCTGTAGTCCAATCTGTCTCAGAAGGCCTTGTCTGGGACTGTGTTCTTACTGCAGCAAGGAGCAGCATTCACGGTCTATGCTGTCACCAGAAACCAGATGAAAATATGGTGACTGTGAAGAGCAAGGAGATTACATGTGCAATGATATCGATGACTACAGCAAACACACAGATGAGAAAGATGAACATGGAAGGCTTCTGTGACAGCTCCTACCCCCACCCTAAACCCAGTCCCCGCAACAGGTAAGAGCCTAAATAGGAAGCCATCTAAGAGAGTTTCTTAAAAGTGCCATAAGGACCCTGAAGGGTAGCTCTCAACAATTAATGGCTTCAGACTGGAGTGTGAGAGGGGAAGAACTCAGTTTTCTTTAAGGAGTTGGCCACTGAGAGTTTGATTACGCTCCACTCCAGTGAGAATATAAGCAACACAAATTGAACTTGTTTTTTCTATTTTTATTGTGGTTTTTTTGACAGGGGGAGGTGGAAAGGTCACAAGTATAGAAGACAGACATGGCTATACTGGGTAGTGAATTTGATTTGGTGTATGATGTGAAATTCCCAAAGAACTATTAAGAAAAATCAAGCTAGTAACTACTCCAAGACAGGAGTAGGAAAGATGTAGGATGCGTACTCCTAACCAGGGAGATATTGATGGTTCATTACTGCTGGCAACTGATAGTTTTCTCTAAAGATATGGTCCATGTTAGATAACCAGAACTCAACGGATGTTCACACATTCATGAGCACACATTTGATTTGGTGGATTAAAAAAAGAACTAATAATAATGCGATTAACAACAAAAACAATAAAGACATGAAATTGGTAGAGGAAATTGTGAGTGGATCCAGGATGACAGGAGTAGGGGTGGAGGATGAATATCATCAAAATACATTGCATTTATGTATGAAATTCTTAGACAATGAATAAAAACATTGTGTGAGAACATCTTCATTTGTTCTTGGTTTTGAAAATGATCACTTGTTATAGAATGCTGGGTCAGTGTCTATTTTTTAAATAGTTTCATTGTATTGCACTGATGTCTCTCCATTAGCTATACTTTTTCTGGGGTAGGGGGAATCCTGTATTTCTAATTCTGTAATATCTTTTCTTCTTACTTAGGTTTAAGAAGTTTATTCCTTGCAAAATGCCTTGTTTCACATATTCAGTCTTGCTTTTCAGTGAGCTTCTCAGATCCAGAGATTACTGTTTTTGTTTTGTTTCATTTTGTTTTTGGGTTTTTTGGGGGGGGGGTTTCCTCAAATTTGAGAGATGGTTGGATAATTTGGTTTCAAATATATTCTGTCTAATATCCCTCTGCAGAAATTCTTAATTAAATACAAATCAACTAATTTGAAATATCAAAAGTTCCCTAATGATTTGGCTATTCATTTAAATTATCATTTTTTTACAAGTACTTCATTTTAGTGTGCTGTTGGTGTATCTTCAAGTTTGCTGATGTTTTGTTTTGCTATACCTGATGTGAATTTCATTTCATTCTTTGGTCACTGACATCTTACATGATAACGTTTTCATCTGGAAGTCATTTGGGATATTAATGTGTTTCTTTCATGATTAAATCTCTTAAGCATTAGAATATGTTATAACAATCATTTTAATGTTTTCATTAATGTTATAAGTATGTAACTTTGTGGTCAGTCCCAACTGACTGGCTTGGCACCAAATTAGTTGATATAACAGATTCCTTGAATATTAACTCTTTGTTTTGAAGTTATAAATGATATGTGTAAATTTTTAAAGCTATATGTTTATCATAATACTATAAATACGTTCAAGATATATTCTGATAGAGTTGGATGTTATGAAATTATAGTTTTGAGGTTTGTTAAGCAAGACCAAATAGATATTCAACATACATCTAATACCTCAATGCTGAGGCAAGATTTTGATTTTACCATTCAAGGACCTGTGAAATAATAACTTGTCTTTGAATAAAGCAAACCAAACTATGACATTTGGTGACAGGGCACTTGGCACCAGATCCTATACATGACCTTGTATCCAGTCTGGCAGGTTAGGAATGAACAAGTGAGGAACACAAATGTTGCAGTTATGAATTGAGGAAAGGCATGTGATAAGCATGCTCGGGTACCAAAAAGAATGCATTTTGTATCCATGGTCTTTTGTAGCTCGAAACTTCTTCTTTATAAGTATTTTCTTATAAAAATACCTTAGAAGTATTTTCCTTTATTCTCTCTTTTCTGACATTGTTACATTAAATGGCTCTTGCCCCACATTCATTTTTAATCACCTTCTTCTACCATGCTAGTGTATATATTCTCTTAAATTTAGTAATGTACATATTTGATTACAACTTAAATATGAAATATTTAAATGTATTTCTGAAAAATGTCACATGAGAAAACATAAGAACTGCAATCTTTTAAAACTTAAAAACAACTCCCTAGGATTATAGGAGCTTAAACATTTTATTTCATATACCTGTCATTGATCATAAAGATTTTGATGAAAAGCTTGAAATAAAATGTTTTCCTCAGAAAGATGGAGAACCATACACTAATACGTGTGTGTGCTGTGATCCTAAGATGAGCTGGGACACTTCATATTTACTTGATTAAGCCCTAGTAATTTAGCAAATAAACAAATAGTGCTTCTACCACACCATTGCTATGCAGTAAAATTCCAACTTTTCTTTCAAGCAGAAAAAAAATCATCAAATATAAAATCCTGGGATAAAACTCACAATATGAACATTACTGCCTTAATAAAATATTAAAATTGCATCAGGAATACTCTTCTGGCATTAAAAATAAACAATACCATTTCTCCCTAGTTATGGTTCACTTTGATTCTTTAAAAATTAATTATTACCTCTTTAAATATTTGATTAAATTAGATTTCAGTGGGCTATGGCTACCCACAAAACAAATGCTATTGTGTATAAATTCTCATCTCAATTCTGATATACTTTGTCATGTTATTATTTAATTCTATGATGAATTCCTTGAATTTTACCTCAGTAGTATTAAAAGTAAACATAACCAAAGCTGTTCTTTGGGATATAAATATACTATCCTTCTAAGAAGCATCGTAAAAGATGAAGTATGATAGGAATGCTTGGTACCTCCCTATCATATATAGTCTGAGCTTCTCAGCTATTAACAATTGAACTTTTGAAATTTCGCTCAAAATTCCCAGGAGTCATTCAGTCTAAAATACACGTGGTTTTGACTGCCAAGTCAAACATTTCTGGCACCTAAATTAGCATTAGTAATAAAACCACATTTTCAAGGAAAATGAGGATGTTTAATATTGTATTCACTTTTCATAGACTCAGAAAACATTGTCTAGTTACATCTATATAAATGTAACCTTGCCATTGGAACAAGGAATGAGTATTTTAAGTCATGATTAGTTTTCCTTTCAGAAAGTGTCTTAGTATTAGCCATAGTTGGCTTAAATTTTCATAAATGCATATTGTTCAATTTCAGATGTCAGTCAATGAACTTTGGCAATTATACTTAAAGGGTAGAAAAACTAATCTAGTTTGCATATATACATCTTAGAGAAAAGGGAAAGCGATATAGATGTGTGTGGAAAATAAAAATTTGCTTATGTAATAATATCTTATCCAAGCTAGTTTCCCATACAACAAAACTTTATACTTCAATGAAAATGACTATTTTCTTCAACCTCAACTAGTGTCTCTCTTAGCACTTATATTTCTAACTCTTCTCTCCATTAACATTCCAGTTTTACCAATGCTGGTATCATCTCCCAAATGGCTGGTCCTGTAAATGTGAGATTTATCACCACCTCTGGGCTATCTAGGATCCCCATGGTCATCCTACCCCCATGGTCATCCTATTTTCTTATATGTTGCTTAAGTACCCTACCTCACTGTGAAAATGACCCTTTTGTTAGTTTTTAAAGTTTATTTTACATACCAACCACACTTCCCCTTTCCTCTCTTCCTGTTCCCTCCTCCCACCTCCTTTCTAATGCCCCCCACATCCACTCTTCAGAAAGCATAAGGCCTCCCATGGGAGTTAACAAAGCATTGTACATCAAGCCAAGGCAGGACCAAGTTCATTCTCCCTGGACCAAGGCTGAACAAGGCATCCCATCACAGGGAATAGGTTCCAAAAAGCCAACTCATGCACCTGGGACAGATTCTGGTCCTAATGCTAGGGGTTATACAAACAGACCAAGCTGCACAATTGTTACCCATATGCAAAGGCCTGGGTCAGTCCCATGCAGGCTCCCTAGCTGCCAGTCTAGAGTTCATAAGTTTAGGAAGATAAGGCCTATGAGACTGAGAGATGAGCCAATTTGGAATCTGTCATAGGTCCTGACCATGTCTAGCTAATGAGGGGTGACCACACAATGTCAAGAAAGCCTGTGTGCTTGGAGGGTATATAAGGTTCTACCCATTGCTAAATAAATGAGTCTGCTGTTTTTCCTTTCACCTGTCTCCTGGTGTCTGTACTGTTGACGTCACAATCCATCCCCTGAGGAAGCCATTAGTACCTAGCAGCATCTGATGCCTGGAACAGAGACTTCTAGCATAGGTTTTGAGCTCTCCTGGTCAGAATACTTTTTCCCATTGTGGCTATAATTTTGGAATTTTGCCCAGAACAGGTAGGACCCTCAATATTGTTGGTTCCTGGTCCCTTTGTCAGGTAAGCATTGGGACCTCCATTGTTTCCTTCTTTTGTGTTGTCTGTCTTGGTTTTGTGCCCTTCTGGCTAGGAAGACACATAATTTTCTATTCCACCCATATTGACAGCCATCTTTTATCTGACTGTTACCAACCTCTATAAAATTTATGAAGGGCAGAGGTATAGCTTTTGACTCTTCATATTTTGAAAATGTTTGGCATAATCTAAAAAGGCTACTTGATACCTCCTGGATGCTCACATATTCATTAACTGGTGGGGTGGTATTGTTAGTGCTTGTTCTCTTTAAATGCCTACTGCAGCATAATTGACAGCACCTGAGGTGACTCTTCTAGCGTCAATGGCTCTTAGGCAGCCTCTCAGGGGATGCCTAAGAGCTTCTGTAAGACAAAGGACACAATCAATAAAACAAAATGTCGCTCTATAGAATGGGAAAAGATCTTCATCAACCCCACTTCTGACAGAGGACTGTTCTCCAAAATAGAGAAAGAATTCAAGAAACTAGTCATCAAAATATCAAATAATCCATTTTAAAAAGTGGGGTACAGATCTAAATTGAAAGTTCTCAACAGAAGAATCTCAAATGGTCAAAAGACAAATACTGATGACAGCTTATATGGGAGGGAACATGGAGACAGAATGGCTTGTACAGTAGTGAGGCAAGAGTAGAAACCATGTTATTGATCTGGTCATGGTGTTTCAATAAATTCTCCACTTAAAATCCATCAATAAAAATCATTTCTTGTGAATGTGAAGTAGAAGATGTACATACATCTTCACTTTTAGTTGGTCCTTGTAAGGAAATATTAGAATTTTCCAGTATATAAAAAAAACGTAATAAAGAAAAAGCTTGGTTGTCAAAAAGATATGTCAGCTTGGTCCAGGGAGCTGGTTCAGTTGGTAAAGATGTTTGCAATAAGCCTGGGGACTTTAGTTTAGAACTCAGAACACAAATGATGAAAGGAGAGAACTGACTCTAGCAAGTCCACTCTGACCTCCACCTGAAAGCAATGGTTAGGTATGGTTTTTATATACTCATGTAAAGTAAAAAGTAATTGTAAAAAACATTTTTAAATGTGATATGTGAAAATAAGCAGTTCCAGAAAGAGAAGTTGATTTCAATTCCTAACTTCTCAGTTCTCAAGTTCAGTGCTCAGGAAAATTCACACATACTCCCTAGTCTTGAACTTCAAGATCTGTTTGGGGCCCTTGTTCTAAATTCCTAACTGTGTTGACTGTCTTATTTAGTTTATTTTTTTAAGAAATGTACAGTATTTCACAATTAAAGACCTTGCCTAAGGGCTTTGAGAGAAAATAGCTCTTAAGTATTCATTGGATACTATTTGATACCTTGCTTAGTGCTGGACTGTCTTAGATTTCCAATTGCTGTGAAGAGTAATCATCAACTCTCATAAAGGAAAACATCATACTGGATTGTTTCAGATGTTTTGTCCATTTCCAAAGTGGTGGGACTTGGAGGCATGCAGGCAGACATGGTGTTGGAGAAGAAGCAGAGAGCGGAGAAGGAGTTACATTTTGATCCTGCCATCAGGAATTGGTTTGAGACAGGCATGCTTAAGTATATGTGAGACCTGAAAGTCCATCCACACAGTGACAGACTTCCTCCACTAAGGCCATCCCTACTCCAACAAAGCCACAGTTCCTATTATTTGCACTCCCTATGATCTTTATGGTGGCCAATTTCATTCAAATCAAACATGGGCATACTTTGAAACCTAGCTGAATAGCATTGATTCATTGTCCCCTAAAGCTGGAGTTGAGTGAAAAAATATTTTATGAAATTGTATATTGATGAATAGAAATAAGAATTCAAAAAAAGAAAGAAATGTGTTTTGGTGAACACTTGTAGTCAGAGAACTGAGGTAGGACCAGAATGAAGACATATAAATGCCATTTCAGCTGGTTATATAAACAAAGAATAAGCATGCATTTGTGCATAACTGAGCTGAACTGGGAATTGTTTGAATGAAAAGCAGGAATAGTTTATGTAAAATTTCCCAAGTCATAGATAAAGGTCAAAACAACAAAGCTTGAGCCAAGTGGCAAGCAGACACAATGCAACATATCACTGGAAAGACTGTACATTGAAGTTTGGAATTTCTTTTTTTTACATAAATTGCAATTGCATGCAATATATATATATACATATGTATGTATGTATAGATATATAGTATACATATATTCTTTTTTTCTTCCTTTTTTTAAATTTAAGTTAGAAACAACCTTCTTCACATTTCAATCCCAGCTCCCTCTCCCTCCTCTCATCCCCCTCCTCCTCCCACTAGGCCCTCCAGTCTCTGACCCAATATCCACTCCCATCCCCAGGGAGGTTAAGGCCCTCCATGGATGATCTCCAGAGTCTATACCTTCCCCCAAGAGTCCAGGTTGAGACAGCATCCCTCATTGTGGGTTGGGCAGCCAAAGTCCATTTGTATGCCAGGGATAAATACTACCCATGGTCCCATAGATTACCTAGGCCTTCTTACTGACACCCACATTTCGGGGGTCTGGATCAGTCCCATGCTATGCACACAGTCATCCATCTAGAGACCAAGAGCTCCCTCTTTTTCACATCAACCAGCCCAATCTTAACCCCTTTGCTCATCAGTTCTGCCTTTCCGTCATTGGATTCCAGGAGTTCAGTTCAGTATTTAGCTGTGGGTGTCTGCCTCTGCTTCCATTAGTCTCTGGATGGAGGTTCTGTTTCCCAGAGTCTCTGCTAGTGGGACTGTATGTGGGCACTCTCTGATTCATCTCTAAAATCCATATATGAGTGAGTACATACCATGTTTCTCTTTTTGTGACTGGGTTACCTCACTCAGGATGGTTTCTAGTGCCTTCCATTGCCATCTGTTGTCTAGTGCCTGCAAATTCCAACATTCCATTGTTTTTTTTTTTTTGGAGTAACTTTATTAAGTGTCTCTCGGCCATTTTAGACTCCTCTACTGAGAGGAGTCAGGGATGGTGATGCTTCTGGACACTGCCTTGTTGAACACGGTTGTTTTGGCTATACTGGGTCTTTTGTTTTTCCATATAGTGCTACAAATTGTTCTTTCAAGGTCTGTGAAGAATTGTGGTGGGATTTTAATGGGAATTGCATTAAATCTGTATATCGCTTTCCAAGAGCATGGGAAATCTTTCCATTTTCTGATTTTCTGGTGTCTTCTTTAATTTCTTTTTTTAAAGATTCAAAGTCCTTGCGATACAGGTCTTTCACTTGTTCGGATAGCATTACCACGAGGTATTTTATGTTGTTTGTGGCTATTGGAAAGGGCAATGTTTCTCTGATTTCTTTCTTAGCCACTTTTATTATCTGTATATAGTAGGGCTACTGATTTTCTTGAGTTGATCTTGTATCCTGCCACTTTGCTGAAGGTATTTATCAGCTGTAGGAGTCCCCTGGCAGAGTTTTTTTGAGTCACTTATGCAAACTATCATATCTTCTACAAATAGTGAAAGTTTGACCTCTTTCTTTCCAATTTGTACCCCCTTGATCTCCTTTTGTTATTGTATTGCTCTAGAATTTCAAGGGCAATAGTGAAAAGGTATGGAGAGTGGACAGCCTGTCTCATTTGTGATTTTGGAGGAATCGTGTTGCGTTTCTTTCCATTTTGTTTGATGTTGGTTGTTGGTTTGCTGATAGGTTTTATTATGTTAAGGTAAGTTCCTGTTATCCCAGATCTCTTTATCTTAAGAATACTATAGTTCAGCCAGGCGGTGGTGGTGCACTCCTTTAATCCCAGCACTCGGGAGGCAGAGGCAGGCAGATCTCTGTGAGTTCGAGGCTGGGCTGGACCTAAGCCTCCAAAACAATACAGAGAAACCCTGTCTCGTAAAAACCAAAAAAAAAAAAAAAGAATACTATAGTTCAATAAAAAGAATTGAAAGAAGTGACTTGAAGTAATAAAATCAGTTTAGAATTTTGAAAATATTCTTCCAGCTTTAATATTGAGAAAAATTTGCTAAGAGACCAGATAGAATATGGAGGAAGAATTAAGTAGTTTATGTTCTCCCAATGAGGCAAATATGTTTGTTTTAAACCTAGACCTTGTAGTGTGGTTGTGGAAATGAAGATGTATTAGAAATCTATCAGGTAAAACTTGTTACTTTGCTTATAGAAATAAGGACAAGGTTGAATCAGATTAAAAAAAACCTCTCTTTGCTTTCTGGACAACTAAGCATAAATTAAGGGTGGTATCTCTTACTTTGATGATCTAAAATGTACGTGTTTTCAAGAACTGAGTGGTTAATATGGATAAAAATACATGTGCTTTCAATCAGACTGTTAAAATCAATTTAATTAACTTCATATTCCAAGAAGGCTTAACAGTCTTACAGTTTTTTATGTCCTTTGTGTGTGTGTGTGTGTGTGTGTGTGTGCGTGTGTGTGTGTGTGGAAGGAAGACAGTAAGCAGGAACCCTCCATAGTGACTGCATAATCTCCTCCCTGCAGGGTTCTGCCTTGACTTACTGCTACACATATAGAAGCATCGTCACACAGAGACAAACTTTGAATCCAAATAGTGGAAAAATGAAATGGTAAGAAGGCCTGGAAACAAAGGAGAATAGTTTCATATTTCCATGTATGGACCTATAAAAAATAATGAGAAAATATTGGCAGGAGCCTGCCATTAAGTCAAATCAAGTGAGTGCTCCCATAATAAAAGAATAGCAAGGATTAAAAAATCCCAAAAGAAAAACACGTTTTCAAAAGAAGCCCTGATAGCCCATTGTGGTTACACTGTTTTCTAGAAAAGGGATCTTGGGCTATGTAAGAATGGAGAAAGGAAACTGATTATGCATGCATTTATTTCCATACTACAACAGATGGCACCCTGAAACTATGAGCTAAAACAAAGTCTTTCTCACTTAAATTATGGTTGTTAGAGTATTTTATTACTATGACAAAGCTTGAGTAGGTATATGAGTTAAGTGATCATTAAGTATTTTCAAGAAGGTTGTCTTTTAGAGTATACACCAGGAAGGTAATGCAACTCCATTACTTCTTACATTATTTAGCCTTTGACTTAAGCTGATTGCCTGAATCTTGTTCTATTCATAAGTCTCCTACTTTATTTAATTCTTAGCACATTATTATTCATCTCATTGTATACCTTTACCCTTGATTGGACACTGAAAAAGTGAGACTATTCTTATAAATACGTAACATAATGCCATGTATTTAATAAGCATTCAAAACAAGCTTGCTAATTTTAATTGCTTAATTACATAGGCAAAAATTGGATGCATTATTAATTTTCACACATCACCTGGAAAGTCTTCTCAGTTATAAGGTGATGTAGGTGTTAGGAATTGATAACATTACTGATGATCTAATGTTAATGGATGAACTGGTTGTCTAAAAATTTTTCATCTCTTTAAGTGTATGAGGAACGGAAGTTATTAACCAATTACAAAAGAGGAACACAGTTACCCTGCATTCATATAGAATATCACTTATTCCAAGGATACAAGAGTATGGGACTACAAGGAAAACTACAAACCAGATACTTGGACACATATATGACCATAGTTCTGGATTAAAATCAACACAAAAATTCCTTAGCCAGGGGCTTCTCTCTCTTTGTCTCTAATGACTCCAAGTCATTCAGTTGCTATTTGCAGATTTGTGTGTCTATTCTTCATATTATTCTTATTTACCCCACTTCCCTGCTCAATATTTAGTGGGTGTGATGGTGTGTATATATTTCTTATCTGACTTCTTGGTTGCCCTAACTATGTTTTACTTCTACTCATTCCTATATTCTGAGTATATGTTGTGCAGTAAGAGCCTCTTGAATATCTCCTTTGTTCCCTTTTGGGTTTTTATACCTGAGGATTTTCCCGTCCATCCTTCTGCACTGATAATTTATATACCAGAGCAAGAGAATCTAATTGATCCACATACTCATTGTGAACCAGGTCATGATGTAGGGTGTGAAAACAGATTTCATGAGATATTATTCTTATATTTCCAAACAGAATTTACTATTCAAGAAAACCTGTGTGTTTAATGTTATCCTTAAATCCTTAAACTCTGACAATACCCTGAATTAGAATGCAACATTGTCTAAAAGTTGAAGGAGGATGTATAGAGTGAAGACTTTTCCCTCAGCTGCAAATATTCTAAAGGTAAAATCAATAACAGGAAATAATGAATGGTTTTATTGCAACAATTCAAACCATTGCTTTGATGATAAGATTGTGAGTAAATTACAGGAAATAGGGTCTGGGGAAAACAGTGAAAGGTAATAGAGATGCTCTGTAGGGCTGGCTGCCTATGAGCGTAGCTTCAGGCTCAGTTAGAGATCTTGTCTAAAGGAAATATAGCAGTGAGAAACACTCCACATCTTTTCTGACCTTTGGATATATACACACATGTGTGTGCACACGTGTGTGTGTGTGTGTTCACACAAAGTAGTTTTTTTCATTAATTTAACTATGATCTAAAAAGTCTAAAGAAAAAAGAAAAAAAACTTAAAATGTTTCAATCTATCTTCTCTATAAGATATCCCAAACTAATCATAGGGAACATTAGTACTTTGGACAATGGTCTCAAAAGACTATCATGGTCAAGTAGCAACATGGTCTTCTGTGATATTATTGCACACAATGGGAATATTAATATTTTTAGGAACGAATATTGTCTCATGGTAAGTGTGCTAATTAGATATCTGCCTTACCTGATTTTTTCATATTTATTTATTTAACTTTTTACACATGTCACTCTCAGTTTCCTCTCCCTCCCCTCCTTCCCTGCCCCCGAAAACGTGCAACCCCTCACTCCCATTCCATCCCCCCTCCATTCCCCAGGGAGGACAAGGGCTTCCATGAGGGACTTTCAGAGGCTGTCATATTATCCCAGGCAAGACCATCCCTTCACATGGTATGGATTCCCAGAGTCCATCTGTACGCCAAGAATAAATACTGCTATTCTCCAAGGTCCCACAGATTGCCACGACCTCCTGTCTGGCACCCAGATTTGGTGGGAGGGATGTCCAGATCCGTCCCATGCTGGCCCCTCAGTCTGGGATCTACATGTTCCCCCTTGTTTAGGTGAGCTGCCTCTGTTGGTTTCGCCAGCCTCATCTTGATTCTTTCGGTCATCATTCTTCTTTGCAACTGGGTTCCAGGAATTCAATTCGGTTCCCAGCTATGGGTGTCTGCCTCTGCCTCCATCAGACACTGGATGAGATTTCTAGGATGGCATATAAGGTAGTCATCATTCTCATTGGAGGGCATTTAAGATAAGCTTAGTGCCAGTTGGTGTCATTCTTGTAGATCTGTGTAGACCTCACTAGTGCCAGATATCTCCTCCAACTTATAATGGCTCCCTCTTTTATAGTATCACCCATCTTTCTATCCTCTATTCTTACCCTGGCTCAGCCTTCCTGCTCTCCCATGTCGTCCTCTCCCCTCCTCTTTTGCCCCTCTCTTACTCACATCTCCTTCTGTTCTCCCCTTCTTCCTGTCCCCAGTCCAATTAGGAGATCTCATCCCATAACCCTTCTCCAGGTACCATGCAAATGTCTCTTAGGGTCCTTCCTGTACCCCCAGACTCTCTGGCAGTGGGATTGTAGGCTGCCAATGCCCTGCTCCATGTCTAAAATCCATACATGAGTGAGACAGTATCTATTTTGTCTTTTTGTTGACTGGGTTACCTCACTGAGGATTGTTTCTTCTAGTGCCATCCATTTGCTTGCAAATTTCAAGATTCTATTGGTTTTTCTGCTGAGCAGTACTCCATTGTATAAATATATCTCATTATCTCTATCCACTATTCAGTTGAGGGGCATCTAGGTTGTTTCCAGGTTCTGGCTATTACAAATAATGCTGCTATGAACACAGTTGAGCAGATGTCCTTATGATATGAGGGTACATCATTTGGGTATATGCCTAAGAGTGGAATTGCTCTATCTCGTGGTAGACTGATTTCCATTTTCCTGCGTAATCTCCGTAACGATCTCCAAAGTGGCTGCACAAGTTGGCATTCCCACCAGCAGTGGAGAAGTGTTCCCCTTTCTCCACATCCTCTCTAGCATAAACTGTCATTAGTGGTTTTGATTTTAGCCATTCTAAAGGGAGTGAGGTGGTATCTCAGAGTTGTTTTGATTTGCATTTCCCTGATGGCTAAGGATGTTGAGCACTTTCTCAAGTTTCTCTTGGCCATTTTGGACTCATCTATTGAGAATTCTCTATTTAGTTCTGTACTGCACTTTTTCATTGGATCCTTTGGTGTTCTGGAGACTTGCTTCTTGAGTTCTTTGTAAATTTTGGAGACCAGCCATGTGTCAGATGTGGGGTTTGTGAATATCTTTCCCCATTCTGTGGGCTCTCATTTTGTCTTGTTGACTGAGTCCTTTGCCCTGAAGAAGCATCTCGGTTTCAAAAGGTCCCGTTAATTAATTGTCGATCTCAGTGTCTGTGCTACTGGTGTTATGTTCAGGAAGCATTCTCCTGTACCAATTCCTTCAATGGTACTTCCCACTTTTTCTTCTGAGAAATTCATTGTGGCTGGATTAATGTTGAGGTCTTTGATCCATTTGAACTTAAGTTTTGTTCATGGTGACTGATATGGATCTACCTGTTGTCTTTTACATGCCAGCATCCAGTTAGTCCAGCACCATTTGTTGAAGATGCTTTCTTTTTTTCCATTGTATAGTTTTAGCTTCTTTGTGGAAGATCAGGTGTTCAAAAGTGTGTGGGTTGATATCAGGGTCTTCAATTCAATTTCATTATCTACCTGTCTGTTTTTGTGCCAATACATAGCTGTTTTCAGGACTATAGCTCTGTAACAGAGCTTGAAGTCAGGGATGGTGATGCCTCTGCAATTTCCTTTATTGTACAGGGTTGACTTTGCTATCTTGGGTCTTTTGTTTTTCCATATAAAGTTGAAGACTGTACTTTTGAGGTCAGTAAAAAAATTTGTGCTGGTATTTTGATAAGGATTGCATTGCATTTGTAGATTGCTTTTGGTAAGATTGACATTTTTACTATGTTGATCCTACCTATCCAAGAGCATTTGAGATCTTTCCATTTTCTGGTATCTTCTTTAATTTCTTTCTTTAAAAACTCAAAGTTCTTGCTACATAGGTCTTTTACCTGTTGGTTAGCATTACCTCAAGATATTTTATGGCGTTTGTAAAGAGTGATGTTTCTCTGATTTCTTTCTCATCCCCTTCATTGACTATGGTAGGGCTACTGATATTTTTGAGTTAATTTTGTATTCTGCCACTTTGCTGAAGGTGTTCATCAGCTGTAGGAGTTCCCTGGTAGAATTCGTTGGGTCACTTATGTAGACTATCATATCATCTGCAAATAGTGAAAGTATGACTTCTTCTTTCCAATTTGTATCCCCTTGATCTTCTTTTGTTTTCTTATTGCTCTAGCAACAACTTCAAGTACAATATTGAAGGGATATGGAGAGAGTGGACATCCTTGTCTTGTTACTGATTTTAGAGGAATCGCCTTTGGTTTCTCTCCATTTATCTTGATGTTGGCTGTTGGTTTGCTGTATATAGCTTTTATTATGTTTAGGTATGTTCCTGTTATCCCTGATCTCTCTAAGACCTTTATCATGAAGAGGTATTTGGATTTTGTCAAAGGCTTTTTCAGCATCTAGTGAGATGATCATGTGGTTTTTCTTTTTCAGATTGTTTATATCGTGGATTACATTGATGGATTTTCATATGTTGAACCATCCCTGCATCCCTGGGATGAAGCCTACTTAATCGTGGTGTATTGTTTTTCTGACATGTTCTTGAATTCAATTTGCTAATATTTTACTGAGTATTTTTGCATCAATGTTCATAAGGGAGATTGGTCTGTAGTTCCCTATCTTGGTTGTGTCTTTGTGTGGTTTGGGTACTATGGTGATTGTAGCCTCATAAAAAGAATTTGGCAGTGGACTATTTTTGGTTGGAAAATTTTTATGGCTGCTTCTATTTCTTTAGGGGTTATAGATCTGTTTAAATTGTTTATCTGTTCTTGATTTAATTTCGATAAGTAATATCTGTCCAGAAAATCATCCATTTCCTTTAGATTTTCCAATTTAGTGGAGTGCAGATTTTCAAAATATGTACTGATTCTTCTTTGGATTTCCCCAGTGTCTGTTGTTATGTCCCCTGATTTTGTTAATTAGCATGTTCTCTCTCTGTCTTTTGGTTAGTTTTAATACAGGTTTGTCTATCTTGTGGATTTTCTCAAAGAACCAACTCTTTGTTTCATTGATTCTTTGTATTGTTTTCTTTGTTTCTACCTTATTGATTTTAGCTCTCAATTTGATTATTTCCTGGTGTCTACTCCTCCTGGGTGAGTTTGCTTCTTTTTTTCTAGAGCTTTCAGGTGTTCTGTTAATTCTCTAGTGTGGCAATTCTCCAGTTTCTTCATGTGGGCACTTAGTGCTATGAATTTTCCTCTTAGAACTGCTTTCAAAGTATCCCAAAGGTTTGGGTATGTTGTGCCTTCATTTTCATTAAATCCTAGGAAGTCTTTTATTTCTTTCTTTATTTCTTCCTTTACCCAGGGGTGATGCAATTGAGCACTATTCAATTTCCATGAGTTTGTGAGGTTTCTGCAATTTGTGTTCATGTTGAATTCTAATTTTAAGCCGTGGTGGTCTGACAGGATACAGGGGGCTATTCCAATATTTTGTATCTGTTGAGGTTTGCTTTATTGCCAAGTATGTGGTAGATTTTTGAGGAGGTTCTATGTGGTGTTGAGAAGAAGGTATATTCTTTTTACTTTGGGTAGAATGTTCTATAGATGTCTGTTAAATCCAATTGAGTGATAACTTCTGTTAGTTCCATTGTTTATTTGTTAAGTTTCTGTCTGGTGGACCTGTCCAGTGGTGAGAGTGGGGTGTTGAAGTCTCCCACTATAAGTGCATCGGGTTTAATATGTGATTTGAGTTCTAGTAACGTTTCTTTTATGAAAGTGGGTGCCTTTATATTTGGAGCATATATGTTCGGAATGAGACGACTTCCTGATGGATTTTTCCTATGGTGAATAAGAAATGACCTTCTTCATCTCTTTTGATTAATTTCAGTTTGAAGTCTATTTTGTTAGATATTAGGACAGCTACACCCACTTGTTTCTTATGTCCATTTGATTGGTAAGTCTTTTCCCAAGCCTTATCTTTGAGGTAGCAGCTGTCTTTGAAATTGTGGTGTGTTTCTTGTATGCAGCAGAAGGATGGATTCTGTCTTCATATCCATTCTGTTAGCCTGTGTCTTTTTACAGGTGAGTTAAGACCATTGATATTCAGGGATACTAATGACCATTGTGTCGTACCTGCTGTGCAGCCTGCATCTGAGAATGTAGCAAGGTGGTCGGGATAGATGACACAGAGACCAGTCGGTTGCTTTTAAGAATCCTTTATGCTCCCCAAGTCAGCTTAGGAGGAGTCCCCAAGTCAGCTTAGGAGAACAGTCCCCAAGAAAAAATGCTTCCCTTTTTAAGGACTTCTGTCATCTATCTACATACAATTCTCCAACAACTCTCCCAGACTTCTCACCCTCCTTGCTGGTGGTTTAATCTCCGGCCCCAGAATCGGGGAGAAACAGCAGGGGGAACAGGAAGAAGCATCTAGCCGTAGGGGGTGTCAAAGTCATGGTGTTTCAGTGAGTGAGCCCTTATCTGAGCCCTATCAAGAGCTTTATAGCACTGAATTGTTTTCAGTAAACATTATCTCACAGCTGCCTGCTCCCAGGCCGAAGGGGAAGTATTCAAGGTCTGGTGTCCCCACAATTCACCCCTTTTTATTTTTAAATGAGGCACTCCTGGCTTAGGTCAAGTAGGGTCACCCTCCCTGGCCTGTCTTTGGGGGACCTTGAACCCCTGTCTTAGGTGGGAGCGGTCTTCCCCACAGGTTGCCTGTCAACAGAGTGCCCCAACCTTAGAATCATCTGTAATAAGGCTTTATGGCTATCGGGATTGCCATGGGCTAAGGCACTTTGAACTCAGCATGAAGCCAGAATGCCTACTGCCACTGTTACCATTCCTAGGACCCCCACTGACATAGCACCTCTCTGTCATCTGCCCTTCCCCGGATCTGGGCTGTAGCATTCTACCACCAGTCTTTCTTTGTTAGAAGGGTGATTTATAGTTACAATTTGATGGTCAAAACAGTGATAAAGTTTACAATCCTTTCAAGATCTACTTAGGAAAGCATTTAGAGATTGTACTTGCACAGATCCATTAGATACAATCATTGATGTTACACATGTAGCATTATAAAAAATATGAAAAAGAGGCTTGTTGTACTATTTACAGAGTACCAATTTGTTCCTGTGTTGATGTAGTTTGTTTGTTTAATGTCAGTAGTATTATCTGAATATGTAACTTGAGTCAAAGTTTTTTTGTCGCATTAGGACAAATAACATTTCTCCAGAAAAATGCACTGGCATAGGTGTGATTCCAGAAACAGGAACTACCAAGTCTGATATTTCAAGTGACCATGTCCTGCTTAAATACTGAAAAGAGGCTTTTGCCACTCATCACAGTCCATACCAATGTCCAAATGTTTTAAATGGGTCCTTTTTTTTCCCAAGGGGAAAAACTGGCAAAATGAATTCTGTTGTTTTAAGGTGTGTCAAAGGCAAACTGCTAATCTTCCAGTTTTGTCGGCTTCGGGATGAAACCTCACGGGTCCAGGAGGTTGATGTAGCAGGCCTGATGAGAAACTGGAAATCTCAAACTGACTGTTTTATTTCTTTCTCGGGCTGTAGATTTGATGACATCAAGGGTCAGGAACACCGAATTAGGAGATCTCGAACTGGCTTGGGCAGGCTCCTACGGTCTCAGGTCCAGTTTTCTCTGTTCCATGCATCCCACCAAATGTTGTGACAGCTACTGAAGCTTTATTCTTTTCCTGCAAGAAAACACAAACATGCCCTCGACCCCAAATTAGGGTCTTCTCCACTGTCTAGTGTATGGATGTTTCCATTTGACCTGAGCAATAGTTGCTCAAGTTTCATTATGCCAGAATCTGTCTGAAGCAGATTGCTCACTGGCATTTACATTTTAAAAATTTTAAAATGAGGAGTGGATTATTCAATGAATCATGTGGGGACTGGGGACATTACTCTCCCTTTTTTATTTTTAAATTTTGTATGAACTGTTGAAGTTGGACCATAACAGTAGAAGGATTTGTCTACCCTCCTTAGTCAACTATCTAGGTGAATTGGGATCACTATTTAAATTATTAGTAGATGTCCTTTAAAAGGGACATAACCATTGAGAACCTTTGAGAATCATTTAAGGATTGTAAACTATACTATGTCCCAAATAGTCCCCCTTTTTTTTTCTAACCTGTAGCTCTCATTAGTTGACAAGGTCTCCTATGCATCTGAGCTGACAAGGCCTAATTTGCATCTACACAGACACCTTTGGGGGTGGGGGCCTGCCAAAGCGGCAGGGCAGTTCCCTGAAAAAAACCTCTCTCTCTCTCTCTCTCTCTCTCTCTCTCTCTCTCTCTCTCTCTCTCTCTCTCTCTCTCTCTCTCTTTTTAATTGACTGGCTCTGAGAGCTTAACTTGAATTTTTTTGTTAAAATATTAACCAACTGACTGGATGTTTCTTTTGGCTATATCTAAATCGATTTAGGTAGTTTTTAACTGTTTGAAGGGATTTAAGTATCCCTTTAATCATATCCAAGGCAATTAGAACAGTTGCTTTTGTCAACATTCACGCATTTACATTTTACACTTCATACATACTGACGTAGCCACGTCCATACACACAGACCATGCATACATATCTCTCCTTTTGCCTAGGTTATGATTAGTTTGTTGAACTGAAACTTCTTTAACAGAACAACTCCAGTTAATCTTTGAATTAAAACAAAAGGTTGAAAAAGTTCTGTATGTCCCTCACCATTTCTTCATTAGAGAAGTTTTGAGCTACACTCAGGGGCTACAGCCATACCCACTCCTTGTAATTCTGTAGATGCAAAGTGGAAAGGCCAGGCTTTTGCCAAAAGTTTTTAGAGACTAACAAAATTGACCTTAAATTTGTATCAATAACCTACCCCATATAAATGTAACTAAACATTTTTATTTTATATACCTTTGTCTTTTTCTTTACTGAATACTAATACCTTATTTATTAACTGTTACCAATTTTTTTTTTGATTTACCCATCTTAATCCATTCTCCCATTGAGAATGGTCCCTTTAGACAAGGGCCTGGAAATGTAATCCAATCCACCTTCCAACTGAGGGCAACTTCTTAGGTTCCCCTTTTCTTTCTTGACCTTGTATTAGGCGAAGGCCTAGATATTTAATCCAGTCCACCCTTCAACTAAGGGTTTAATCATGGAGATATTAAATATTTTTAATAAAGCAGAGATTCCCCTTTTAGGAGGGGGAAACTCAGACTGTCTTGTTGGCAGCAGCCACTCCCAATGTATTTATTAGTGCTATAAAGGCGATGAATGGGGAGCTGCAGTGACTAACTGGCATCAAAACGGTGGGAGGGGTTTCCCTCACCAGTGCCCATACTTCCCTTACCTGAGTTTGGCAATGTTTGGATCATTTTTATCATGGCGAGCATTCCTAGTGTTGGGAGCAGAGTCGGGGTCAACATGCCTGATGCACCGTTTGGGGACCCAAATAGGCTTCTCACTTCCTGGAGGGAAAACACAAACAGCCCCTCAGAGCCTAGCTAATAGGGGGGTGGGTGGCTGCCATTTTCCTGTAATTAAGTCCTTCCATCTGACCCATCCCAAAGACTGGGAGGGTTTGTTCCAATGTCTCTCCATAGCAGACAAATTATTACTGTCTATGGTCAACAAATTTAAAATATAAAGTATGGTGGATAACTGAATATTAGGGGAGGTAACATATTCCCCCTTTTTTATTTTTTTAAAATACTGTTTGAGAGTGGCATGGGTGTGCTCCACAATGGCCTGTCCAGTGGGGTTGTGAGGAATACCAAAAGAGTGGACAATGTGATGTTCCCTGCAAAAGGCAGCAAAGTGATTGCTGGCATAGGCAGGGCCATTGTCTGTTTTTAGGGCATCAGGAACGCCCATGTAGGCAAAGGCCTGTAGGCAATGAGAAATAACATCTTTAATCTTCTCTCCTGAGTGGAGAGAGGCAAAAATCAGTGTAGAATACATATCCACCGAAACATGTATGTATTTTAATTTCCCTGTCTGTGGCAGGTGAGTTATATCCATTTGCCAAAGATGGTTGGCCCTGAGGCCCCGGGGATTTACCCCCTCATTGGGAAAATTATGATAAGGGGCACAGTCAGGGCACTGAGAGGTAATCTGTGTAGCCATGGATAGGGGGCACCCAGTATGAAATTTAATGGAGCGGGCATTTAGATGATATCGCTCATGGAGCTGGTGGGCAAGCTGCTCCTGAGTGTATAAGACCCTAGGGCAGGTCAAGGAGTCAGCAAATTGATTGCCCTGGGCAAGGGGTCCTGGAAGGTTAGTATGTACAGGAATAAATCCCACATAAGCAGGGTAGATGCGTTGCCAAATAAGATGTTGGAGCTGAACTAATAAGGAACGAATCTGAGAGGTTAGAAGAACATATGGAGAGGTTTCTAAAAGTCTGACAATGTTGGCAACATAGACACTATCAGTATATAAATTAAAGGGCTCCCCCTCAAACATTTGGAAGGTCATCAAACAGGCAAACAACTCTTCAGCTTTTGTTGACATTTGCCCTATGGATACCCTCTTCTGCACCTGAGAAGAAACCACCACCGCGAAACCTTTGGAGGAACCATCTGTAAAGACTGAGCGAGCTCCAACTAGACGGCTCTCCTTTAAAACCTTGGGAAAAATCACAGGGTGTTGTTTCAAAAAGACAGCAAGGGGCTATTGGGATAATGGTTATCAAACTTGGAACCTGTAGATGTAATAAACAGAGTCCACCCATCATGGAAGGTCTGTAGATGTTCCATCTTCTCTTTATCATAAGGAAGAATAATTTTATCAGGACTCTTTCCAAAGGTTTGGATGCTAAACTTGTGTGCCTTCCATAACAACTGTAAAATCAGATTATAGTAGGGGGCCACTACCTTCTCAGGGGAGGCTGACAAATGTATCCAATAAATGGGGCCAGTCTGCCAAAACACAGCAGTGGGCAAAAAGCTAGATGAAAGTACAACCAGAACAATAGGCTGTCCATAATCTATACTCCGAAGGTGGGCTTGCTCTATACTTTTTAACAACAATTGTAGGGCATTCCTGGCCTCTGGTGTAATCTGTCTAGGGGAAGTTGGAGTGGGATCCCCAGGAAGAATATCATAAAGGGGTTTAAGAGCCGCTGTTTCAATAGAAAGAGAAGGGTGAATCC
The DNA here is from genome assembly GCF_017639785.1 of Mesocricetus auratus. Classification (NCBI taxonomy): domain Eukaryota; kingdom Metazoa; phylum Chordata; class Mammalia; order Rodentia; family Cricetidae; genus Mesocricetus; species Mesocricetus auratus. Next base: position 15,601,017 of record NW_024429189.1, on the reverse strand, counting down.
ACTGCACCTCTCCCAAAAATCTCTGTCAGTCATGAAGCATTTTTAAATTTGAACAATCAATTTGGAGTCTTTGGGGCCAGAGGCCAGTTTGTTGAGTTTGATAACCCAAGTAAGTATAAGGGGGTCTCTTTTGGATCTTTTCTGGAGCCAAAATATATCTGCGGGCCTCCAGGAGCTCTTGTAGCTCTGCAAAGGCTATGTAACATTGCCTCTCCTCGGCTGCAGACAAAAGAACACCATCCATGTAGTGGATAATATAAAGATCAGGGAACTTACGCCTGAGGGGATCTAAACAGGCAGCTACATAAATCTGGCATATAGTTGGACTGTTAGCCATCCCTTGGGGGAGCACCACCCATTGGAAGCGAAGTGCAGGCTCCCTAAAGTTAATTGTAGGCAGGCTAAATGCAAACCGAGGACTATCTTGAGAATGTAGGGGAATGGAAAAGAATCAATCTTTTAAATCAATGACAATCAAATGCCAGTCTTTAGGAATGGCCACAGGTGAGGGCAAGCCAGGCTGGAGCGCCCCCATGGGCTGCATGGTCGCATTTACGGCCCTCAGGTCTTGTAGTAACCTCCACTTTCCTGATGGTTTTTTAATTACAAATATGGGGGTATTCCAGGGGCACGTGGAGGGGACCAGATGGCCCACCTCCAATTGTTCTTGAAGTAGCTGATGAGCCGCCTGGAGTTTTTCTGCTGGTAAGGGCCACTGTTCCACCCATATGGGATCATCTGATAGCCATGTGATAGGTATGGGGGCTGGCAGCGCAACAGTGACCCTCATTAAAAATGGCTAAAATCCTTCCTGTTCCCTGGGGTCCTGGTATTCAAAGGGGGGGATGCAACCGGGCAAGCCTCTCCCTGCTCTAGTTTATCTAGTCCCTTCCCCTGACTCCAGCTCATCCCTTGCTGGTGGGCTCGCTTTTGGACTTGGGTGTCTGGGTGGTGAGGACCACTCCCATTTCTCGTAGGAGGTCTCATCCCCAGAGGTTGGTAGGGAGGCCAGACAAAACATATGGTTGAAAAAACCCTGTGTGGCCCTCAGAATTTTGCCACTTCAGCATTCTGAGGCTCTTTTGTGGCACAGCCTGTCCTATTCCCTGGAGGGTCACCTTCCCTTCCTTCTTGGCCCAGGCAGGGGGCCAGAATTTGTCTGAGAGGACAGAAATGTCCGCGCCAGAATCTAAAATGTCTTTGAAGGACTTGCCTTTTATCTTTAATGTAAGCTGGGGGCGGTTCTCCATGGTGGCTACCCAAAATACTGCTGAGCCAGTACTTCCAAAACCTTGGTTACCCCTTTTCTCTTTAATTTTTTGAGCCTCACAAGGAGCTGTAGGGAGGAGGAGTAACTGAGCAATCTGTTCTCCTGCTGGGATGGCAAAAACCCCACTGTCCACTGATGTCATTATTTTAATCTCTCCCTCACTATCCTGGTCTATAACACCAGGGTGTATCTGGATGCCTCGAAGGATAGTACTGGACTGTCCCAAGAGTAGTCCAACTGTGCCTGGGGGCAATGGCCCATGTACCCTAGTAGGGAGGACCTGGATCCCCATCTCGGGTGTTAGGACTGCCCTGGTGGAATGACCGATGTCCAGTCCTGCACTGCCTGAAGTGGCTCTAAGAAGGTCTGAGATATGAAGGGGTTGTTCTGGGGGAGTAAACGAATCTTGCTGCTTCCCACAGCAGGGGTCATTGCCCCATACACATTGGTTTTGGGGCCCTAGGGCGGGGGCCCTCTTCCAGTTTTTTTGATTATTATTAGTAGGAAGGAAATTGCCCCCCAAGTCAGTTCTAGAGTAACAGTCAGTGGCCCAATGATATCCCCTTTGGCAGCGGGGGCATAAACCAGGTCTCTTGAGACTAGTAGTACTATTTTGAGGGCACTCTCTATGGAAGTGTCCCTCCCTACCGCAGCTGAAACATATTTTTCTCCCTCCCTGATTAGATCTTTTTTTTTCCCCCTTGGGGTCGAATAGTAGCAGCTAACACTTGGCCCTGGATGAAATTACCATTAATGTCTCTACAGATCTGGATGTAGTCATTTAGACTTTTGTTGTGGTGGGGGCGCAGAGCCTCCTTACAATACTTATTTGCATTTTCAAAAGCCATCTGTTTGATAATTGGCATCGCAGGCCCAATGCCCCCAAATATTCTCTCTGTTACCTGACTGAGGCGGTCTACAAAGTCTTGGAAAGGTTCGGAGGGTCCTTGAAGTACTCTGGACAGGTGATCCCCTCCTTCCTTTGAAGGCAATGCTTTCCAAGCACCTTGGGCTGCTGTCGCCACTTGGGCATAGACAGCGATGTCATATTGCATTTGTTGTTGAGCGGTGGCATACTGACAACTCCCAGTAAGCATCTCCACATTTCTCTGGGGCTGTCTGGCCTGTGCATTCCTTTGGGCTGTCTGGCTGCATCTTTCTTGAAACTCACCTCTCCAAATCAAATAATCTCCCCCAGAGAAAGCTGCTCTGCAAAGCTGCTGCCAATCGCCAGGTGTCAAATTAAGAGGCACAAAAGATTCCATTAAGGAAAGTGTAAAGGGAGCCTGTGCTCCATAATTTAGAGTTGCCTCTTTCAGTTGTTTCATATCTTTGAAACTTAAAGGGTTATGGCTCCTAATGACCCACTCAGGGTTGTTTGGGTCTGGAACTTCCATTACTGGGGACACCACCAGACAGCATTGGACCCCTCCTCTGGGTCTTCCCTCCAGGTCCGAGAAGGAGGAGTCCCTCACTTTAGAGTATGGAGGGTTTCTCTCCCTGTCCTGTCTTTTTTTAATTCAAGTCCTTTTTAGTGCCTTTTTAAGGGCCGCAACCTCAGCAAGTAACCGTTCCTTTTCAGACTCTTGACGAGTCAGAGTCTGGGTCTGAGCTATTTTCATTTTCTAAGTCTGACAGAGTAGGATATGCCCGATTCTGACTGGAGTCCCTCTTTTTGGGTTGGGCCTCATCCTCACTAACAATGGAGGCTCTAGTTTCAGGCAGGGTTTCTCCAGATGATTCACTGTCACTCTCTGCCTCAGAACTCAGGGAGGCTTGAGTCTCAGTCTCTTGTAACTCTGAAAAAGCCTCTTTTGTGGCCTGGACTACCTGGCGGTGGCTAGCCTTATCTGTCTAAAGTGTGCCCTTCACTAATCTCCATAAGGAGAATGTGGATGGGGCAGGGACTCAGGTCCCTCTTTTCGTAAAAGTTGATGAAGATCACGGCGAACCTCCTCCCAATCTGGGATATTTAAGCTCCCCCCAGTAATGAACCATGGACTAGCCCATTCGATGGATTTTAGAAAGCCTTCTAAGGTTTTAGACTTTACTGTAATCCCATGTCCTTCAAGTAACTTTTTAACTTGATACTGTAATTCAAGCTTCCCAGAACTATTCCCCATGGTTTCTTTTCTTTTTTTCCCCAATCTGTCCCTGGCCAGAAAAAGAGACGAACCCGCTCACTTACCTCACTTTCAAGATTTCGGTGGGACCTCCAATTGTTGCACCTGCTGTGCAGCCTGCATCCGAGAATGTAGCAAGGTGGTCGGGATGGGATAGATGACACAGAGACCAGTCGGTTGCTTTTAAGAAAACTTTATGCTCCCCAAGTCAGCTTAGGAGGAGTCCCCAAGTCAGCTTAGGAGAACAGTCCCCAAGAAAAAACGCTTCCCTTTTTAAGGACTTCTGTCATCCATCTACATACAATTCTCCAAATACTTTCCCAGACTTCTCACCCTCCTGGCTGGTGGTTTAATCTCCGGCCCCAGAATCAGGGAGAAACAGCAGGGGGAACAGGAAGAAGCATCTAGCCGTAGGGGGTGTCAAAGTCATGGTGTTTCAGTGAGCGAGCCCTTATCTGAGCCCTATCAAGAGCTTTATAGCACTGAATTGTTTTCAGTAAACATTATCTCACAGCTGCCTGCTCGCAGGCCAAAGGGGAAGTGTTCAAGGTGTGGTGTCCCCATACCATTTATTGTTGATTCTTGTTTGCTTTTGATACATTTTTGGTGGTGGTTTTGTGTGTGAGTTTTTCCCCCTATTTCTGATTTCTGTTAAAATAAGATTATCTATTACCCATGTTATTTTGAGTGTAGTTAACTTCCTTGTGCCAGGATTTTCCTTCTAGAACTTTCTGTAGGGCTGGATTTGTGGATTCATATTGCATAAATCTGGTTTTATCATGGTATATCTCGTTTTTCCCATCTATAGTGATTGAGATATTGCTGTTAATAATAGTCTGAGCTGGAATCTGTGGTCTCTTAGTGTTTGTAGAAGATGTATCCAGGACCTTCTCGATTTCATAGTTTCCATGGAGAAGTCAGGTGTAATTCTGATAGGTTTGCCTTTATATGTTACTTGGCCTTTTTCCTTTGCTGCTTGTAATATTCATTCTTTATTCTGTATGTTTGGTGTTTTGATTATTATGTGGCAAAGGGACTTTTTTTTTTTGGTCCAGTCTATTTGATGCTCGGTAAGCTTCTTGTACTTTCATAAGCATCTCCTTCTTCAAGTTGGGAACGTTTTCTTCTATGATTTTGTTGAATATGTTTTCTGCACCATTAAGATGGGCTTCTTTGCCTTCTTCTATACTTATTCTTAGACTTGGTCTTTTCATGGTGTCTCATATTTCCTGCATATTTTGTGCTAAGGATTTGTTGGATTTAAGACTTTCTTTTGTCGATGAATCTACTTCCTCTAGTTTATCTTCACTGCATGAGATTCTGCCTTCCATTTCTTGTATTCTGTTAGTTATGCTTGCATCTGTAGTTCCTAATTGTTTATTCAGCCTTTTGATTTCCAGCATTACCTCAGGTTGTGTTTTTGTTTTTTTTATTGTCTCCATTTCGGTTTTCAGGTCTTGAGCTGCTTGAATTGTTTCCTTCATCTGTTTGGTTGTTTTTCTTGACTTTCCTTGCTTTCTTTAAGAGATTTGTTTTGAATTTTTTTTTGGTTGGTGTTGTCTTTCATTACTTTAAGGGATTTTTTTCATATCCTCTTTGAGGGCCTCTATCACTTCCAGGACATTGTTTTGAATTTCATTCTTTTCTGTTTCATCTGTGTAAGTATGTTCAGGTCTTTCTAGTCCAGAGTTTCTAGACTCTGGTTGTGTCATACTGGTTATTCTGTTGTTGGCTGTGTTTTATATTGCCTCCTTCCCATCCCTTCTTTTAGTGGGAACTGGTGGTGTCTCTTCCTGTCCTGGTGGGTTTGGGTCTAAGGATCCCTTCCAGTGCCTTCCGGCAGGTCCAACATTCTGATGGGTGCAGCTTGGTCTGAAATACTCTCAAGCACAGGGCAGAGACCAGAGAGGACCGAAGACTCAAGCCCAAGGCAGGGGCTCAAGCACAGTGCAGAGAATGGAGGGCACTGAAGACTGAGGTGTGGCCAGACTCAGGGTGATCCTTCTGGGCAGGGCAGGTCCTTTCTAGGCACAGAAAATGCCCAGCGAGATGGAAGCAGGGGGATGTAGGGAGTTGGAGCTCAGAGCGGGGTCCCCCACTCACCTTAAGTACAGGACACAGGGCAGGGACTAGAGGGTACTGAAGACTGAGGTGTAGCTAGACTCAGGGTGATCCTTTTATGTGCACAAATGGATTATAACAAATTTTTAGACTAATCATCATCATATTTAGATGCCATACAGTCTCTTGCCCTGCTTGGATTATTTGACTACAATTTTAGGAAAATTAATTGACATAAATAACAGCAATTTTTTTACCATATTTAAAACTTTATTTTAAAGCCTACTTAATGCTATTAAGCATGAATTATTAATTGTATTTTTATGGATGAATCAACAGTTCCAGAAAGAAATGTTGAGACAGTCATCATAAAGCTTCAAGTATAGTACCTGAAAGGTTCCAAATCTATCAACACATCCCTTAAGCTTCTAAATCCCAGTTCTATTCTTTGTAGTTTGGTGTGTTCCCCTTTGGCATTACTAACACTGGGAATAGAAAAAAAACAAAGGACTGTGAAAAGATCTTGGGTTTTTCTTTTTCTTTCTTTTTTTTTTTGAGACAAGGTTTCTCTGTGTAGTCCTGGCTGTCCTGGAACTCACTCTGTAAAGGAATCTGGCCTCAAACTCAGAGATCCATCTGCCTCTGTCTCCCTATTGCTGGAATTTAATATATGTGCCACCACTGTCCAGAAGTACAGATACTAAATTTTAAAAACACTCATCTATCAATAAAATTCTTGAAGAATTTTGGAAATTTTTACATAAAGCCCTAGAACATGGAAACATGGAACCAATATTTGTTTTTATTTTTAAGCCTAAGTTTTGCAATTGTAATTATACTATTAGATAAAGATACATAACTAAAGGGAAAAGTTGTATAATGCAATAAGGTAAGGGTTGATAATGGAAGCAGGCCTGAAATTCTGGTGTTGGTGGAAATCATAAGCAACTGAATAGAAGGATATACTACATAATTATGTAAGGAAAATGTTTATAGGGATGTGTCAAAAATCAGTTATGTTGTATATATAAGTTCAGGAGTAAAGCTGAGAAACTGAAGCAGAGATATGTTAAAATCCTAACAGACACACAGTTAATTTAAATTTATAGCCGAAGAAAATCTTGCAAAAACAACATACATTTTGCTATGCACATATTACTATAAAGTTACGAAAGGTTACAAAGTATATGGACTTGGGTTAATTGCTTGTATTTGACTGTAAGTTAGCTCTTTTGAATGTAAAGGTTTATCAGCAAACATCAAAAAGTGAATCAACGTTTCCCTTCTTCTGTATTTTTCTTTACCCTATATCATGTTCTCCCTACGTAAACCTCTGGGCCTGTTGTTGTGAAATGGCCTTTTCCCGTAGTTCTGATGAACCCAATTTGTATGAAGATGTTCATAATGGTACTTTTTCTTCTGTGGAGTGTAGCAACCATGCTCCCTCATTCCCTTTTATCTTTTACCACATTTGCTTAACGAGAAAAGTCACAGAATCAGACTAATGAATACTAGCATAATTTCAGTAATTTTGTGATTATGTCTAATGTAAAGGCTAGCATCTATACTAGGGAAGAGTATACAAAAGCAGCAAAATAAATGTGAACTTAACAGTCGTAGAAGATAAAGCCAAAACAAGAGCTGTCAACGTCATTGAAAATATTGATGGCTAAATTTCCTCTGAATGCACAAATGAACCATCTTACTGGTTTCCAATCCTATATTTTGTTATCTCTGGAAGGAAATAAACCCTCTTTCTAAGGACCCTTGTCTAGAAACAAGCAGCTGTTTGAGTATCAGATTTTAGAAATATATTTGCACACTAGATAAGTATACCTAATTTATCTGAAAATGGATGGGTAAACGTTGGGTGAACCTGTGAGGACCACTCTAATGATGGTGATTCGATTGCTTCAGTCTTCTCAAAAGCTGTTAATCTGTGTTACTATTTATGAAGGATAACTGGAATCAGAAAAGGCTAGCAACATGGGCACACAAGCCTTTCCTAATATTTGTGATTTCATTACCAAGCACATACTTCCAACAGAGACTCAAGTAGACAAAATGTGTTCTTACATTAAGTCTACAATGGTGGATATATTTATTAAGAAATATTTATAGACTCATAAGGCACTGGAGAGATTTCTCAGTGGTTAGAAGCTCTTGCTGCTCCTGCAAAGCACCAGGTTTCAGCTCTCCTCATTAAGAACATCACAACTCTAGTAACCCTAGTTCCAGGGGATCCTTTGCCACCTTCTGGCTTCCATAGACAACAAGACATGGTGTAAATACATACTCCAGGCATATGAGTATACGCATATACTCCTAAAATAAAAATTTTAATTAGAAAGATTAATCATGTGAGTTGGCTTACCTAATGGGAATATATTGAGCAGCTGATATGTGTAGATAGATGATGATACTTGGAATAGAAAAGAAGACGTACCAAGATCACTGCTACAATGGGAGGGAGTGTTTTCTGTTTTTCTTCAAACTAAATATTTGAATATAATGGAAAAGGCTAATACTTCCAACAACCTGGTGGGGATGTTTAAAGGGAACAAACACAGAACAAACTTCAGTGGGAGACTAAAAATTAGAAGGATGAGGTAGAGAAGAAATACTACCTAGGTAGAGGGTCTTAATATAAAAAAACAAAAACAAATAACAACACCGTCAAGGAGATTTTAAGGTTGAGAAGTGACAAAAATTTACCATGGTGGAAGTAGAAATCATAGAGGGTAATGTTGGGTTGAGCAAAAGTTCTCCACATAGATATGGAGAAATAGTGAAAAAATATATATTATATACATATATGTGCATAATATAAAATATACGTGTGTTATAAGCATTTATGTACATACTATAAGTGTATATATCTTATATGTGCATATAATATATAAATAATAAATAAATATAATTACATATATTTAACATGACCATTTGAAAGTTCAGATATGTCGTTTTATATGTGTGTGTGTTTAAATACAGTATTTGAGAGAGACACCTTTAAAATTGTTTAGCATTATTTTCCTATCACCTCCACTCAACTTTCTCTGTGTACTCAATCAACCAAACAGTGAAAATCACCACACTACCCCACTCAATTATCTTATTTATTATTTTTTTGAAATGAACTTAAGTACTTTTTCATTATCCAGGAGAATGTTCTCCCCCCCAAAAAATCATACCATTGCTCTTTTACCATGCTAAGTGTTTCCAACTTTGAGCTTTGCTTTTTTTAAATCATAATGTAACTTATGTAACTTTACATGGCCACCTAAAACTTCAAATGTCACTTTATTGTTTATATTTTTGTTTTAATTATTTTTCTCTAGCTTAACTGTAAGTCAACATGTTCCTAAACCCTTATCTCAGAGTTACTGCTTGTTCATATTTATCCAATGCCTCAAACAATTCTAATAAAAGCTTATGTGCTAGTTAAATAAATGAACTTTCCCAAAAAATAATTTCTGTGAGAAAGCCATCGTTTTGAATAGCAAATGGTATTCTTTATTTCACCAGCAACAATGAAACTTTTAAAACAATAACTATGGCATGTTATATTGGTTGTCACATAACAGACAACCCTTTTCAGTCTTCAGAAGAGGTCAAAACTGATGGATAAGGAGACAGTCTTCACACACCCCTGTGAGCTCTGGTGGAGTCATTTACCACTTATAGAACTTAGCCACTTCCACAACTTCCACAACTTCTCTGACAAGTTTTACCACAAAACCACAAGCTCCTGAAATTGCTTCACAGAAGTTCAACTTGAAAAGGTTTCCATCACTGTGGATTTTCTTCATGTTTCCAGCTAGTGATACAACTGAAGCCTGTCACAGCCTGGGTGGGCTTTCTTCTCAAATACTCTAGGGCCCAAATAAAGGAAAAAGAAAAACAAGGCAAGAAATAAAAAACAAACAACAACCAATACATAGAACAGATCACATGGCTGTTGCTTGAGGCACATATTTGGCTGCTCTTGGCAAAACTGAATGACCTGTTTTCCAAGGAGTATGAACTGGTATTTGAGGGCAGATGATACTTTCCAAGCAATAGCAAGGTTCAAAGTTAAACATAAAAACAGTGTATGTTTTGAGGTGGTCAGTATACGAGGAGACAAAGCACATTCCTGGTAACTCTTGAGCTGTAGAAAAACATGAGGCAGCAAAAAGGACCGTGCCTTTAGATGCATATTTTTTCAGTCAGGGACTGTAGTATTCAAAGCAATACTTCATTCACTAGACTACAAAGAATGTGTGATCCTCAGGAAAGTAGACTGCTCCATTCTTGCCTTAGGTGGCTGTTATGTTAAACAAGCTGTGTGGTCTCTTGGCCCAGTTAGAGCGTCACGGTGGATCTGGGTCTTCTGCGGTGGTCTGGGGGTTGAATACTGGGAAGAGCTTTCTATCCTAGAGTTTGTCATGCGGCACTAGGACAGTTTCAGAGAGTGTGCTGCCAGCATATGCACAATGACAGTGCAGAACTTCCTAGAAAACAATAGGAACAAAATAGGCTTGGACCTTGCTGCCCTGACTGCCAGCTTTGCTCACGCACTGGGTCCTGCTGAGTGTGAAAATGCTATGAAGTCGCTCAATGAGCATGTCCAGTTTTCAGTTGAAGGTCTCTACGCTCTGCTTTTGGGTTTTTGGTGCCTTCTTCCATATTTGTTGGATTTGCTATTTCTCCTGCATCTACTCATAGGCTGCCTGGGAAGGCATGCCTTTGTCTAGTCAAGCTTCTCCTTCTTTATCCTCTTGCTTGTAGTCTTCATCTCTAGCAGCTCTGCCCTATTTTCTTTCTGCTTCCTTCCATACAGCTCTGCAACATCTTTCAACTTAGATGGCCCTTCTTGGTCTGCTATTGGCCTCCATAGAGCATGCCAGCCCTTCTGGGAACACCACAAAGTATGTTCATCAATAGATAGGAAAACCAGAATGATCGTCGTGTGCAAAGCTATACGAAATGGACCAATTTAATTACTTCTTTCTATGCTACAGACACCATGAGATTTAGACTTATAAATCTTTTTTTTGAAAATGAGAAGTTTTATTGGGAGAAAGGGAATGGAATGGAGAATGGGTGGGTATGAGGAAGAAGAGAAAGAGATGGAGGGATAAAGACAGTGGGAAAGAAAGAAAGAAAGAAAGGAGGGAGGGAGGGAGGGAGAGAGAGGGGGAGGGAGGGAGGGTGGGAGGGAGGGAGGGAGGAAGAGAGGGAAAAGAAGAGAGAGACAGGAAAAGTCCTGTCTGCCCCTTCAGAGGAACAGTGGACAAAAGAGATTGACTTGTAATTCTTTAAAAAATTTAAATAAACTTGTTGACACCTCTTCTATTTCACCCAAAAAATATGAAAATTTTCAAAAATTCTTTGAAAAATATGAATTGGGGGGGTGTTAAATTTTTCCTTCTGAAATTATCTGTATTATCTTCATAAATTGCATGAGTTCCCTGTGTCATAGTTACATCATAAGTGGATTACTTTCCTTTTAGGAATACTCTAAATTCTCAAGATCCCTCCTTCTATTGATTTATAGCTTCCCACTACAGTGTTAAAAAGGCAAGCTTGATGTTGGTTCTAATTTCAAATCATGAAGGCCTGTTTGAGGATATGACCTCTCTGTCTGAAAAAATGCTCTCTAAACACTTAAAATTGGTGTATGCTTTATTGTTTAATAGAGGTTAAACAATTACTTTGAAAATAAAATCAGTTAATTTTGAAAGAGTTCTCAGTTTTTCACACAAAAAAATCATAGGCATTAGGTTCCTTTTCTAACTAAAATATAATGATTTAAAAAATGAATTCTGTTATGTCTTTCACAATACAAACAAGATGTAAACCTTTGTGTGAGTCTTAATTCTATCATTTCCGAGCCAGAACCAAAAAATGTGTGTGTGTGTGTGTGTGTGTGTGTGTACTGGCTTCTTTACTATAGCAATACTAGTTCACACTTCATTTAGCTAAATAAAATATGTTTATACTCCCTTTAAAACTATTGCTCTTCCAGTCTTTCTGGCAGCACATGTAAGAGAATAACATCCTGTTTTGAATGGTCAAAGGTTCCTAAGCTGCAAGAATGTTCTACCAAATTTGTTTAAAGAAATAAATTGCATGCCGCTTTGAAAAAGACTTGATGGTATTTGAGAGGAGTTCAATCTTTACCCCCTTGATTTTCAGTGCAGTTTATTGAAATCTGCAAACCTCCCTGGATTTCCAGAAGACAGGGAGAATTTTTTGACCTGATAACATCCATGTAGGCCCAGTTGAACATTTCCATCCTATTATTTTCAATTTCAATTATTAGTAGTGAGTTTGATGACAAGTGGAAGATGTAATTCTGCAGAAGACTGAATAGCCATTTTAATGTGTGTATGTGTGTGTAGTGAGATATCCAGAAGCAATATATAAGGAATTTATAAAAACAAGGAGTCAACATGATGTATCTTAACGTTTTGTTCATTTATCTATGATTTAGCAATTGATTACGGGGGTAACACTCCCTTAAAAGTCTCATTGAAGTAATGAGACTTTTACATTTAATTACCAACCTCTTAAAAATATTAGAAAATAAAGGAATGGAGAAATGAGTTAGTGTTCTGTATAATACTTATATTTTTAAGATACATCCAGGTGGAGGTGGATCACACCTTGAACAATTGATGAGAATGTCAAGAAATGCCATAAAGTATAACAGTGGAAATTCTATCCTGGGAGTAACCAACTCATCTAATTGAACTTAAGGCCCACTCAATAGGAAGACATTCTTCCCAGATACTATAAATTTAACACACTGCCCATAGCTAGTGAGGGCATGAGGCCTACAAACAAATCTATGATTGCTAATCCCCTAAACCAGTATAATTTCTAACTGAATTCTAATTAATTATCTTTATCCATAGATAAATGCACTTCCCATTCCTCATTAAGGAAACTTCTTTCCATAGCAGACAAAAACTATTACAGAGATACACAACTTATCAAAATGCAAAGGATAGTGCTCATTGGGCTCCAAGGCACAACTGGTATATATGCAAGTTAATCCCTGTACCTAAGGCTCAGGGAACCTCACAGAAGACAGGACAGAAAGATTGTAAGACCCAGAGCACCTGCTGAGACATAGTGTCTTCTACATATGACAGGGAATCTGTACCCAGGAAATCTCAACAATATGGTTGAAAAAATGAAAAATACCAATTGACAGACCAATGTAGATAGGGGAAGTCTCATAGGACCTCAAACTTAGATGAAGATCTACAAGTTGTTAATGCTAAAAGAGGGAGAATCAATCTTTAACGTAAATAAGGCCCTATAGAGATTATCCAATACTAAGAGGTCAGTATTAAACATATATGAGCAATGATAAAAGAATATAATATATATATATTATAATAAGATTATAATAAGATGCTGTAAATCTGAGGAGTTGTGACTGGGTAGAGAAGGAGTTGGAGGAACAAAGGGATGTAATATGAGGATGGTATTGATGTATGAAATTATCACATAATAAATGAATTTATAATATATCAATACATGTACTGATAGTCCTATTAGGCATTTAGACCTGAAATGAAAGTGTCACCTATTGATAATTCCTCTTACCTTATAGCAAGCACTGGGTTTAAGAAAAACATTCTTTGATTTATTCTCCTTATGTATTAATGTAAAGGTAACATCTTTAGGCTAATATATAAGTTTTTCCTTTCTATTACCAATACTGTGAAATCACAATCCAAGTGATTTCCTAGAGTCATCAAGGGACAACATTCAGAACAAAAAAATTCCCACAAGTGTATTAACTCAGGAGAAAGTTGATTTTTCATAAATTAGAAAGGGAAATAGATAAAAATAACTCAAGGTAAAGCAATACAATTATGATCATACCATACCACTATACTAAGTAAGTATTGTTGAGATGAACAAGGAGAGTTATATAATACAGCATGGTACTTTTTATGTATATTAATATTATGGGATGGGTTAATAGTTAAAGAGACTGTCTAGGCCTAACTTGCGATAGGTTTAGAGGAAGGACGGAAACCAAAGTATGGAAAAACACAGGCATCAGAAGGATCATCTATTATTATTTCTGTCAGCTGTTTCTGAGGGCTCCCCTGTCATGGCCCACCTGGTTCTTTTTGGTTTGAATGTTTGTTTATGCTTTTTTATTTATTAAATTACTTCACATGTCAATCCCAGATCCCTCTCCCTCTCCTCCTCCACTACACCCCAACAATCCCCCTAACTTCCCCTCTCATTCCCCCTCCACTCACCAGGGAGGGTGAGACCCTCCATGGGGTATCTCTAAAGTCTGTAATATCATCCCAGGCAGGGTCTAGGCCCTCCCCCATGTGTCCAGGCTGAGAGAGCATTCCCTCCTTGTGGAATGGGTTCCCAAAGTCACTGACACACCCATTCAGTGGGTCTGGATCCTTCCCATGCTAGCCTCTCAGTCATTAGTCTGGGGTTCATGAGCTCCCCCTTGTTCAGGTCAGCTGTTTCTGTGAGTTTCACCAGCCCAGTTTGAACCCTTTGCTCATCACTCCTCTCTTTCTGCAACTGGGTTCCAGGAGTTCAGTTCAGTATTTAGCTGTGGGTATCTGCCTCTGCTTCCATCAGCCATTGCATGAAGGCTCTAAGATGGCATATAATGTAGTCATCAATCTCCTTATCAGAGATGGTGCCTTTCGACTACTACTTATATTGCCAGTTAGTGTCATCCTTGTAGATCTCTGGAAATCTCACTAATGCCAGATCTCTCCTCAAACCTATGATGGCTCCCTCTATTATGATATCTCTCACCCTGCTCTCCTCTATTCTTCCCCTGACTCAAACTTCCTGCTCTCCTCTTCCTCTTCTCCCCCTCTCTTTCACCCAGCTCTCTCTCCCCTCCCCCCATGCTCCCAATCCTCTCAGGAGTTTCTGTCTCATTCCCCTTTTCCAGAGTAACATGCATATCTCTCTTAGAGTCCTCCCAGTTTCCCAAACTCTCTGGTGGTGGGATTGTAGGCTGGCAATCCCCTGAACCATGCTAAAATTCGTATATGAGTCAGTACATACCATGCTTTTCTTTTGGTGACTGGGTTACCTCACTCAGGATGGTTTCTTCTACTGTCATCCATTTGCCCTCATATTTCAAGGACCCATTGGTTTTTCTTTTATTCTGCTGAGTAGTACACCATTGTGTAAATGTACCATATTTTCTCTATCTTCAGTGTAGGGGCATCTAGGTTGATTCCAGGTTCTGGCTATTACAAATAATGTTGCTATGAACATAGTGGAACAGATGTCCTTATTTTATGAATGTGCATCTTTTGGGTATATGTGTAAGAGTGGAATTCCAAGATCTTGTGGTAAACTGATTCCCATTTCCCTGAGGAATTCCCATACTGATTTCTAAAGTGGTTGTTCCCCTTTTTCCACATCCTCTCCTGCATAAAATGCCATTGGAGTTTTTTGTTTTAACCATTCTGACAGTAGTAAGATGGTATCTCAGAGTTGTTTTGATTTTCATTTCCCTGACGGCTAAGGATGTTGAGCTCTTTCTTAAGTGTCTCTAAGCCATTTTAGACTCCTCTATTGAGAATTCTCTATTTAGTTCTGTACCCTACTTTTTCATCAGATTATTTGGTGTTTTGGGACTAGCTTCTTGAGTTCACAAAAATTAGTTGTCTTTATATATACCAATGATAAATATATGGAAAAACTGTTATGGAAAAATTCCATTTAATGTAACCACTAAGAGAAAAGGAAAATATAACTCCTAGAAATGACCAAGGAAATGAATGATTTCTAACATGGAGACTTTGGAACATGGAAGAAATTGAGAAAGATGCTTGAAAAGTAAAAAAACCCTTCTGTGCTGATATAAAGGAAGAATTAATATTATAAAAATGACTATACTACAAAAAGCAATGTATAGATTCAATAAAATTTCAGATTTTTTTCACAGACAGAGGGAAAAACTGTTTTAAAATATATATAGGAGTATCAAAGGACAACAAAAGCAATTCTGAACACAACAATGGAGGAGGTATCACTGCAACTGGTTTAAAAATATACTAGAGTGAGTATTAAAACAGCATAGCACTTGTCTCAACATAATAGAATGAAGACTCCACATAGGAATATACACAGCTATACCTACCTGCTTTTGACATGGATGACAAAAATATATATTAGAGAAAAATAGCATCTTCAATATGCTAGGAAAGTTGCATGTGAAGAATAAAACTAGATCCCTATCTCTCACCTTGAGCAAAACTGAACACCAATAGACTGAGTCATTCAGCAGAAAACCAGATGCTGTGAATCTGCTGGAGATAAAAGAACTGTACTTCAACATAAGCATCAATAGAAACTTTCTAAATATGACCACAGGAGCACTAGAGAGAGATAACAATTGATAAATTGGACCTAATGACATTTCATTGCTTCTACACAACCATGGAAACTTCGAGTTGAATGAAAGCTCTCCCATAGTATAGAAGAAAGTATCTGCCACATCTACATATACAGAGGATTGGTACCTAGAATGCGTGAATATTTCAAAAACTAATCATCAAGAAAATGAAAAATCCACTTAAATTGGTCTACACAGGAATGATTATAGATGCTAGGAAACACTTTTGAAAATCTTCAGTTTCCATAACTATCAGGGAAATGCAGATCAAAACTGTTTTAAGATTCCATTTCACCTCAGTCAGTGTGACCATCATCCAGAATTACAACAGATGGTGGTGCAGATCTGGTGAAATATGACCCCTCATATGTTGTTGGTGGAAGTATAAATTAGTTTAAGCCAGTTTGGAAATTAGTCTAGAGGTTTTTCTCCAAGTTAGAAAAGATCTAGCTCACGTCCCAGCTCCTGGGCACATATCCAAAGGAGACTCTATCATATTACAGAAATATTAATACCTTCATTTTCATTGCTGATCAATTAAAAATAGCTAGGAAATAGAAGTAGTCCAGATTCTTATCAACTGATAAATAGCAAAAATGTGCTATGTTTACATAATGAAATTTTACTTAGCTTTAAAGAAAAGTGAAGGTGCAAATTATTCAGGCAAGTGGATGGAACTGTAAAAATACTGAAAGAGGCAACATAGACATACAAATGCCACATGTTCTCTCATATGTGGTTCTAAGTCTCAAGCCTTTACTTTTATGTTTTGCTTGGAGCATCTGTGGAACCCAGCAAGTTAGAAATGAACTGCTATATGGAGAGTCCTTAAGGGACTGAGAAATAATGCAGCATGAAAATGGAGAAAAGAATGGTGTAGGAGGAAGTTTCAGTAAGAAAGGAAGTGGAGGATTGGGGAGATGAATATGTGTGTTGGAGGGGTGCTGATTCAACAAAATAAACAGAGCATGAAAACTCCATATGGAAAACTACTATCTTATAACACCTTCCCCAAACAGGCAAGCAAACAAACAAAAAATTCAATGGCAAGGCAAGACAGATGGCTCAATATTTAAGAGTTGCTTGCTGTTCTTGCAGAGGTTCAGGGTTCAGTTCCTAGTACCCACATGGTTAGTCACAACCATCTGTAACTCTGGATCAAGGGAAATCTGCCTCTCTCTTCTAGTCTCTACAGGCAACAGGCAGTTATGTGGTGTATATATACAAATGTAGGCAAAAAACACTCACAAATTAAATGAAAAATAAATCTTAAAAAATAGTCAATGCCAGGTAATAGTTATTTCAGTTTGAATTATTGGTCAGGGAGAGCCCAGAAAACTTCCTGCAAATAATGCAGGCTACTGAAATTGCTATTTGTTACCAACTATAGGTAAAAGGAAAGACTCTACTTCTGAAAACACCACACTTTTGTTTGCAGGACACTGAGAAGTCGATTTGAAATGGCAAGGAAACTACCTCGTGACTGGCTAAGTTTCAAAACGCTGGAAGATTTTACAAAGGCTGTTTGGGAGGAGGCATCAGTGATCATTCATAGTGTTGGGTGTCACATGCTATAATATCAACTTTCCTGGCAAGATGCTCCTATTTGTGCAACAGTGGCACAACTTGGATGGTACAGGCAGTCATTCTCTAATCAGATTTGTTGAACAGGAAGGAATTCACACTTGGTACTATATACCTGTACAAAAGTATTCATAGGCCCTGAGGGTTTCTCCAATATTCATAGGCCATAGGAGTGATTATATTTTTATAGTTTTGCTAAATGGTAACGTTGTCAAACTTCCATCTCAATATCCACATTTATAGCTACAGATGTGCATGCTTCACTTAACTTCATTTTGTTTTGCCGTGGGTAGCAGCGAATGTAATTACTCAGAATTGGTCAAAATGTTGAGAATAACTCACTGTGAGTGTTCAGTCATCATGAAATGAGCCATATATAGGATCTCTACATATATAGCACTACATACACAACATGGAAGAAGGGACAGAGGGAAAGGATGGAGGAAGAGGAGAATATAACAGAAGTGTGACAAAAAATGTGGAACCAAAGGATGAGAAGAAATTCTGTGAAATGCTGACTTTGGGGCATGACATAGCCAATAATCTCATGAACCTGCAGCAGTTATGGCTATATAAAAGCACTACAAAACATCAATGCAGTTAATATACCATTATGGTTGGGAAGTTTCACAAGGTCCCATCCCAATCTGTGTAGTAGACTGATAATAGACAGATATTAAGGGGTATAGAATAATTTTAGGGACCATATGTGACCACTGATAGGTTGCCAATTCTCCAGTAAATGACCCCATACCCAGGTATATATGGACAATGCTAATTGAATTTAATGTGTCACAAAACAAAAAATAAGACATGAAGTTATAAGTAGGATGTGTTCAACAAAGATTCTAAGGGAGGTTAATAGGGACAGTGTGGAGGAAACGAAAACTGAACAATTAGAAGTCAGAAAGAGGTAAAAATAAAGATATATATATCATGTATATATGTATACATGTATACATATGTGTGTATACATATATGCATATCATGAGATAAAAGAAAGGGCATGATCGGACTTTGAGTATTTACTGGTGAATGAAATAAACATATATAAAGGCAGAGCAGCTTTGATGGTCTCAAGGCACAAGAATCATGAATAAAGAAACCTGTTTCTTCCCAAGAACACTCAGTGCTCCTGCTGCTTTGTAGTTTCCAAGGAAGGATCTAGGAAGAAATAGCAAGGCTATGGTTGGTAGTGGAAATTAAGTGGGAAAAGTAGAGCAAACTTACCACATTCCAGAATGGAGATAGATGACCCAACACTTCACTTAGATTTCCTCCTTCTGTTGAATTCAGGAGGTACATAATCTCAGTCTCTTTACTTCCTAATCTCCAACATTTTTAATATAGATAACCACATCAACATGTCTAAGACTTCACGATTTCTTCTCTTACATGAACAATATCATGATCGAGAGATTCAGTAGTTACAATTCATGTTCTCATGTTCTCTTATGTCTTATCCCCGTCTCATGTAAAAGTATGATAATTACAGTATTCAGTTTATATGGTGCATTGGAGGCATCATTTACTTAATTGTGTAGAGCTCTTAAAACAAATGTCAAACATGTTCTCACTGTTTTATAGGGAGTTTTTAGACATTTGAAGCCTAATATTCAGAGTGAACTTTCGGGGGGGGATGGTTTATTATATAAAAAAGGGGACATTCAGTTTCGTATAGATGTTCCCTTTAATTCACACAAGTTGTATAATATTAGAATGTATATACATAGAAGAATATAAGAATATCTGATAGATACTAAATATCTGATTAGACTAATATCTATAATATTATACCTAATATCAGGTATCCTATGAGTATCACTCTTACAGAAAATGTATTGGTATCTTTAAAGATAATAAACAATGTATTCTTCAAAATATATTAAATTGGAAGGGACTAAATTAAGTCAGGACTTTCTACTCCATGTGTAAATTGGAGTACTACTAAATTTTTTACTTACCAATGTGTACTATAATAGATTACGATTTTAATTATTAGATACCATAACACAATTTATTAATAGTCTTGTAGCAGTTAACATGGGAGCCTAAAATGGGAATTCATGGCAATGATGAGGTGTAAAATTAGTGATTAAACATCATTACTCTGAATAGTTTTATCACAAATGCATTTTTGGCTAAATCATTTATATCTAAAAAATTCTAAATTTGAAGATTTGCTGTTTTTTCATTCTTCAATCTAAATTTGAAAAATAATGCAACAAGGAAACAAAAGCATGCTGGGTTTTAACTAAAGCCAATCCATCTTTTATCTAGATTTTATTCCTATGAACTCTTTGTTGAAGAAGTGCATCATTTCTCCTGCCAAGGATTTAGTTCTTCATTTTTCCCATTTCTGTTTCCCACAAAGCCCAACTCACAAAATTCCTTACCACTGCTGGCTCTGGGTAGGCAAGGTCTACAGTTTTCTTGGAGTGACTATGGAGGTAACACCACAGTGATGCTCTCTTATGGAGTAGTTCCTGTAAAGACTTTGAAAGATCAAAGTCCCAAAGGTATCTATCAACAGATTCTTCAAAACACAACCAAGAGATTCTCCAATGCAACAGAGCTACATCATCTATCTGAGATCTTTAGATATAGCCATAAGCATCAATGAGCATTTGAGGACGAGTAGGACTTTCCAGTTTTAGTCCATGAAATAGCAGGGATAATTGTAACAGACAAAAATGCCACACTGATATTTTAAGTTAGTCTCAAGCAGTAGCTTTTATTTCCAAATGAAATAATCTAGGGGGCATCAGAAAAGACTTTTAAGAGCATGAATGCTTTGCAATATTAATCTCTCTAATCTATTATCCTCAAGACTACACAAAGATGATCTGTGATATGGATAATGTATATTTTTAGCATTAAATAATCATTATTTGTTAACACATAATGCTATTTGAACATTACATTTTAAAGTGGAATGGAAAGTAAAAAGCAAAACAATTCGTCAAAAGTGTTGACAAGATTTTTAATTCCTTCTGTTTCCTTTGATATTTTTCTTAAATAGAATATATAAGCAATGCAACCCATGCGTAAACACATCTCAGTTTATGTTTATTCTGCTTTTATTGCACATTTGAAAATTAATAATTCAATGTTCTAATATTAGCTGTCATCTTAGCTGTGATAAAATTAATAATTCATCAAAATGATATCAAACAAATGGGGCCTTTTTGTTCTTGATGAGAAACAATCCCCTTCAGTGTTGAAAAATTACAATGGAAAATTTATTTCTTTTATTTTGGGTCAAATAATATTTAATCCTTTCAGCTATAATGTCAGTGTTTTCATTTTAAATATAGAAATCTGCATATGTCACAACTGATGCTAAGAAACAACCTTCATCTTGTTCCAGAAGGTTTCTTTACCCTTGCTTGTATCTTGGCAGATACATCTTCTTCAGAAAAAAAACACAATAAAAGAATTATATTTTAGAAAAGTTGAATATAAATGAAATGAATTCCCTTTTCGTTCTGGCTGATGTCATCTTCTCCATTTGCAGTCTAGAATCTGCTATCTGCATAAAACAGAAACTATGGTTGCAACAAGCGGACACTGAACAATGTTTCTGAATATATATTTCTCGAATCTATCTGCATTTTAAGTTACAATATATGACAGAAAGGTTTGGAATCTATATTTACTTCTTAATATGACCTTAAGACACGTGCTTCCCAGAGTTTTTAATTAAGTGTATTTTCAGAACAGACATTTGTCTCCTTTTAACTTATAGTGATTGTTCTGGGTTTCCTAGACTTTGAGTAGGAATGATAGTAAAGTCATTAATTTAAATCCTACCCATTTATTTATCACACCGTTTTCTTAGAGGTGTCAATGGCATGAAGAACATTGCAGCTTATATTAAGTCCTGAGTTACCATCTCTTTTCAGGCAGATGTTATGCACTACATTTGTAAAATAGGAGTTTGTTATAAATCAAAGGATGTTAGATGTTTTACTGGAAAATTCTACCTTATGACTTTCAGGTCTCAGTGAATCATGTCACATATTTCTGGGTATGCTAACAGCAATTATGTCCTTGGTGAGTATGAATAACATATGTCACCTGTTTCTTCTCAGTGAGGTAAACTTTCTTTTCATTCTAATTTCTCCAGCATCAATGTTCATTGGTACCATCTGGAACACTCACTCAAATGTGGAGCTCCAAGTCCAGTTTTAGAGATCCTTGCACAAGATGAGCAGTGGAAAACCAAACTTAAAATGTAAAATTATCACCGCAAATATCCCTACACAGTAGTCTGCATATCAGAATCATCTATCACTTGACCAGGCAGTTACAGCAGAGCTTTCAATACTCTTGTGAAATCTGTGCTTAAGAGGCTCTCTCTAGTTCTTGAAAATATTTTTATTTAGATAATAAAATGCTTGCTCTTCCAGGGATGGTATAGGTCTTAAATCCCAGCACTCGGGTGACAGAGGCAGGTAGATCTCTTTGAGTGCAAGGTTAACCTGTTCAAAAGCCAGAACTACACAGTGAAACCCCATATCAAACAAACTAACAAGCAAACAAACCAAAAAAGTTGTCCTGTTTTAGGCCATAATGTAAAGAGCAGGGAATCAGAGAATCATCACCACTCGCTGCATCCAGAACACTTTTAATAAGTCTGTAGAAGGCGCAGTGGTGTTACATTCTAGACTAGTCTAAGCCTCTGAGCTATCAAACACTTGCTTTGTCCTTTCCATTTCTTGCCTCCCTGACTTCTGTGTTACCATCTTACATTCTCTTTCTAAATATACTCATTTGTCTGTTTTTGGGGGGGTTAATGTAGTTAAATGCACATGTCAAAGTTACTAGCATCTACACTAAAGAATAGCTGATTGCCACACCTAAATACTAATAAAAATTTATTCATTTCAGTGAGAATGTGCTATGTGCAAAAGAGTCTGATAAGTATGTCCATGGGAACAAAATAAAAGAGACATATTAATAATGGGAATTTACAGCCTTCTATCTTTTACTCCCATTTTTCACATATTAACTGGAAGTGTCTTCACAGCAACAAATGGGTCCTAAAATGTTTCCCTTCCAGGTAGAGTGCTTTCTATTTCAATAACTCTTTTGATACAAAATTTTATTTAATACTTTTTAAACAACATATTGAGTCAACAGTACATGCTGGGTGCTATATTTTCATGTCTCCTCCAAAACACAAGTTCAGTATAAATGTCTTGCAATAGTTAAGAGCTGGTGGGTCACAATGGTTGTGGGTGCATACGTATGAGCCACAGCATGTGTGCAGATCAGAGGATAACTTTTGATAGTTTGTTGTCTCTTCCTACTATTTGGGTACCAGAAATTGAATTCAAGTTTTGGCAATAAGCACCTTCACTTGGCTGCTTTGCTTTTCTGATCTTCAACTTGAATCTTGAACCCCAATACATGTCTTTGGGTTGTTTGATTATCATGCTACCACAACTAAATGAAAAAGTAATATGCTAGGCCCGAAAAGGCACAGAAGAAGACAATATCCAGTCTTGAGAAGATAATCTAATATAAGAATTAAATAGGTAAATTCTTTATACAAACTGTAATATACATTATCATATAGTTACATGGAAAAATGCTATGCAAGCACAAAAGATGTTCAGCTAATTTAACTTTCACTCTAAATAATCAGTAATGTCTTCATTTCATTGACATCCAATTAATAGAACATTTTGACAGGGCATCCATTCCTACGCAATTCTAATGAATACTACAATAAAATAATATAAAAATTAAAATTCCCTGAGTGTTTTGTTCAACTTTCAACATATATTGATAAAGAGTCTTCTACATGAAAGCCAATTTTCTTGGCAATGAAGCTAACAGATGATGTAAATCATAGATACTGGCCTCAACAAACTTACAGACATGATATAGAGCACAATATAAAAGTGGTGTAAAAGAACAGCTTCACTTGGGGATTCTAGTTCTGACTAATGAAATAAAGAACAGACCTATATCCCTGCCCACATCAATGTAACAAGAGAAGAGAGAATAAATAAGCAATTTAAATTAAAACATCATTTGTTCAACTCTTTTTCTTTAATGTGTGTGTATGACATGGATATAGGGAAGGAGAGAAGGGAGTTGAAGGAGGAAAGGTGGGGAGGGAAGGAGGGAGACCTCAGGGCTGTAAGTGTTACGATGAACATGAGTAGGCCAGAGGTCAAGTTTCAGCAATAAGTTCTTGCTTCCTACTTTTCTGAGACAGGGTCTTTCTTGTTTCTGCTGCCAACTTCATGACAATACTGTTTGTACCTCCCATCTCACCACACAAGTTCTGTGTTTACAGACTCACACCATCCCACCCAGCTTTTTATATGGATTATGGGACTGGAACTCAAGTAGTCTGGCTTGCACAGATAGCATTCTCACCTGCTGGGCCATTTTCCAGGTCCCAAGATAAATTCTCTGATGTCTACAAATTGTCTAAACTGATAATAGTTTTGGACTTATGCTTCCAAAATATCATATATATTGGAAATTACAATTTTCCTCCCATGATTTATTTTATGAAAGTATCTTTCCTATGAAAATTTCTTATCAGCAGATTCTCAGAACACAGTAATATATTAGAATTTTATTTCTTCTTTCTTCTCTTGTTCATCAAGACAAGATGGGTTATAGATCTATTCTCTCTTTCATTATCCATTTCTGTAGAACACAAAAATCTGTTTTCTCATTTCACTGATATCCGTGCAATATGTCAAGTTCTGTTTCATCATGTAATGCTTTCTCAACCCTTAAGTATGTTTCCTCTCCCCATCATAGGTGAGCCAGACATGGAAATTCTAAAACACTTTTTATTTTAATTTTTCTTATACAATTTTCTATTTAAAACTCAGTAAATACTGGACAACTTTCTGCTGTCTGGAGCTGATATGGGGAGGTGAGAATCTAATTAGGAACTACAGAAAACAGCAGCAACAATATCCCTTTAAGTAACTAAAGAGCTGTGTGTCTAGAGAATATGGGGTATCTTAGCATACAAGGAGCTGTTAAGTGAATGATAAATACGTATTCAAGAAATTATTTCTCATTCTGAGAAACAATATTTCAAGAGACACTAGTTTAAAATTTGAACAGAATTCCAAGTTAGTATTCAGTATCCTCCTATTTGTTTCTGTTTTTTTTTCTAAGACAGATAAATAAGAGCTAACATGAAAAAGAATTTTAATAGCTAACAATGCTATATGATTTTCTTCTGGAGACATGAACATTGCATGTCTCCATTATGTATCCTACAATACTGATAACATTACTTAGAGTTATGACTGCTTTATACCTTTAGGGTAAATAATATACAATAATCCTCAAGCCTGACAAGTTAAACTTGCCAAGGAAATCTCCCGACTATAAACTTTCTGATCTGCTTTTTCATCTTTCTACCAACCATGCACATGTATTTAACATTACTTTTTATTCGTATCCAAATCTATTGATTCACAAGATAAATATTGACCTGACCTTGCCTTCACCTCAGTTTATATCTACTTCTTAAGTCAATAAATCTAGAAACTGATCTGACAGCAGTCAATATTAGCTGAATTTTTAAATAACAGCTTTGCTGTAAAGTAATAATTCAGTATTTTATAGTTTCTGACTCAAAGAAATGAAAATGCAATGTAACTCACCAGTTTGTTGGGTAAAACTATTCCTACGTCACCTGGTAGCAAATACAAAACTCTGCCTGGTGCCAAAGAGCATCTCTAATATCCATAGATCTGCTAATCTCAGATCCAAAGAGTCTGAAATATTTTACTATGCTTGCTGATGGCAACTGCACATCAGTGTCCTGCTTAAGTTCTAATTATAATTAAACCATATAATTATTCTTTGGGTGACTGATGCTGTTTTGTTGGTGCGCATTTCCCTCTGGACTTATTTTTACCTGAAGGCATAATAAATAGAGTCAATAGTCATCCTGGACCTTAGAAGTTAAAGGCAAGAACACATTTGTTACTCCATTTATCAGCTTGTTTTGATCTTTTCAAAGTCGAGGAGATATAAAGCTAGGGGTCAAGATTTGCATATATTTAAACTGTGTGTAATGGAAGGAAGCTTAGGGGCTGGTCATAACCAATTCACTGTGTTTCACAATTTATTGCTGTTCTTAAGGCCATAGCACTCATCTTTTACTTACACAGTTTCCCAGTGCTTTTGGGGATAGATGACATATTCATTCTTCAAAACTCCATAATGAAGTATGGCAAAAAGGTTTTCTTTTTAAAACTTCCATTTTCATGTAAGTAGAAAATAACCTGTTTGAAACTCTTGTTTTAAATAACGAATATGTTCTAAAGGAATAATGTTAAATTACACTTAATCTGATAACTATTTAGAAATTAAGGCTACATGTCATAGGAATAGATGATAATGAGCTTAATTAAGAAATCTTATATAGTTCATAAATCTTCATCAGTTAAAAACATCCTACTGTAGGTTATCTCAAAGTTTGTGGTATAGCAGACAGTTACTAATAATCTTACTGAAAATCTTCCATCCATACTAAATGACCACTGAACTACAGAGAAATCATGAAAATTGAGAAAAAAACTACAAAGAAGATATTAATGCATTAGGAAATGCTGACACATGACTGAAAAATATGTTGGAACACTAAAAACCACTCCAACAAATTCTGAATTTTTTAAGGAAAGTGTCATATTTCGTTCATATTCCTGTGTTGCTCTCAATCCAGTCTTATGTCTATACAACAAATATATAGTGATGCCTTTGTCCTTTCCTAATAATCTGTACCATCATTTACCAAATCAGACCTCTAGATTTCAAAGACATGCACAACATACAACTGATGATTGTAAACTTATTGTTATTTGAGTCTATTTTGTCATATATTGTTATAATCAAAGTCATATGGAAACAACATATAGGTAAATGTTGGGACTAAAAGATTATAAATATAATTAATATATGTACTATTTGCCATTTGGTTTTATCTGTATAGCTTATCATGTATTCCATCTCAATGATTTTTTGTCATATACAACTTGGCACCTATCACAGGGATAATTGAACACAAGGCTTACTTGAAAACAGAAGTTATTAAGAAAGACAAAATTTTTGGATTTTAAGATGCAACCAGCAGTAATCAACTGAAATTCTGGTGGGATTATTTGTGATGTTTTATTTATTTTTCATCTGCACTCACATCCAGAAGAGTAAAAATTATTCAAGGAAGCCCTAATCACATTGCTCTGTCCCGTCCACCCTCAGACGTTCATAACCAAAACAGCGAGAAACAGTTATCGCCAGACAAGAAGCATTTGAAATTCAGCAAACTGAACCCTCCTGTTACCTAAGATTGTCTCCATTTTTCATACGTAGTTTTGGTTAGCAGGGAGGGCGGCTTACAGTATCTCTCATTTGTGTAAGTGAAAAATAACTATGTTTTTATTACTTAAAATATTACAAAAAGGGACAATATGCTAAAAATATGCAGTGAACAAATATCATCTGTACAGACTGGAAGAGAACCTTCATAAATTAACCTTATTAGTGCATTACTGTAAGCGAATGCCAAAAAAGCTCCTAATTTGCATTAAGATAGATTTTTCAGGTTGGCTGCATGATTTAATTAAAGAAAAGATTAAGAATCATTAAACAAGCTGCTCTACCTTGCAATAACAGAATTCATATCTGATTCAGGTTAACGAAAACACAGATGGTGATTCAGTAACTGTTGAGTTGCTGTAACAGAATGAAAATGATCCCATTAGTTCTCTGGAAATGTGAGGGAATTTGGAAATTAGTATGCAGATACATTGTATGGTGCTAGACAGCTTGGTCTGCTCGGATCATCGCTGATTATACTTTGTTTGGGTTGGCAACACTGAACTTAATAAATGAAAAAATGTTCCAGTATACCACAGTTGGAAACTGTTCAAGGTTGAAATAGGTGTGCAGGCTTTCAAAAGGAGAGAGTTAAGTAAACAAATGTCAATCAATGCAAAGCTAGCTATTTTTTTTCTTTAAAGAATATGTCTGCTCTTGAAAAGCAAGTGTCATAAAAACGGAAGGCCTTTACTGGATACATATGTCTGCGTGGTATTTATTATCACAAAAGCATTTTAAATGCATAGTATCAGTTGGAGGGAGATGTGTAAGCATTTTAATAGTTTTCTTTCTGGCACAAATAGAAAAACTCAGTCGCTGTGAGGATTACTATATTTTTCACAAAAGAAATCAATATAATTCTGATGGAAAATGTTATGACAGGATAAAAAAAAGTGTAAGTATAATGGCTACTGAAAGTTTAAAGGTGTCAAAGAAGAACCACAAAGTAATCCTCAAGGAGCCTTCTGGGAAAGAACAACTTAGAAAAAGTGGCATAGTTAATCATGGCAGCTGACAGAAATAACCAGTGCATTGAGGCTCAACTGTACCAGCAGCCTCCATTTTTCACACCTGGTTCATGCCATCAGTCTATGTACTCAGCATCTTACCCTTCTGAATGCATCTCAGGAGAGGGCAAAAGACACAAATGGTCAGAAGACCTCAACAGCAGGAAGCAAAAGACCGCTTTCTATTAACACGCCATGGCAAGGCAGATAGTGCAAGTTAAAGTCTAATTTGATCATGTACTCTTTCCAGTTACTAACTGAAAGGCCAGACATCAAACTTGTCTGGTGATTTGCAATAAAAATGGAAGTTAAACAATTGAGATTGCAACATTCCCTGTTGATATACGCAATAATCTTTCCAGAACACTGTATCAAGGAATTCTTCTTGGACAGTACACACTACCAATGTGATGATATTATCTCCTTGAGAACATTCCGTTTTCAGGATCACCATCAACCAGCTTTAAGCAGATGCCTTTTCTCTACAATTATTCATTTTATTAAATCATTTAAAAGTTGATTTATATCACCATTTTCCTAAAATTTACATACTAAGAATTCTATTCTACAATGCACAATAACTTCAATACTGGCAACATTTGGAAGTTGATTTCATAAATATGAGCATTATAGTCACAAATCGTTATTCCACAGTCTGGGGTAACAAGGCCCTTGTGTGGCATTCAAGCCAGCTCTCTAATGAAGTTATACTATAAAGAACAAATATCACAAAAGACTTTCTGTGCAGTGCACGATACAAAGTCAGCATTTAGGCTAATGGACGGTTGGTAGAACTCCTCTCCTCTAAATGCAACTTTAACCAGTTTTAAACTTTATTGTTTCAAAAGATGTGGCTATGATTTCTTGAGGAACTATATTAAGAAAGATCACGAGGTACTAGTAAAGTGGTTAATAGAGAGGATGAACACACAGACATTGTTTAAAATAAAATAAATCTTTTAAAAATATCATGACACGCAGAGTGGTGGTGGTGCACGCCTTTAATCCCAGCACTTGGGAGGCAGAGGCAGGTGGATCTCTGAGTTCGAGGTCAGCCTGCTCTACTTAGCAAGTTCCAGGACAGCTTCCAAAACAATACAGAGAAACCCAATCTCGAGAAAAAAATAAAAATGCCATGACATGTTTTGAGAACATGACTTGGACATAGAACATTTGGTGCTATCTTAACATAGGATGCTTAAGAAGGAATACAGTATGACAGCATAGTGTATTTGTTGTAACTTTAAGGGAATGCACTTTCACCCTGATAATGCTTTAGTTACATTTTCACAGTGTTAGTTAAATGTGAGTATTCGGTCCCCTATCTCCACTGTAATTTATTTCAACTAGGCTTTCATGTCACATGCCAGATTTATTCAGTACCATCATGTCTATGCAAATACAGAAAGACTTTGAGCCAATGAAATAGAGATTTTTTTGGAAAAAATATCAACACAGCTATATTTTTATGCTATTTAAAATTACTTGACCTGTTTCCGCCACAGAAACTATGCTGTAGCAAAATGGGTAGTTTCTTCTTTATTGTTGAGAATGTTGTTTATGATATAATATTTTCACTGTAATGTCTTGAAGAGAAGTTGATTTGCAAAGCTAGAGAAAGAAGACATAAGAAAGAAGTAGTAGGTACCTTTGTTTTATTGTAACCTTTATCATAAAATTATTTATTGTAAAATGTTAATTCCTATGGATTAATATATTCTATAAAATTGAGCAAATCTCTACCCATATTTTAGGTGAACACTCCTACATACATACTTAGGCAAACAGATAATAATATATGTCAAACTTTATAAAGTTATATTTTATAAGATCAATAAAATTAAATAGATTAGCATATAAATACACTTAAATGTAAGCGGAAAATAATGGAAGATTATAATTACTGGAGATAGTACACCAATTAGCCATGTCTCATAACATATACTATCAATATCACATATGTTTCATTATTTGTCTATGTACCATTTCCTGTTAGTACTTTCATTTCATATATCATGTTGATATTTAACAAACTTGTCAGTGTTACCTAGAACTTGAACACAGAGCCTTTGATGCTAAATTATTTCCCTTCAATCATGTTAAGCCTATCCAGTACAATTGTTTCAATCCTATGTATAGTTATTATAAAGATATATTATATAAGCTAGAAGCAAATCTGTCTGCCATATAGTGTATCAGTTTGATCTTGGGTGGCTTTGCCATATTCTTTAACTTCTTTTATGCCATATAATTTACTTTCCAACACTCTAACTCTTACAGTTTTCCACCAGGCTCATTCATAATATATTCATGTGTTTCAAAGGGATAATTTAGATGTGCTGTTTAGGCCTGTATGTTTATTCCCAGTATTTTGACCAGTTTTAAGTATCTGCATTAACTGTCACTTGCTGGAAAATTATTTTTCTTACAGTATCACTGATCAATACATCTAAACATAAACATTATATTTGGAAGACACTTTCACTACATGTCCTGTGATGGCTAGTTTTATGTCAACTTAGCATAAGCTAGAGTCATGTACAAGGAGAAAATGTCAGTTGAGAAAATGCTCCCTTAAGATCCATCTGTTAGGGCTCTTAGTTAGTGAATGATGGGGAAGAACCCAGCACATTTTGAGTGAAGACACCTCTAGACTTGTTCTGGGTTCTATAAGAAAGAAGGCTGAGAAAGCCAGTAAACAGTGCCTTTCTGTAGCTTCTGCATCAGTTCCTGCCTTCAGGTTCCTGCCCTACTTGTTGAGTTCCTGTCCTGACCTACCCTTCAATGATAAAAAGTAATCTTGAAGCATAATCCAAATAGACTCTTTCCTCCCTGAGTTGTTTTTGGTCATGGTGTTTCATCACAGCAATAGTAACCTTGATTAAGACATGTATATTTGTCAAAATATTAGTAGTAAGTTCCCCTCTATGAGTCCTAGCCATAGATATTTGACCAGTTTACAGAACCAGACATATATTCTCTATCATAAAAACAGACCACAAGTCCAATAAGAAAGTAGTCTTTTACATCTCAGCCAAGCCCTATTTCATAAGCAGGCATATCTTTGTGTCACAGGCTGATAAGGCAGCAGGCATAGTGTACAAAGAGGTAAGGCTGCTTATAACTTTTCTTCCCTTCAATAGCCTGTACAGCTCCTTCCAGCACCATGAGAGCTGACTAGCAGCAGACAGCTTCTGGATCAGTTCCAGCTCCACTTCTCTGTGAAGTATTGTCCTGTACACAAATATGTAGTCTTTAGCAATAAGGCCTTCCCATAGAGTTCTGGTGAGTGACAAGGAACAAAAGAAATGCTGTGTATTGTTTTAGGAGTTATGGGACCTTTCTGCACAATAACTAGTAAAAAGTAGCTATCACTGGGACTTTTCTTTTAAAAACCTCTGGCTTCTGGAACCATATTGTCCAACCATATAAGACACTCCTATTCAAAATATTTTTATTTGATTATATCTTCTAGTTGCTCTCTAAATTAGTAGGTTTCTTTTTGTCTTTTTCAAACATACTTAGTTTTGAATAACCCTTTCCTTCTTTTCTGCCTTCTTTCCTCACTACCCCTATTCTCATATTTACTTGCTTCAGAACCAATGTGCTGTGGAATGTGTGTGTTTACAATGTGCTTCTCTGGGTGACTATTTCCACGATGGAGTTTCCTAGTATGTTGATAAGAGTTTGCTAGCACAAACATATACAGAGATCCAGGATTCTACAGAACTGGCCACTAAGCTTGCCTACCTTGAAGAAATTTTAACCTACCTCTTGTGAAAATTACAGATAACTAACTTTTTATTGTATTATTATTCACATGCTCCTCCGGATCTAAGGTCACTTGGGTCCTCTGCAACAGGGGTGTGTGCTCTTACCTGCTGAATACTCTCTTAATCTCACGTTGCTTTTTAAAGTGGTAAAGGATTTCTGGAAGAAAGAGACTCTGACTTTAAAACTGCCTGAAAATTGTACAGGGAGCACCAGGATGCAGCTTCCATAATGCGTGAACCGAGCTGGGATGGATCATAACTATTCATCCATGATGCTGTGGGCTTGTGGCCATTTTGCTTCCTTTATGTCCTCTTCTTTGGAAGTGAGTCCTGGACCACACTCCTATAAGTAACTTAAGCTTACTGGTTCATTAAAGGAGAGTTGGATGGAGTCATACATGGCTTTGACATAATGTGATGTTCTAACAAAGGTGAATAGATACCCATTTGTATCTCCGCAGGAATAGTCACACAACTTAGAATCTTCCTGTGCAGTCAAAGCAATCCTCCTACTTTCTGCCTCCCAAGTGCTGGGATTCCAGAGCTGTAATATGAAAGACCTCATTCAAAGAGTTTAAGCTGAACTAAGCAAAACATAGTCCCTACTCAATAAATAAAATTAATTAATTAACATAAATTAAAGAAAACCAAGTCAGACTTTGCATTATTATTACCTTGTTTTTGGAACTGTGGCATGCACAAACTCAAAAGCATATATTTATGTGATACAATTAAATCATTCTTACAAAAAGAATTTAAAACAAGATTGCTAAAGTTTTTTGAAACAAGCAAAGTTATTTTGTGACTGTTCTCTTATGAACCCGATGATCTGATTTCTGCATTTCGTCTTCATAACTAGTATGGAAGGAAACTTTTAGTTACATGATCAGATCAGAAAATAGAAAGAACAATATCAAAGCAAAACCACAAATGACAATTTCGAAACCCAGAAGGCTGGAAGTCAGTGTCACACAAGTGTGGAATAGCCTTTATAGTCCACATCATTGTATGTACAGATGGGTTATATTTAGGAATATATATGTATATACATATACATTCTTACATGAAGTAGCAATTAGTGTAAAATACTTTATAACGTTGACAGAGACCAATGGTTTAGAGGGAGAAAGGGTAAGGGATAAATATTGTAATTATGTTACAATCTCAAAAGAGGAAAGAAAAAGCAATAAATAATATATGCATAAAAGTACCAATGAAACTTGTTGTTATATATAATTAATACATTCTAATATAAAAACATCATAAAAAAACAAATTTCACACCCAGAACTTAGTTATCTGAATCTTGAAAACATATGTGCTTTGAAATTCAAAACATAGTAAGAGTACAAAATAAAAATATCATTTTATTTTAAGGAGGGTATTGCCATGAAGCCAAGACGGGCCTGGAACCCACAACCAACTTCCTGAGGTTACCAAGTGCTGGGGCTATGTCTATTCAGTGTTTTCATTTTTATCAGATGCTTGGCTGAGATTATGTTTATCTCAGAAGTTGGGTCTAGTGTTATATTTCATACCTAGTGAAAAGAGTTATTTAAATGGTATCTTCCCTTTTGGAATATCATATTTGTGGCTGATAAAATGAAGAAAACTGTTGGCCAGGGAAGAGCTCTGTCTATTTAATGCTTACACTCATCTCTGACTGGGAAAAAACAAAATATAATCCATGCCATTATTGAATCTGTAATTCTAAAATGAGTAGGTAGGAAAAGAACTATTCCTACATACCAGATGTGGGTTGCATAGGGAAGAGAGCCCCCTTATGGATTTGGATTGCTGCTGAAGAAGACTTCCCAATAATGAAGTGGATTCCAACAGAAGGTTGAGAAGAATGAGCACGGGAAAGTTAGGAGCAGAAAGGAGGAGGAGCAACGAAAATATAATACAATTTATAGGCCATGGAGTTTTGGTAAACCAACACTGAAGAACAGGAAGAATTCATGAAAGTCCTCCCCAAACATTGTAGTGGAATCTTGCCTTGCCAGTGAATTTGTAGTAAAGGCCACATCTTTTGGGCATGGGCTTAGGTGTAGACATGACCCTTTTACGGTAGAGGAACTGTGGGTGTACACTCACTTAGGTCTCAGAGAACACTGGGAGAGCAGAGACTGCATCTTCTGGAGCAGGAAGACCGTGAAGATTATTTACTCTTATCTGTGTAAGTTGTTCCCCAATAAAACACCTATTTATCATTTATCTTGGGTGTGGTGAAGTCATTTAAACCCCACCTTCAAAACTCAAGGCAGACACTTTATAGCCAGAAGACACTGTTATTCAGGACATAGGATCATAATCTTTCCCTACAATAATTTGCCTTTGAACCTTTAGAAATGAGTGTGCTGGAGATGAAGGGCAATCCAAAAACAAGTCCATCGTACCCAATCTTCTCTTGCCAGGCATAGGCCTTGGCTGGGAAGAAACAGAAATATTTAATGCTAGATCAAGTCAGGAATCAGCACTGTTGCTCAGAATGAAAGTTTTGTTGTCTAAGTATATAAGTTAATGTTACAGTGAAAGCTTAGAAGGAAATGTACCTAATAGAAATCTATCTAGGGAAAGGAAACATTTTTTTCCTCTGACTAAATAAGTTTTAAAAGAACAATGGCAATCAGAAATAAATTTTAACTTTTTATGTCCCAAGAATTTTGCAGAAGCCTTTAAGTGTCCACTAATGCTGATACTTAGCATACAAATGAATACATACACATCAAGTTTATTAACCAAATAATACCAAAAGGCTGTAAACTATTCCCAAAATTATTCAATCAGCATTGAAATGAGACTGAACACCTGTTTTCATTTCCCTATACTCTTTTAGCTGTTGGGAATTGATACATGTAGAGAACATTTCATTTTAATTATAGCAATACTTCTGAACCAGAATGATTTTTGTGCCCAAGAAATATTTGACAATACATGAAATTATTTTGGTCATTACCAAAAATGGTAACTGGGTGTCTTGCTTATATGTAATGAGTAGATACAAGGGTTATTCAGAAACATCCCAGGGTATATAAATGGTTTAGCTTCTTCATAATGAAGATTAGCCCCCAATGCCCATGGTTTTATCATCTAGAAATTCTGAGGTAAAAGAATATTTGGAAAATTATTGTAAGTGTGAGAGAAAGTGGATTAAAGGCACCAAACATACCTTGAAGATTTTAAACTCTAGACCTGGCAGTCCACAGAATTCTATCCCAGCTCTGGCTCTTTGTAGGTTACACACCATAGTATTTCCTCCTCTACCTGACAAGTTCTTGAACTATTCAAATACTTAGTTCATGTTTGTCCATAACTCTTTCTTCACCTCTTACAGAGTTATTTTTCAGCTCTTAAACCAGTCCTGCGAAAATGACTACCTGGACAGATATCCAAAAGTCCCTCCCTTCATCTTTTAGGTAGTCATAAGCAAGTAGAGCTACTTGTCTGTAAGGTTAGCTCTGACCTACAGTAACTGGGCAGTATAGTTGATGAAACTGCTGGAGTACCCACATTATATTTGCACAATAATGGAAGCTTGGTTGAGTTGAGTATGTAGTTTAAAAATTGACAGCCACTCTTTGATTTAGAGAAAATCAGAATCTGAAAAATATGGAGGGAGCTGACATCAGTGTTAATCCCAACTAGTTCCGGACCTTAGATAAAATTTCCTAGAACACTCTCTGTTTACCCTTCATTTACATTATTATTCACAGAGAAAAATATGCACCTTCTACTGAAGCATATAATTTTATTAAGAAATTTATGACATGAAAAGAAATCAAACCATTTAATGTCTAAGGGGCTATTTCTACACAGGGGAGAAATGCCTTCTATGTGAAATTTATTTGAGAAGATACAATGCAATGGAAACATCTCTTTAATTCTTTAAGGAAACAAATCAATGTTAGACTAACTGAGCATAATCAAAACCAGTAACTGGATAAAACAAATGTATAGACCCACAATGTAAATGTTGCCTGTATTTCGTGTCAGTCCAAATATAATATGATCATTTTATTCATATCTCTTCTTCTACCATCACTTTTTTCAACTGTATTTCAAAATGCCTTAAATTCCTAACTGTAATATGCCTATATGATGTGTCTTGATTTGCTAAAATTTCACATGTATCTTAGGCTTACAGGGCAGAGCTACTGGTGCGTGTGTGTGTGTGTGTGTGTGTGTGTGTGTGTATGCCCCAAACTTTTGTTTGTCCCAAATGTGTTCTGTTAGTCTGTGGCAGAGGTATCTTAGAGTGCTACTGACTAACACAACTTCTGGCAGGTCCCACATTATACAGAGAAATTCAGCAGGAGTTATTACGAAAAAAATTATCTCTCACCCTTGGAGGTTTGCCCTTCTTGATAAAGTTTGAAAGAAATACACAGAAAGTCACACTTATATCCTCACAGCTGACCAGACTGTGAATACAACACAACATCTGGAGAGGCAAGTCCATGGGCACTTTTGAGTAACAGTCTGGAAGGGATATATTAGAGAGATAGAAGTAAAAAGTATTTGCCTACAAAACCCATTCTGATTAAGAGCCATAACACACAGCCCTTAAAACTGCCAGTGTTATCCAGTTGCTGGAGCCCTGTAAGATAATATGCTTGGGTTTAAAATGCAGAACGCACCTTTCTGGTGCCTTTATTCCACTGTGCCTTGGGAAGAGGAGAACTTTTGTAAACATTCATTTATCTTAATAAGATTGTGCTTTCATAAAAACCCCATTAATTCTGTGATAAGTTTAGAGGAGACCTAAGGGTAAAGCTAGCAGATAAACTAAAATGCACTATCATCTCTTTCCCACAATACCCTTTTCTCACTCAGGAAGGAAATTTAAAAGCATAGCCTCTGTGATATATCTCAAGAGTAACAAAAAATGCTAGACTGCAATATTGTGACCAAGGACAACAGTAGAGTATGGTGTGGCTCATACTATTGCTGAGCAGATGTATTTCCCTCACCTTACTAAGGAAGAGTACTAGAAAACATAAGTGAGAAAATGTGAAGAAAACTACCCAAATGAGAGAAGAACCGGTTGGAAACTCAGATGCTGCCTATGAAAATGAGTAAAGAAAAGATATTGAGAGGTAGGAGGGTTTCTAAGATAAGGTAGAACCACTGTCACTCTTGGAGTGGGGAGAGTAGGGATAATACTGAATGAAGCTAAATACCTTAGGTAATAAAATAGAGCTTAATAAAATTTAATGTAAAAACAAATATGATAGTGTCTTCAGAAAGAGCAAATCTGAATAAATGTAGTAAGTTCCAGTATCATATGATTGGCTCTTTCCTGGCCACTGATATGTTTCTGGTTAAAACATTCTTTTCTGGAGCTCTGGTACAGCCTACTTCCTTCATCTACAGCACTGCATGCCATGCTTGTCTGCTGGTCTACTTCCATGAACAAGGAAGCCAAAGGAATGAACAAATGTCTATGAGTTCATGATAGAGGAAATGATATTAAGTTTACAAGAGGTAGTAGGGGATTCAAGTTCTAGATCATTGCTCTGACACCCTTAACAACTGGGAAGTCAACAACCACGGAAAAGAGCAGAATCCACAACTTCTAGCCAGTATAGCACACTTCCGGTAGAGTTTTCTTCTATGCCTTTCATCCTGCTGCTAACCTGGCTAAACATAGATAACTGTTCCCAATTCCCCCAGAATATGAGGAAAAGCAGATCACAGTTCTGTAGTCCTCAGAGGAATACAACAAATCTTTAAAAAGCTGAGAAGGAAAGGTGCTTCTAAGAATCTATACCTAGATTATGGCAGAACTATCTGAAATTTTAAGTGAAAAAACCAACATTAGGATAAATTAAAGAAAATAGAAGGAAATGCAAAAAACAAAATTGAAACCTGAACAGAGCATGCAGAAAACGTTTGGTGACTATACTCTATAAAGTGGGGGAAAAAAGAACAGAGAAAAATATTATTTCCTATGATTCATAGTAAACAACACTTTAAACTGCCAAAAAAATAATACCAATTGATGGGAGATGTCATTCTTTAAATCTGTCTCTCATATTGGTTGTTGAATAAAGCACTGTTGGCCAATAGGGAAGCAAGATAGGTGGGATTAGGAATCAAGCAGGATTCTGGGAAAGAGAGGGAGGCAGACACCATGTAGGCCGCCAGAGGATTAAGAGGTCCGGACCCTTGTCTCTGGTAAGAGAAATACTTAGATTAACAATTATAGGTTAAATACTTAAGTTAGAGCTTGCCAGTAAGAAACCAAACAAACAGCCAACAGCTTCCTAATTAATATAGTGTCTTGTGTATTATTTGGGGGTTCAGACAGCATAGCAGGGCCCAGGCAACTGGCGGGGAAAACTAACACTCTACACCCAATGATGAGTAACTTGAGTAAGAGGGAATAGTAGCAAATAAATGAGCAAACATGACATTCATAGGCAAAAGGTACAGAATCTGAGAGGTGACGTGACTAACAGAATTTAAGAAAAAGGAAATACAGGGATAACACTGTGTAAGGAACATGAAGAGTACCAAATCCACACCAGAAAGCACAGCTACTGTTGATAGACCACAAATGAGCCAGGAACTACTCAAATGGGGTTTCTCCTAAGTAAGGTTTTGAAAAACTAGTAGTTAGGACAAGCCAATCTAGGCAAACGAAAGTCATGGTAACTTCAGAGCAAAAGTAACTGTAGTCTCCTTTATGTATCTTTTGTAAATAACATTTATCTAAAAAAATCTGACATTAAATCATCTCTGGAGAGATAGGTCAAGTCAGGTAACCAAGACAACTGCATTATACCTAATGGTTGATTATCACATCCTAACCATAATTCACTGTTGTCTGATTTTCTTTGGACTAACAGCTCCCAGATAATGAAAGGAAGAGTTCTTATTAAGTACGAAAGCTTGGCCTTAGCTTAAGCTTGTTTCCAACCAGCTCTTAAAATGTAAATTAACCCATTTATATTAATCTACATTTCACCATATAGCTGGATACCTCTACTCCATCCTGTATGTCAGACTTTGTGCCCCCCGGCCCAGATGTGTTTTGTTGGCAAATTTCTGCCTCCCTTCTTCCCAGGGTTTCTATTTATGCTCAGAAGTCCTGCCTATCCTCTCCTGCCTAACTATTGACTGTTTAGCTCTTTATGAAAGCAATCAGAAGATGTCTTGGCAGAGAAACATCTTCACAGTGTACAAAAAGATTATCCCACAGCAACTGAGGGAACTCCCTGTGAAGGAGACTTGGTCTCAGGCCCAATATGGAAGAGAAAAGACAAAACAGTTCCCTAATATAGTTTGCCTTCTCATTAACTTAGTGTCAGACATAGGAGGGCAATGTGTACAGGATCAGAGAATATTAAATGCAGGCCTAATACTATTTAAATATAACATGAAAGAACACACTTTCTAAACCATGAAAATGCTCAGGAAATACAGACACAAGCTTCTTTTAGTTCCATTCAAATAAAAAGCAACACCAAATAATTAACTCAGGAATAAAGAGCCTATTGTAAAAGAAAAAGAAAAAATATGAAGAGCAATCTTTCAATAACTCTAAACTAATTGTGAAAATTATTCTATCATGAACTGAAACAAAATTATTGTCAATT
Source organism: Mesocricetus auratus (assembly GCF_017639785.1). Lineage (NCBI taxonomy): Eukaryota > Metazoa > Chordata > Mammalia > Rodentia > Cricetidae > Mesocricetus > Mesocricetus auratus. Next base: position 15,561,816 of record NW_024429189.1, on the reverse strand, counting down.
TCACCTTATACTATTGTTTCTGATTTAGAAAAAATCAATCAACTAAAAGAAACAGACACCAAAAAAATCACCATTTGTTTACTCAGTAATAGCAGTTTTAAAATATTGACCATAGCTGTGTAGATTTCATAACTTCTTCCTTAAATTGAGTAGGATATTTCATAACTAGTTTATCTAGAAAGTGTGAAATGTGTTTCAGGTTTATCTTATTCAATAAAAACTAAATGTTCAGACTAATTTTTCCTACTTTTAAAAATTGCTGCTGTTATATTCCATCTGCCTATTCTTATGAATTTGGAGCAATGTTAACTTTCATGCAATAATAGCTACTTTTAAGTAATGTGGTTTGAATTTGTTATTTTCATGCTTGTGTTTGGTCCTTTTCATCTCTAAAATAATTATTGAAAAATGAATACAAGTTTAAAATGGTGATATTTTAAATTTTAGAAGTTATGTTTAGGTGTTTGTTTTGCTTCCTTCTTATTTTTTTATATATTTATTTTAATTGTATATATGTATGTGTCTCTGTGTCTGTCTTTGTGTCTATGCACATGAGTGTGTCAGTACCCAAGGAAGCCAAAAGGAGTCTGGTACCCTGGTGCTGCAGTAACAGGCAGTCGTAAGCTGTCCAACAAAGGCTATAGAAATCGAACTGTGGTACTCCAGAAGAACAGGAAGAAATTTAAATCTCTGAGTCATATATCTGACTCCTCAGATTTACTTTTTTCCCTTTTTTTATTTAAATTAGAAACAAGCTAGTTTTACATATAAATCCCAGTTCCCTGTCCATCCCCTCTGCCTCTGACCACTATCAACCCAACTGATATCCTGTCCTCTTTCTGCTTCCAAGGATGATGAGGTCCTCCATGAAGGATCTTCAGTCTGTTCTATCATATGGCACCCTCCCCTGAATGTTTAGGCTGAGAGAGTATCCCTCTATGTAGAGTGGGCTCCCGAAGTCATGGAATAGGGATAAATAATGATCCACTACCAGAGGCCCCGTATTTTAATGAGACCTCCAAACTGACATCCACTTTCAGGGGGTCTGAAACAGTCCTATACTGGCTTCCCAGGTATAAGTCTGGGGACTATGAGCTCCCCCTTGTTCAGGTCAGCTGTTTCTGTTGGTTTCTCCAGCCTAGTCTTGACCCCTTTGCTCATCACTCCCCCCTCTCTCTGCAACTGGATTCCAGGAGTTCAATTCAGTTCAGTGTTTAACTGTGGGTGTCTGCTTCTGCTTCCATCAGCTACAAAATGGTTTCTTCTAGTGTCGTCCATCCATTTGCCTGTGAATTTCAAGATTCCATTGTTTTTTTTTTCTGAGAAGTACTCCATTATGTAAATGTACCACATTTTCTCTATCCATTTTTCAGTGGAGGGGCATCTAGGTTGCTTCCAGGTTCTGGCTGTTACAAATAATGCTGCTATGAACATGACTGAACAGATGTCCTTGTACGAATGTGTGTCTTTTGGATATATGCCTAGGAGTGGATTACTGGATTGAGTCCATTTTCTTGAGGAACAGCCATACTGATTTCCAAAGTGGCTATACGCATTTTCACTCCCATCAGCAGTGGAGGAGTGTTCCCCTTTCTCCAGATCCTCTTCAGCATAAATTGTCATTTATGTTTCTGATTTTACCATTTTGACAAGAAGAAGATGGTATCTCAGAGTTGTTTTGATTTTCTTTTTCCTGATGGCTAAGGATATTGAGCATTTTTTGTGTGTCTTTCAGCAACTTTAGATTTCTCTAGTGAGGATTCTCTATTTAGTTCTGTACACCACTATTTAATTGGGCTATTTGATGTTTTGGTACTAGCTTCTTGAGTCTTTGTAAATTTTGCAGATCAGATGTGGGTTTGGTGAAGATCTTTTCCCATTCTGTGGCCAGCTGTTTTGTCTTGTTGACTATCCTTTGCCTTACAGAAGCTTCTCAGCTTCAGGAGGTCCAATTTATTAATTGTCCATCTCAGTGTCTGTTCTACTGGTTATATGTTCAGGAAGCAGTCTCCCGCACCAATTCATTTTAGGGTAACACCTACATTCTGCTCTAAGGGGTTTATGGCTACCTGATTTATTTTGAGGTCTTTGGATCCATTGGGATTTAAGTTTAGTGCATGGACTTCAGTCTTCCACATGCCAGCATCCAGTTATGCCAGCACCATTTGTTGGAGATGTTTTCTTTTTTCCATTGTATAATTTTAGCTTCTTTGTCAAAAATCAAGTGTTTGTAGGTGTGTGGGTTAATATCAGGGTTTTCAGTTTAATTCCATTGGTCATCCTGTCTATTTTTTGTCCCAATACCTAGGACTATAACACTATAATAGACCTTGAAGTCTGGGATGGTGATTCTTCTGGACACTCCTATTTGTACAGGGTTGTTTTGGCTATCCAGGGTCATTTCTTTTTCCACTTAAAGTTGAAAATTGTCCTTTCCAGGTCTGTGAAAATTGTGCTGGAAGTTTCATGGGGATTGCATTGAATCTGTAGACTGATTTTTGCAAGATTGCCATTTTTTAATATGTTGATCCTACCTATCTATGAGCACCGGAGATCTTTCCATTTTCTTGTATCTTCTTTAATTTTTTCTTTAAAGACTCTAAGTTCTTGCTATACAGATATTTCACTTATTTGGTTAGCATTATCCTAGGTTATTTTGGTTACTTATGGCAATTGTAAGGGGCAATGTTTCTCTGATTTCTTATCCAATCCAATTATCTTCTGAATATAGTAGAGCCACTGATTTTTTTGTATTAATCTTGTATGCTGATCTTTTGCGGAAGGTGTTTATCAACTGTAGGAGTTCCCTGGTAGAGTTTCAGGAAACTTATGTAAACTATCATATCATCTGCAAAGAGTGAAAGTGTGACTTCTTTTCCAATTTGTATACTCTTTTGCTGTCTTATTCGTCTAGCTAGAACTTCAAGGACAATATTGAAGAAATATGGAGATAGTGGCCAGCGTTGTCTCGATCCAGATTTTGAAGGAATCACATTTAGTTTCTCTCCATTTAGTTTGAAATTGGCTGTTGGTTTGCTCTGTATTGCTTTTATTATGTTTAGGTATGCTCCTGTTATCCCTGTTCTATCCAAGACCTTTATCATGAAGGGGTGTTAGATTTTGTCAAAGTTTTTTTCAGTATCTACTGAGGTGATCATGTGATTTTTCTTTCTCAGTTTGTTTATATGGTGGATTACATAGATGAATTTTCATATATTGTACCATCTCTGTATCCCTGGGATGAAGCCTAGATAGTTGATCATGGTGGATGACTCTTTTGATATGTTCTTGGATGGGATTTGCCAGTATTTTATTGAGTATTTTTGCATCAATGTTCATGAGGATACTGGTCTGTAGTTCTCTTTCTTAACTATGTCTTTGTGTGGTTTGGGTACCAAGGTTATTGAAGCCTGGTAAAAGAGTTTAGCGATGACTGTTTTCTTCTATTGTGTAGAATATTTTGAGGAGCATTGGTATTAGTTGTTCTTTGAATTTCTGGTAGAATTCTGCACTATCTGGGCCTGGGCTTTTTTTGGTTGGGAGAATTTGATAACTCCTATTTCATTAGGGGGTCATAGGTTTGATTAAATTGCTTATCTGTTCTTGATTTAATTTTGGTAAGTGATATCTTTCCATAAATTTGTTCATTTCCTTTAGACTTTTTAATTTTGTGGAGTACAGGTTTTCAAATCATGACCTGATAATTCTGTGGATTTCCTCAGTGTCCATTTTATGTCCCACTTTTCATTTCTGATTTTGTTAATTTTCATGTTCACTCTATGCTGTTGGGTAAGTTTGGATAAAGGTTGTCTTGTTGATTTTCTCAAATAACCAACTCTTTGTTTCATAGTTTTCATAGTTTCTCCATTTGATTATTTCCTGGCATCTACTTCAGGATTAATTTGTTCCTTTTTGTTTTAGAGCTTTCTGTTGTACTGTTAACTCTCTAGTGTGACTCTTTCCAGTTTCTTCATGTGAGCACTTAATGCTATGAACTTTCCTCTTATTAGTGCTTTCAAGGTGCCCCATAAGTTTGGGTATGTTGTATCTCCATTCACATTGAATTCTAGGAGTCTTTAACATCTTTTTGTATTTCTTCCCTGACCCAGGAATGGTGCAGTTGTGCAGTGTTTAATTTCCTTGAGTTTGTAAGTTTTCTGCAATTTGTGTTGTTGTTGAATTCTATCTTTAAAGCATGGTGGTCTGATAAGATACAGAGGGTTATTCCAATTTTTTGTACCTGTTGAGGACTGCTATGTTTCCAATTATGTGATCAATATTAGAGAAGATTCCATGTGGCCCTGAAAAGAAGGTATATTCTTTGGTGTTTGGATGGAATGTTCTATTGATGACTGTTAGGCCCAATTGGGTCATAACTTATGTTACATCCTTAACTTTGTTAAGTTTCTGTTTGGTGGTCCTGTCTACTGGTGAGAGTGGGGTGATGAAATCTCTCACTATAAGTGTGTGAGGCTTTATGTGTGATTTGAGTTTTAGTAATGTTTCTTTTGTGAATGTCTATGCCTTTGTATTTTGATGGATTTGATGGATTTCTCCTGTGATGAACATGAAATGCCCTTCTTCATCTCTTTTGATGAATTTTATTTTAAAATCTAATTTTTAGATATTAGAATTGCTATCTCTGGTTGTTTCTTGGGTCCATTTTATTGGAAAATCTTTTTCCAACCCTTTACATTGAGGTACTGTCTGTCTTTGAAGTTGAGGTGTGTTTCTTGTATACAGAAGAAGGATGGATTCTGTGTTTGTATCCATTTTGTTAACCTATGACTTGTTATAGGAGATTTAAGACCATATTGAGGGATATTAATGACTATTGATGTTCATTTTTGTTTGTTTTGGATTTGTTGCTGGTGTTGGAATTGTGTGTAGATTTCCACCCCTTTTTTCTTTTGGCTGTTGTTGAAGTGGGATTATCTATTGCCTATGTTTTTCTAGTTGTAGTTAACTTCCTTGGATTGGGGTTTTCCTTCCAGAACTTTCTGTAGGGTTGGATTAGTGGATATGTATTGTTTGAATCTAGTTTTGTCATGGAATAGCTTGTTTTCTCCATCTGCAGTTATTGAAAGCTTTGCTGAGTATTGTAGTCTGGACTGGCATCTGTGGTCTCTTTGTGTTGTTAGGATAGCTATCGAGGACCTTCAAAGTTTCCATGGAGAAGTCAGGTGAAATTCTGATAGGTTTGCCTTTATATGTTACTTGGCCTTTTTCCTTAGCTTATCTTACTTTATTCTGTATGTTTGAAGTTTTGATTATTATGTGGCAAGGGTACTTTTGTGGTCTACTCTATTTGTTGTTCTACAGGCTTCTTGTACTTTCATTGGCATGTTTTTCTTTAGGTTGGGAAAGTTTTCTTCTATGATTTTGTTGAATGTTTTCTGTACATTTGAGTTGGGTTTCTTCACTTTCTTCTATACCTATTATTCTTAGGTAGCCCTTTTCACAGTGTCCCATATTTCCTGAATATTTTGTGTTAAGGATTTGTTTTGGTGGATGAATCTGTTTCTCCTAGTGTATCTTCAATGCCTGAGATTCCTTCTTCCATCTCATTTATTCTGTGGGTTATGCTTGCATCTGTAGTTCCTGATCATTTACCCAACTGTTCTGTTTCCAGCAATCCCTCAGTTTGTGTTTTTTGTACTGTCCCTGTTTCAGTTTTCAGACCTTAAATGGTTTGTTTCCTTCATATGTTTGATTGCTTTTTTCTTGGCTTTCCTTAAGAGATTTGTTTACTTCTTGTATTTTTTGTTTTGTTTTTTCTTCCATTTCTTTAAAGAATTTTCTCATATCCTCTTTGAGGGCCTCTTATATTTTCATGAAGTTGTTTTTAAGGTCATTCTCTTCTGCTTCTGTGTTGAGATATTCAGGTCTTATTGGAGTCCCTATACTCTGGTGGTGTCATACTGGTTTTTCTGTTGTTCAATGTGTCTTTATATTGTCTTCTTCCTGTCCCTTATTCCTTTGTGTGAAGGTGGAGTCTCTTCCTCTCCTGCTTGGTATGGGCCCAAGGTTCCCTTCTGTGGGTGCAAGCAGGTCCAATACTCCTATGGTTCTCCTCTTCCTGTAGTTGGAGGCTCAACTAGTACCTGGGCCTTGGCAGTCTCTGGTTTGCCTGAACCACCATGATGGGATCCCCAGTGAACAGTCCCCAGACCTCAGGAGGCTCTGAGCAGGGCACCAGAAGGCACGCCAATAAAGGCCCATGCTTACCTCCTCTGGTGGGCAGAGAAAAGGACTAGGGGGGTTGGCAGTCTCTGGGTAGACTGGACTCCTGGGATGAGATCTCCAGTGCACAGTCTGCAGGCCTCAGGCAGCTCCAAGCAGGGCACTGGACTCATGTTTACTTTTATATGTGCTTTTATTCCCATTAAATTTTCATATGGGGCCCTGAGCTGTGGATCAGTGTCTATCCCTGGTATACAAACAGTCTTCGTGTGCCTATAGCACAAAGAGGGTTGCTCTCTCAGCCTGGACTCTTAGGGGAGTGCCTGGACCCTACCCAGAGTAAAATGACAGACTCTAGATATCCCCTATGTGGAAGGATTTGGCAATAGGGTGGGAGGGTGGGGGGGAAAGAGGAGTGCGGGAGGAGGGGAGGGAGAGGGAACAGGGATTGACAGGGTGGTGGTGGGTGGTGGTGCACGCCTTTAATCCCAGCACTCGGGTGGCAGAGGCAGGTGGATCTCTTGTGAGTTCGAGGCCAGGCTGGACCGATAGCCTCCAAAACAATACAGAGAAACCCTGTCTCGTAAAACACCAAAACAATAAATAAATAAATAAATAAATAAAACAGAAAAAAATCAAAGTTTCCATTTTCAGGCAATAAGGGATTAGTGAAAATCATGGCACAGAGCATCAGGGAGAGCGAACGACCCTGGAATTTCAAGGCGATTATAAAAATAGCCTTCATGCAATTACAAATCCTTTAAACTCTGTGAATATTGGGAGTAAACATTTCTTGAATAGAAACAGAATCTGCAGCCCCTTAGGAATATATTAAGTATACCAACTCCAATACTTCAAACTGGGTATCCTTAACCACACATGAGAAGGAACCACGAGACAACTGTCAATAGAAGCATTAAGTAGATGACACTTGCCAAACATTGGCTCTCTAAGTTCCATTACTAGTAATGCTCCTACATATTAAGACATATTAAGTTGTTTCCAAACCAAGTGCCTTTAATTTCCAATATTCACCTGGTCTCATTTGGATTCCCTTGTGATACTAGAATATTATCTATAAGTGATTGATAAACAGTATGAGTTAGTCTGGAAGATTATCTTGAATTAAGAACTTAATTCTACCATTAATTACACTGACTTCATTCCTAACATCTAGAAAATATACAAAGATCCAGGTATCACTGTGTGATATGAACATTCTTTGTAGGTCTTTCAATTCCACTTGATAAAAAGTTCAGCTAGGCTATGCTGAACTCAATCTCAGAGTTATTCACATTTACCCTTTGACCTTGATAGTTGGAGTCTTGTTTACTTAACTCTGCTGAAGAAAACACCCTTCATCCTTCTGAAATACTTTCACAGCCTAGTTTGAGTTCCCTCAAGTCTTTTGGAAAACTGATTACTTCTAGACCTAAGTTGATATTTCATGTCTCATTCTCAGTATGATCTTTGGCTGGCTAGCCATTTTGATGGTTTTGAAAAAGCTTACTGAAATTCTAAGTTAGAGATTTCTGTCTTACATTAATTTTTGCAACATTGGGTATTTTTAGTCTAGAATCTTACTGTTGGAAAACATTAAGTTAAGCAAAGTAAACCTTCTGCATTGTTTTCATTTTCTCCTTCCACCCCATCACAATTTTCCCTTTTATCTTTTAATTTTTCAGTCTGTAATAGGCAAGGCCAACACAGTTTCCCCAACTCAGCCTGCAGAATCAGGCAAGCTAAATAAAACTGACTGTCTTCTGGTTAGAATTTCTGCCTTCACAGAAATTTTCCTTTTTGATGTACAGGAAATCAAATCAAACTACAGACTCACTAAAATATGGAGGCATATGAGGCGCAGGTCATCATCACTGATGCTCACAAGATAAGATAGTAGCCAAAAAAAAGACAGAAAGAAGATAAGTGAAAAAACAAAATCAGGTAAATGGAACCCCCCACATTCAAGAATTTTCCACTCTGAATTTGCCCCCTACCTTTCCAGAGACACTAGATCTTTGATAGCACTCTTATTCTCGGGGAACTTCTTTTAATAGAGTCCTTATCTCCATTAAGAAGATTTATGCGTATAAAAGTATTGTTCAGAGAATGCTAAAGGATAGTATATAATCAAAAGGAGGGAAGAGTAGATGGCCCACATACACACCCTTGTTTATGTTACAACAATGAAGAGACTCCACTCTCTACTCTTTCAGGGTGTGTAGCCTTTTGTGAACACCCAAGATTGAGCATGCCTGTCAGAGCTCCACACCATGTTATCACGTTTCTCATGGCCTAGAGCCAACACTGTCATCACTTGGTTTTTTGCTGCTTAGGACAGAAAACCTGATTGTTCAGCAACATGTAATCAGCTTAGAAACAAATCTGGAAGATGTTACCAAAAAAACTAGATGATATCCAGGCCCTGAAACTCTGAACTCACAAAGAAAATGAAAGATTCCTTTAAGATAAAATCTCTATCTGTGGAAAGGAACTTGAGACATTGGAACATGTTTCACATCCATAAGTTTCATAGTAAAGCTTCAAGAAACAGAGGAAACAATCCAAACAGCCCAGTCACTCCCTTAGAGAAGTCAAAGAAGCCAGAATTCAATTCCTGCAACTGTAATCTCTGTCTTCCATGCCCAGAAATCATATATAATGTATTACTCAGGGAAGGCACCCTCCCACAGGAAAAGAATTACACTTATGAATACCAGGACAGCAGTTCTAGCATTTGAACTTCATCCTGACTCAAATGATCTGTGACCTTAGGTATGTCACCTGATTTATTAACCTAGTTTTTCCTTTATGTGAACAAGTAGGGGCAGCAAGTATTTTACTCAAGTATTTTATCTTCCCTCTCATGCATGTTCTCTGGCTCATCACAGCTTATGATAATGTAGTAGACAAGAAATTTATAACATACTGTGTGATTGGAAAGGGAAACCTAAAATGTCACATGAGATACATCACTGAGAGATTGCTCTCCAAATTGTAAAAGCCTGTTCTCATCTACCAGGAGGGGTCCTTGTACCCTCTGTGCCTCTGTTCCCTCTATCCATCCCAGGGACTGGATTTTATTAGATTTCATATAAGACTTTTCAGGACATCAGCTATGAGCTCAAACCTGAAAACATGCATGAAACCTATCTGGAAGCAAAGGCACTGAGTGAGTCTGCCAAATGCAAAATACAACTTGGGGGGTGGAGTTCTTTTGGCTTAAGCTTCTACACTGCTGTTCATCAATAGAGGAAGTCAGTACAGGAACTAAAGTAGGGCAAGGTCCTGGAGGCAGGAGCTGATGCATAGGCCATGGAACAATGCAGCTTACTAAATTGGCCAGCCTGCTTTGAAACAGCTACCACCAGGCCAGGGGTGGCACCACCCACAATAGGCTGTACCATTCTACATGAAGTCTGTATAATGCTTCTTGTGTGTATGTTTTCAGACCTTACCCTTTGGCACTGAACAACCACTTGGTGTGTTCTTCCCAACAATTGTGGTCCAGGTTTTCCTCTGTTGTCTATAATTCTTTGACTAGGGTTGAAACTTCATGAACTTTTTCCTGTTCAATTTGGCATGCTCATCGGTGTCATCATTGTTCAGTTAACATTTTGGCAGTCATATTTGGTGAGATTTTATGGGTTTAGCTTCTGATATTACCAGGAGATACAATCTCATGCCTAGCTCTCTGCTCCCTCTGGCTCTTACAATCTTTCATGGACCTCTTCAACCATGCTCTGTAAGCTTAGGGATATGTCAAAATGCAATATACACTTACACACATCACATACATATGCATACATACACACACACACACAAAATGGGCTACACAACTTTCTATTTTGATTGGTTGTGATTTTCCATTGTGATCTGTCCGTTGTAAAAGAGAAGTTTTCTAGATGATGGGTTAAGACTACACTTACCTCTTAGTATAAGCACAAATGTTTATTGTTATTAAATATTATGTGGGTTTAGTAAATTACTGATTGTAGATTCTTCTCCAAAACCCATTATTTCACTGGCACTTAGTAGTTACATAGGTTTCCAGTATCAGCCATGGTTTCCCTCTTGTTGAGAGACTCTTAAGTCAAATTAGGGAGCTTTTGTTTAAAGTCTGACAAACTCAATCTTTTGCCAAAAGCCTGGAAAGTTCCTGGAATGATCTGGAAAGTAGCATTGAAAGGCTAAAGAAGCTGAATTCTGAAGTCATTAAATATGGAGGCAGTAGCAGTATTAGTAGCGGCAGCCTCAGCCAAGAGCAACAGAGGCAAGTACAAGAGGCAAAGAGGCAAATACAAGCAAGTATGCAACAGTACTTTCTTCTCAGATCTCTTCATATAAGGCCTATTTGCTGCAAGATTTTTCCAACTTTGATGGAGAATCCTTCTCCTTCAGTTAATCCTTTCTGGAAATTCTATCACAGATTCACCCAGAGGCAGACCTTATGAAGTTGACAATCAAGACTTCAGCCTCATAGAGCCTCATATATTGAAGATTTAGACTCAGATACACATAGTATTCTAAAGTAGAATACAGGAGAAATCTATTGGATCATAAAGGTTCTGTCTTTATCAATACTCTTTCACAAAGGCTCTGTCCTTGTTTGATGGATTCAGAGTTTGAATATACTTTGGGACTGGTGTGACAATAGAAGAATGCTCTATAAGATGTACCTTGGCTCCAATCTCTTCCCAGGCTACCCTGAGGAGAGCAACCTCTTCTACCCTCTGGTTTTCTTTTTTGTCACAAGTCAAAAACAATGAACCAGAGACTAAAATCCATGAAGCCATGAGCCTAAATAAATCTGCCTTTACTCTTTTTATCTCTTATGGACCTAGTCATGTTGGCAATAGACTGACTGCCATTGACATTCTATATGCTCTCTGCTGTTAAACCATAATTGCTGGTAGATTAGGATTGTTGTGTGCATTTTCTGCATATACTGTTTCACCTCAATGGGTGTTTCACACTGTAGTCCCATCACACCTTGAAGAGAATTCATATTAACTTGGTCATATACATATATATATATATGTAAATTAGAAACAAGATTGCTTCACATGTCAATCCCAGCTCCCTCTCCCTCCCTTACTACCCTGCTTCCACAGTCACCCCACCCTATCTCCACTCCATTCCCCAGGGAGGGTGAGGCTCTCCCTGGGGGATCTCCAGAGTCTGTCATTTCATTCAGGGCAGTGCCTAGGCTCTCCCCCAAGTGTCCAGGCTGAGAGAGCATCCCTCATTGTGGGATGGGCATGCAAAGTCCATTTGTGTGCCAGGTATAAATACTGATCTACTACCCAAAGCCCCCTAGGTTGTCAAGGCCTCCTCATTGACACCCACTTTCATAATACCCTCTATTATGGTATCTCTCTTCCTGCTCTCCTCTATTATTCCCCCAACTCAGTCTTCCTGCTCCCCCATATCCTTCTCTCCCCTCCTCTTCTCCTCCTCTTTTTTTCCTGGCTACCTCTCCCCTCCCCCAGAATTAGATTCTTTAAAATATCCCAACTGCAATAATTCCTAGGCTGATTGACAGGATCTGTGACCATCTCCTAGCTTCTTTCCCATACTTTTGAACTCACCAGACATAGGATCTTTCCTTCACTAATCCACCTTCACACATTTTATAGAGAAAAGAATATACATATATATATATATGATGAAATATATATGATGAAGTACACACACACATATATATACATATATATATATATGATGAAAATTAAAGAACTTGCCTAGGCTCATAAAAAATAGACTCCAGGTAAGCTGGCTAGAGACTCCATCTTCTCTCCAACTCAAAATACTATGTCTCTGTTTTAAAAGTCAGTAAATACTTATGTCAAGTTAAACAAGAATTCTGCCCTCGAGAAACTGACAGTTTCTCAGCAATTAAAATCCTAACAATTAAGATTCTGGAGGTGGTGTACAAATCCTCAAATCGATAACCAATATTTTTCACCTATTTCCCTTACAGGAAGGTATATACTATGCCTATGCAGTATATCATTCCTTTTAGCAAAAAGAGAGGATCCTTTTGATTACGTTATAACCAGAATGTATCCTTGTAGACTTAGTAACCATTTGTATAACCAGGACACTTAATTACCTCTGCCATGGCAAAATTAATAGATATGTGCCTCTCCTCTGATCAGTTTTTCTTCAGTGCCCCTCTCCAGCATGGAACCTCTTACGGAGCTCAAACAGGTACAGTGATCTTGGTTATGCTCATTCAGATTGAGTGAAATTTTCCACTTATGATAATAGCTTGCATTTACACAGCACCTGCCTGCTTTCCAAGCCAGGCTTTATGACTTCCAAGGTGAGCATCTGCTAGCTGAAATGTGCAATTAACAAGATGAAAAGCAGGAGGCGACAGGCTAGAACAACCTTCAGGAATTTTATGTCTCTACAGAGTATTGACTCGGGCACTCTGAGTTATGAATTTCTCTACACATTCTATCCTGCTACAGGGATTTGAATAATGATTAAAAATATTGCCAATTTTTTGTTCTAGAAAATTCAAATATTTACTCTCATAAATATCTTGAAGGTAAATGGAGTCAATAACACACTTACCTGGTGAGATGATTGAGACTGAAGGTTAACTAAATTTTCTCAAACGTGTAAGAGTGTTTAGCAAAATGGATATGAATTGCATCCTAAAGGAAGTTCCATTCTATTCTATTTCTTCACTACAAAAATCTTCAGATTGTTGACTTTAAGAGAAAAAGTTTTAACAGAAAACAATGATTTAACAACAAGAAAATTGTTACTGTGCTCACAGATTAATGGACCAAGAATTCAAGAAAGCCCTGACAAGGCAGTACAGCATTGATTATGTGGGACCCATGGATTGGCAGGGCCTAAGTTCCTGCTGCAGGAATGCCCGTTCCCTTACATGGTTAGTGCTACATAACTTTTCTCCTGATGTCTCTCCAAGTTATTTCTCATCATTCAGAGCCTAATAGTTATCTTTGAAGAGGATGCAAAGCTCTGTTTAAGCAAAGCTAAGCAAAATTATATGACACTGTTCTAGACAATGTGCTTTAAATTCTTCCCCCAAACCACAGACAATGGAAGCAAAATGCACCAAGTATTGTTGCATCAAACTAAAATGATTTTGCACTTCAAGTTACGTATAAAATAAGGAGCTAGTATTGAAATGGTAATCCAGGCAAGGCACACAAGCTACTTGGGAGGCTGAGGCCAGGAAGACCAGCTTGGTCAACTTTTTGAGCCCCTATCTCAAGATAAGATAAAAAGGGGTTGGGAAATTTGGAATTTGGCTTACTGGTAGGGTACTTATTTAGCATGTTTGTGACCTGAGTTAAACATCCAATGTAGAAAAAAAAACAGGGAGGAAGATAAAGCATAAAGAAATAAGTAGCTTAAGTAACTTAATAGCAAGAGAAAAAGTGCCTTCAAATTAAAAACTGAGCAGGTAATTTTTGTCCTGCCAAAGAAATATATCAATCAACAATATGGCACAATGGGTAAACACACTTTCAGTTCAAGCTTGATGACCTAAATTCAATTCTGGAGCCTACTTAGAAAGCCAGAAACAGCACTTTACTCTGTAATCCTAGCACATCTATGACGAAACATAATTCAGAGACCAAAGATGTTTATGATATAGCTTTCCTGAAATACACAGCACTTCAAAATCAACAAGATTGACCCTGTAAAAATGACAGGAGAGAACAGTCTCTCAAAAGTGGTCTTCTCACCTCCATAGGCATGCCATGGCATGCACATAATCATAAATACATACATATGGCCATATATGTACACATACATATACACAATCAAAAAGTATTTTCAAAATTGGGCAAGGGATATGAAGAGGCATTTCTTGAAAGAAGACATACATGCTAACACACATGAAGATGCTAGCACACATTTCATATCAAGGAAATGAATATCAGTAATCAGTGAGATCTCAGAATAGTTATGAGAAAGATGAATGATAGAAAATGTTCAGGAGGATATGGAGCAAAGGACCATTGCACACTGTTGGTGCAAAGGTAAATTGGTATAGCCTTTTTCAGGAAATTGGAATTCTGCAAAATAAAAAAATCATATGCTTGAGAAGTTTCATGTATGAAAGTTTATTAGAAAATGGAGTCAGTTTGATAAAATAAATTTTGTACTCCCATATACATTGCAGGAGTATTAAAACAGACCATGAAACCAATGCAAGTGTGCACCAATAGATGGAGGACTAAGAGTTTGGTGGTCATATGCTATGGAATACTATGACTATGGCTTTTCAAAAGGGAATTGTTCTGTCATCTGCAACAGAAAGCTTACTATGTGGAGCAGTTTGAAAACAAGAAAAAAGATTTTATTAAATAGTTTTTTCACATAAGTCTAAAAATATTGGATTCATAGAGGAAAGAAGGATGGTTATATAATTTGATTGTAGAGAGATGAGGAAGTGATGGCCAGATTATAAAATCATAGACAGGAAGAACTCTTTGTTCCATTCCTCAGCATGGTGAGTATTGTAACACAATAGGATCCTTTCCATTTCAGAACTGTTAATAGAGTAAATTCCAAATGTTATCACTAACAAAAATGCTAAGCTTTCGAGGTGATGTATGTGTTAAATAGCTTTATTTAATTATTATGCATTGTATTCATAACTTATCACCTTGTACCCCATACATTTATGCAATTATAAATTGTCAATTTCCAATTTAAAACAGATGAAAAACAGTTTAGATTCATTGGAAGAATAATTAGATTTCACTCTGGGTATAAGGTTAAGCTTTCCCAACACCTGCAAGGGTCGCAGGTCTTACGATGCAGGTTGCTGCTGAACATGCCTTCTTGTACATTGGCCCTGCACTGAATTCTGTCAAACAGCATTGCTTTTCTTGCTGGTTACATAGTTCATGAACAATGAATCCTAAAAAGTCAAATTAAGTTACCCTCAGCAGAAATAGATTGAATCATATGAGATGCTTGCTATTGAACCATCTTAGACAAAGAAAAGTTTCAGTTTTATAACATTCACATTAATATTTTAGATGCTCTTGACCACTAAAATGAGAAATATGAATAAAATGTTACATGGATATTTATTAGTTTAGAAATTAAGTCTGTGTTGTCTAAACTTCAAACCAGGGAAAACATTTAATATTGCGCCATGGTCATATAGTCAAAATTTTTGTCTTCTGGTTTTTCATGTCTCATAGTCTTAGTCTCTGAACCCTGCACCCTGCGACTGATTCTGTGAGGTTATGAGAACATCAGTTATATTTGGAAAGGCTTGCAAAGGCCAGTCCCCCCATTTATCCATGTGGGTCCATGGATAACTTACTACCAAGAGCAATGGTTAGGCCCTCTTTCTTCTCATTTTCTCTGTCACTTTCCCAGTGTTGTCACCATATGAAGCTCTTGCTGATTACTCCCAACTAGAGAGTTTTTAATAGCATCCCCTTTGAAGCAAGGCAAAACTCTTAAAGCAAAGGAAAGCAGCAAATGCAAAGCTTAGAGCTGACCGGGTGCTGAGTTGGTCTGTGTTAGGAAGGCATTGTTAACCTATAAAAGCTCTCTCAAATAAAAGTTTATGTGGTATGTAACACTCAAAAAATGTAGAAGAGATGAATCTATCTCCTTTTTCTTTACATTAATTATACAGCTTTAACAAATGCAAGTAAGTGTGGTTTGCTTTCACCTCAGAAATGCTTATTATCACCAATGAATTGTACTGTCACATGTTTTCCACGTAAGGTCTTAACTCTAGCACTATGAACTTGAGATTTGTCTTGATATTTGAAAGACAGTACTTTGACAATAACTCTTCTACCTCCAGAGAGTCTGGAAAAACAAACTGTAAATGGAAATTGGAGCAAAAGGGACTGCCACCCTGATATTCTGCAGAAGAAATTACAAGAGGCTGTGAACTTGGCATATTTGAGGAGAAAAGAAGTATGGCTGACTAACTATTCTCTCTTTAAAGAAGTCTGGGATCTGCTAGCTGTTTGGGCTGAGATACAAAACAATTTCTCTATTTTCCCAAATAGTTCACCCCTCCCTAATTATAGCTCTCAGATGAATGTTTTGTTGCCATCAAAAATCAGGCAAAGCAGGAAGGAAATAATCATGCATTTTCACTTAGAACACAGAATTTTAATACCCTTTTTCCTTTTGCTAACAGACCTTTCAATTTTCCTTCTTACATGTTTTAAGTATGATAAATTTTACCTTTCACAATATCATTCCTCATCCATAAAATTACACAAAAAATTGCCATAAACAAGCTGGCTGAAAAGGAACAAGCATATATTTTTAAGAAAAAATAACCTTCGTGTTTACAGAAATAATAAAGCTCATGCAGTACTTCTTTTAAAGATCTTGCTCTAAACAAACTGAATTATTCATGCATAGAATTGTACAGCATTAGAACACCTGTTTTCAATCATGCATAATGTAAAATCACTCATTACCTCACAAGAGCCTCTACATTTCCAGCAATCAAATGGCATTGAAACAGCAAAACAGGTGCCTGGCAGGTGGATCCAAGCAGATGTTTGGGGCTTGCATGTCTTTTCTTGTACAGGTGTGATGATCTTGTTTGCAACTGCATAATTGCTATTTAAATAGGTAATATTTAATTCCTATGTACTTTAATATTTATTTTTGCTCCTTCAATTCTTCTCCTTTCTTGTCACTGCCCAAGCTTGAGGTGGATTGGAAAGCCTTTAGGATCCTATGTGGTGGAGTGATGCTAATTAAAGGTGTAATTCCTCTTAGACATTCAATGCAAAAGAACCTTCTGTTTTTAAAGTACACATCTTCTGAGGGAGACCGTGGCATTTCAGCAGTGTGAATAATTACTGACCAGGATAGACAAAGTTTCTTTCCCTTCTTAGTCATATTTAACTATTTCTGTGTTCATACCAGTAATTTTAAAGTCATTCAGGGTAAATTAGAGCAAATCAGAGAGAGAGAGAGAGAGAGAGAGAGAGAGAGAGAGAGAGAGAGAGAGAGAGAGAGAGAGAGAGAGAGAGAGAGAGAGAGAAGAGAGAGAGAGAGAGAGAGAGAGAGAGAGAGAGAGAGAGAGAAAGCATCCTTTTCCAGCTGCTGAAACATACTTTATTGAACTTCTGCAAAGAGAGCTCCGTGTGTGTCCTCCTCATGAGGCATCAGATTGCATTTGCTTAAGCATGTTTTACTAAAACATCTTTAAGACTCAGCTGGAAATAGGGTTTTCACTTCCCCCTGGATTTATCCAATGTGAATTCATTCAAGCGGAGTAAGTAATGCAGCCTTCAACAGGGGGTGTTACAGGCACCTTGTTTCTGTTTCTGTCTATGTAGTTCTTACTTGCTTTTTGTAATCAACAAATTCAGTATCAGTGGAAGGTGTTACACAGAAATCTGCAAAGAGGGGTATTTGTGAGAGCAGGTGTAGCATCCTATCAAAGCCACGCTTTTCTATAGCTTCTTGCCTCTTTTTCAGTCAAGGATGTCAGCCAATGAGACTGCCTGAAGTGAAACACATGTCTTTTTGACTGACACAGTTGAGAGCTGAGGTATTCATATCCTTGAAACTAAAACCACTCAACAAAGACAAATTTAGATCATGCAAGAAGCAAAGTAGATCTTTGGCATGTTACTTTATATCAAAGGGAATCAGGCTTCCAGGCCTCTACATGTTGTCAGTGTCATTCGGGTTTCCATATGGCTCTATAATTTTTAAAGAACAAAGACCCCCAGAGGTACCGCCATAAGTTTGTCTATATGAAGATATGCCTGCAGTGAAGATATGCTGAAATGAGTACATGTATAATTATTCGTATTATTCAGGTGGATGGAAAGGATTTTTTTTCTCTGTATTTTTTTATTTTAATTTTAAATAGCTTGCTTTACATGTCAATCCCAGTTCCCTCTCCCTCCCCTCCTCCCGCACTCCCCCCCATCCCCCCCCATCCTCCCACCCTATTGCCAATTCCTTCTGCATAGGGGATGTCTAAAGTCTATCATTTCACTCAGGGTAGGGTCCAGTCACTTCCCTAAGAGTCCAGGCAGAGAGAGCAACCCTCTTTGTGTTATGGACACACGATGACTGTTAGTATTCGAGGGATAAACACTGATCCACTGCTCAGGACCCCATAGGTAGCCCAGGCCTCCTCACTGACTCTCACATTCAGGGGTCTGGATCAGTCCCATGCTGGTCTCCCAGCTGTCGGTCTGGGGTCCAAGAGCTCTCCCCTGTTCAGATCAGCTGTCTCTACTGGTTTTGCCAGCCCATTCTTTGTCAATTTGCTCATCGCTCCTCTCTCTCTGTCGCTGGGTTCCTTGGGATCTGTTCAGTGTTTAACTGTGGGTGTTTGCCTCTGCTTCCATCAGTCACTGGATGAAGGCTCCAGGATGGTTATAGACATCAAGTTCACTATCAGGAATGGCCATTCGACGTGGTCTCTACACTATTGCTTAGCTTGCCAATTGGTGTCATCCCTTTAGATCACTAGAGGTCACAATGGTGCCTGATCTGTCTTCTAACCTATGATTCCCTCTTCCTCCTATCCTACCCCCCCCAGTCAACCTTCCTGTTCCTCCAAGACCTACTCTTTCTTCCACTTCTCCCCCCTCTATTTCCCAGGTCCCCCCCTCGCCGTGTTCCCCCAAGCAGGAAAATGGGAATCAATCTACCACAAGACCCAGCAATTCCACTCTTAGGCATATATCCAAAGGAGGCAAATTCATATAACAAGGGCATCTGCTCCACTATGTTCATAACAGTATTATTTATAATAGCAAGAACCTGTAAGCAACCTAGATGCCCCTCAACTGAACAGAGGATAGAGAAAATGTGGTACATTTACACAATGGAGTATTACTCAGCAGAAAAAAACAATGGAATCTTTTTTTAATTATTTTTCAGTTTAAATTTAGATAAGAAACAAGGTTGCTTCACAAGTCAGTTCCAGGTCCCTCTCCCTTTCCCTCCCCTCCTCCCGTGCCCTCCCCGCAATCCCCCCAATATCCCTTCATTTCCCCAGGGAGGGTGAGGCCCTCCATGGGGGTGTCCATAGTCTGTCATTTCATATAGGGCAGGGCCAACTTCCCCAAGAGTTCAGGGTGAGAGTGCACCTCACATTGTTGGATGGGAGTCCAAAATCCGTGTGTATACTCAGGATGGGTACTGCTCTGCTGCCCAAGGCTCAATAGATTACCTAGGCCTCCTCACTGACACTCACAAAACAATGGAATCTTGAAATTCGCAGGTAAATGGATAGCACTGGAAGAAACCATCCTGAGTGAGATAACCCAGTCACAAAAAGACAAACATGGTATGTACTCACTCATATATGGATTTTAGACATGGATCAGGAGAGTGCCAGTCTGCACTTCCACTGACAGAGAGTCTGGGAAACAGGATGGAAAGGATTATCTCACCTAATATTTATCAACAATTTGCATGTCACTGATTTCTAGTTTTCTTTTGCTTCATGTATATAAGTATAATAAGAATGAAATACCTGTTGACATGAATAATAAGCAAATCAATCCCATTTTGATATGTATTTCAGTAATTCTATAAATGTGTGAATTATTGATAACTTGTTACTCTTATTATTAGTTATGCGTGTTTTAAGTTGTGCTCCTTGTAACCAATGTCTTAATAAATCACAATGTCTATCCCATACCTTCACTACCATTTTCAGAGCCCCTATCCTAGTGCAAGTAGTATTTAATGCTTTCAATACAGTATTTGAATATTATGCTACATTCCCAAAAAATATAATATACAGTCTTTGTCACTTTTATGATTTGAGTTTGTTAAAAATTTTAGAACTACCAAAAACTGACAGTATGAAATCCATTGTTAGTAATGGAAACGGAGGACAACAGAGGATTAAAAGCTAATCAGCGGTGAATACCTATGCTGATTTTTAGCCAGAGAAAATTGCTATTAGTTTTTCAAAAACTTTTAGGGTATCCATCAATTTACTCATTCTCAGAATTTCTCCACTACATGACAATTTCATCATTTCCTTTGCTCTGTGCTACAGTATACAAGTTAAGTCCAGCCTACATCAGAATAAAATACTTGATGGTATTCTGGTAAGGAAATAAACAACAAATCAAAACATTGACAACTTCTTTAATTGCCAAGAAAAAGACCTCAGTATCCTGGAAGCCATTTTCACAGACTATGGTTATTAACACCCATAGAAAAGACTATCTTTGGGAATTAGATGTATTTCCGTCCTTGACTCATCACTCTCCACGAGGTTAAAGAAATTGTTTTATACATTTCTAATTCCCATCAGCATAATTTGAGGCGTCTCAAGGATATCCTCCTTACACTGAAGAAAGAATGACAGGAGGAAGAAAGGGCCAAATGACACTGAGATGTGCATCTATCCAAATAATTTATTTAAATCTCAAACTAGAAAGAAAGCAATATCCAAAACAAGTCTTAAAACTAGACCAATTTCTGTTTTCTAGAAAATGCAAGCCAGAGAGAATGAAGGAATGAAGTAAAGAGGTAGAGGCATGATCATAGAAAACAAGTCACTCCTTCCACTCAATCATACAATGCAAACCAGATAGACCCGCAAAGAGCACAAAAATCTTATTCTCTGGTCTAGCAACCAAGACATCTGTTCTCCAAGGAGGCCATTTTAACAGCACAAAATACAATTATTCTAAAATCAAATCTGTTTCTTCGACTGATAAATATATTCAATGTTGTGTCATGTGATGTTCTAGTACATGCATACCTATGTCATAATCAAAACAGGATATCCTTATCTGTCTCAAATGTTTATTGTATTTATGATTAAAACTATCATAATCCTTTATTATAACTTTTTGATGCAGAAAATAGTTAATCAGAGAGTCTTGCTTTGTTTCTAGATGGAATTCCCTGTTCACTGATCAGTTCTCTCTAACTCTCTGCTCCTTCACTCTCTTGGGCCTCTGGCACCTGCTATGCTCTCAACTTTCCTCAGATAAATTTTTCTTGTTGCCCGTTCTATTACTCAGTTTACCAAAACAGGATCAATTTTTAGGTGTATCTTTCTTAACATAGGATATCAAACTGAAATTGTACTTCAGGGAGGACGAACGTTGCAAGTATTTATTTTCTTTTACTGACATAGGGTCAAATTTATCTTATATCATTCATAGACATATTTTAAACCACTTCATGAAACCACATTTTTCTTCCATTTTGCCTGGTTCTCCTGAGAATTATTTTTTCAGCACCCATTCCCTGAAAAACTGTCTTAGGGTTCTTTAAGTTCTAACTGAATCTATTTTCAAACTTTTGTAGTAAGTTTACTTTCTTCAAAGCTAAAGACTAGCAAAGACCTACTCAGGTATTGAAATAAATTACAGAACGCAGGTTTTCAGCATTAACCGGAAAATCAATGATCTATGGCAACATGTCGTGTCAACTCAAATTATGACTTGTGCCTGAAGTTAAATGCGCATTAACTACAGTGTTCAGTTATCTTGGCCCACTCTTCAAGGTTCCTATTCCTATTTAATTCATCAAATGCATCCCTAGCTTCTATGATTTCTAGCATTTCTGCATGTAGGTGTACTGGCATTGTGTGCATGAAATTTGATCACTCACAATGCACCAGTTGAGGGGCTCTGCAAATACACTGTTACCAATCCACAAGCAGTGTAGAGTCTCTACTTCATAGAATACACGTGATATGAATATGTCCTTTGGTATTCGCAACATAAAACGTTTTTACTTGTTCCAGTGTAGATGACCAACTCTCAAATGAAAAGACTAGACATTTTCGCTAATTAAAAATGAATCATAGGATCGAATACAGATCAGGCACCAGAGCGACCTCGAGTGATCTAAAGGGATAACACCAATTGGCAAGCTAAGCAATAGTGGAGAGACCACCTCGAAAGCCCATTCCTGATAATGAACTTGATGTCTATAACCATCCGGGAGCCTTCATCCTGTGACAAAGAGGGATGCTCTCTCAGCCTGGACTCTTAGGGGAGTGCCTGGACCCTACCCAGTGTAAAATGACAGACTCTAGATATCCCCTATGTGGAAGGATTTGGCAATAGGGTGGGAGGGTGGGGGGGAAAGGGAGTGCGGGAGGAGGGGAGGGAGAGGGAACTGGCATTGACATGTAAAACAAGCTATTTAAAATTAAAATAAAAAATGAAAAAAAAACAAAAAAATGAAGATTAATAAAATGGTTTTTGGGATTTTAAACTTTATTTTGTCTTTACCTATTGCTTTAGTTTTTAATATTAAAATTTTATTTTTAGAAAATCTAGCAAATGAATAAAAATACCATGCTAAAATTAAGCAGACTTAAAGTCTATATGACTCGATGGACTTCTTCACAGAAGAATAAGCACATGAAACAAAAGCTGTGGGACTTCACACTCAGTTTATCCTTCAGTATTCAATATATTTGGTTTAGTTACTGACCCCCAAGACCAAAATATAATAATAATTCATGACAGAATTCAAATAAGAAACACAGTTAGCCTTATATCTGCTCTCTTAACTCTTATAATTCTGAATTTAGGTAAGAAATTTGGATTTTAAACTTTAAATGTCATATCATCTTACTTTACATTGTACAAGACATGGGCAGATTTACACATAGTCTCCCACCATACTGCAACGTTTAAACAGCTTAGAAAAGAGACACAGTAGTAAGACTTGTGCTATGTCTCTATGCATAGTTATTATTGGTTTTAGAGTATGGATGCCTGTGAACTTCTACTTAGTTTGGACCATATAGAAAGCAGCATTTAATACAAACTCAACCAGTGAAGAAAAGTTATGAATAAAATGGTAAGGCCTTTCACTTATGTTGATGTCTTAAATTATAATATTAAAAAAAGCTAAAACTAAATTTAAAAACTTCCTTTGCAGAAACAATCTAGTAAATCTGTTATTTTGTGCACCCTTTCCTCCCAAGTACTCACTTAGGCCAAAACTTGCCTTAACATCAGCTCTGTGCTATATCGATACTAATTATCAGATTTTTTCTTCTTTATTATGGTTATCTACTATTCCATCCAAAATATATTTAATATATATGTATAATTACTTGTTTAAAATACAGACATTATTTTAGCTTATCAGACAATCTTCTTCCATTACAAAAGACATTAAATTGTGTGTATGTGTGTGTGTTAAATCTATACAACTTATCTGAGCCTCATTTTAGAAGGAGAGCCATATCCAAAAGCAAGACTTAGCTCAGATAATTTCGACGCTTCTTTTTCTCGAAAATGTACTTCAGAGAGCAAGAGGGAATGAGGTCAAGAAGCACAGACATAGTTAAGGAAAACAGTGTCACGCATCCACCCAGTCACACAACGCAAAGTCAAACAGTTTAACAATGTACATGAAAGTGTCTTCTCAGGTCCATATAATTCAAAACTATGGCAATCCCTAGCTATCAGGAACTGTCACATGTTTAATTATTTCAAGATATTCCTTTTGGGCTTTTTTGTGAAGCAATACTGTGAAAGAATGGTTTCCTTTGATCAAGTAAGAATGATATTCAATAACTCTATAACAAATTTACTTTGTAATGGCACACTTGGTGTGTAATGAACCTGAGAGAAAATTCTAATTCAAAATAGCAGCTCCAGTGAGGTGCTGGAGGTCAAATACTAAAATGTTTGTTAGTTAAAGGCAATATAGTATCCCATTCAACATTGGGCAAATATTTACTGAGTGCAATTGATTCTGAAGCAAATGTTGGTGTTTGCAATATTTCACTGATGCAAACAGACAACAGCTGTCCTCATGGATCTTGTACTTCAGCACTGTAGGACAGGTGTCTGAGTGGCCTTGGGTCAACCCCATTGCATCCCTATTCTCACTTGCAGTTCTCAAGACTTCCAACAGCATTCAAAGGAATCTCTGTATCCTAGGATAGCAAATGCCTGGAGAATCTGGTTCTTCCCTCATTCACAGGTGTTCTATCTATGCCTATCTGTTGTGTCACACAATACTGTAGATCACTGAATCTTGATATAAAATTTGAATCCAACAGGTATAAAGCCATAGTAAACTGATTTTAGGGTGCACACACTATAACGTAGTAATTAGAAGAGACAATTGAGATTCCATCCACCTTCTGTAGCTTGACAGACCATTTCTGCATGAGTTTCTACAAGAGCTTGCTGCCTATGGCTAATGAAGTTATTTTGTTCAACATGTGTGAGTGTTCTATCTCACGGGACTTGTGCACATCATATAAATTTTCAGTCCAGGGTGCAATAGATTGAAGTAGCAACCCCTACATAGTAAATCTATTTCATAGGCATGGAAGATAAAAAACAGAAAGTACAAATTGTCAGTAGTTAAAGTATGGCATCTAATAGAAGACTACAAGATATGGCAATACAAATAAAATGAGAATGTAAGGAAATGAGACTACTAAGTGTAGAGTTTACATCACACTATCAAATTTAGCATATGCAACCCAAATAAGTAGCTGACACTGAAGGAGTTATAAGTTTCTCCACTAATTGTAAGAAACAAAGTAGAAGCTTCAAAGTGGGACTCCAAGTATCTGTCAGAAAAAAAAAGATGAAAGCCTTGGAATTATATTAACCTTGATTCAAACCATGTTTCACTATTAATGTGATATTAGGCAAATTACTTAACATTTCCATGGCTTCATTTCCTTAGACTAAAGTCGCAATGGCTATATATTCAATCTACATACCAAGTCAAAGTTGTAGAGCAAACATCAGGCACTTAGTGGTAGCACTGAATTATGTGAGTGACATGCATAGGTGTATGTGCTTCTCATGACTTGTCAGCATGAAGTCATCCACTGCCTGAGAGAGCAGGTGTTCCTGCTATCTTATAGGATTCTGAGCCTGTACTGCAGTATTACCCTGTTCTGTACTCACTACGCCTTATGGGGCACACACGAAACTTTCTATCAGACTTAAAAGCCATGCTATTATCCACTATGATCTTTTTTCTTCCTTGGGGAAAATGCATTTCAATAAAACCAGAGAACCAATCAATACTTCATTTACCTATCAGCATTTATTTTGATGTATTTAGTAAGTAGTAAGTTTTTAGAAATTCCAATCTTAGAAAAAGAGAATTAAAAAAGTGAAAACTGAACATGGCATTATACTGGAAAAGAAATTAAATACGGAATTAAAATATTTTAACAAATCTTCACTGGAAAGAATTTAAATAAAATAAATTTTTAAACAAATAAAACTTTACATTGAATAGCAATTATCTGTGAAGACAAATTCTCAAATGTAGAATAATGGAAAACCATTCATTTGGTAAATATTTTATAAAACCAAAAAGCATCAGTAAAACTAGAAATTAAAGCATTCAAAATAGATATGTCTGACTACTTGAAGGAAACTTAGTTTGTAATGTGATAAACCAGGTCCCTCCTCAGTAGAGTTGAGATACACTGAGTCCCTAAAACAGACTCAGGATCCCTGAATCACAGTTCAGTCCTTTAGGAGAAGGAGTGCAGTGTGTCTGAATTGCGAAAGGACTTTTATGTTTGTTAATTTCCTTGAAGGAGATACCAGAAGATAACAGTGCTAAACATTAAATGTTTTAAATTCCTAGTTTTCAGACCACCACGAATATCTACTACCATACTGCTCTCTGTCTTCCAGACTGTGAGAACTACACACAGCAGCACACACTGAGGAACATAGGGAACAGAAGAGAAAGAAAGCAAGTGCAATTGTGAAAAGGCTCAGAGAACAGCGTGATCAAACAAAATCTGCTTAATGACAGAAAATATAACATGTATATAAGAGAACATATGTCAAAGAACCTGACAATAACATGAAATGTATAAACATATATTTGTGTAAAGAATATTGCATACTTTCCCTGTATTCTTTATAAAATATATCGACCTCTGAATCACTGATAATAAACGTCTTAAAAGGAGACTAACACACCAGAAGCAGGTCTTCTGTAGAGACACCCATAGTTCTGGCAGAATCCTTTCCCTGTCCTTCTGGCTCTGATCCAGAGTCGGGTTGGTGCACCTCCTAGCTTTCAGTGGTATTGTGCCAGTGCTCCTTGCAATGCCTGCTTACTAGTGACTATCTCCTTGACAGACAGGCCAGGCCAGTCTCAGGCAGCTTCCCTTTCAGCCTGACAGCTGCATATCCCAGGTGGTCTGACATTTGAGATGGAGGCTGTGGATAAGATTGAAGGTGTTTTAGGGGAGAAGTAGGCTGTGAATAACACCAAGACTTCATCCAGATGGAATCACTCATGAGACAACCTGAGATACTCTATTACTGTCCATATGTCTCCTAGGTCTCTGAAGGCCAGACTCCATTGATTTATTAGAAGCCCAGTATTTATGTTTTTGGCTTGTCTTACGGCAGACTACTGTAAAGTAGTTATCAGAGATGCTGTTCTTTCTGGCGGTTATTGGATTTTTATAAGTTCTTTAAATAAAACAGTCTCCATAAATATCCTAGTAAGCATCAGACAATAAAGTAAATATTTGGGGGTGAGATTCAGTTTATTTCCTCTTAATGTATATCACCTTTTTTACAAGTATTCCTCCTCAATGCAGCCTCATACCAAAACATTTCAGAGAACATACCTATTTTATGTCAACAAATGCGTAAGAGACCAAAGAAATCCAAATTAAGAGATATAACCGTGCTAACAGTATTGCATATAAACACATTTTTCCCTGCAGAAAAACCATAAAAGAATTATCTCATTGTTTTATCAGCACAAACGTTGTTACTACTGTACCTTATTTATAGATGGTTCTTTGAAGGGCTGTAGTAATATTGCAAAATATCAGTTATTCCATCACACTGGTGAATTTAATGAACCTGAAGGTGTGTGTTATTTTAGCACTTGCTGTAGCTCCTGTGAAAACCCAGTGGTGCTAAAATCTGTAAACCTGTCATTGCTTAAGTAATAACCTTGTTAAAAGCGTCTTCATTTAACTTACTTTAGCTTCTGCAGGATGCAGGTTTATTTTATCAGCGTGGAGGTACGTGTTTTCAACCCAGACCGCTTACAGTAAATATAATTAATTGTAGTGCATTAATTTATTCTTGGAGTGATTGTTTTTATTTTAACACTTAGTTTAGATTAAATATTTTCTGAATCTAGTACCTATTTTCAGTTTTTTAGACACACTTAATTTCTATTGAATTTCTGTGGCTACAGGGATAAATTCTGTCTGTACCAATGCAAGTGTTTATTTTAATTTTTAATATTCCTTTATGTGAAGCCCCACAGACTTCTCCTGACACCCAATATGCACAACATACAGGGAAAGAGCTGAGCATGTGTTCGTTAATCTGCTTGCAATGGATTGGAGTTTCTTCTTGCCTTTTAAAAATATGAAGAAAATTGGATATTGATGGTAGGTGTTCAGAATTATCAATTGATTTCTCGAGGAACACATCTACAATTATTGAAATGCCAGCAATAAAAAACCCTCTCCCCCTCCCACTTTGAACTACTCTTGAAAAGAAAAGAGGCAAGAGGAGGTTGGGGAGGGGCGCTGGTTATACTTGTACAATTACACTCTTAAAGCCCAAGAAATTTTCTTTAATTACCTAGAGAGATCAACAGCAAGATGTGTGATAAACTCCATTTTATCAAGCACTTTGAAACCCTTGATTAATTGGGATAATGCAAGCCATCAGTGGTGTTACATGCTGCATAATCACGCCTGGAAAAAATCCTTCAATGTCAGTGGCTAACTACTCTTTCATTGTTAGTGAGTTTCTTTAAAGAACTACTAGTCCATAAGTAGATTAAGCTTACTTCCCAATAAAAGACACCAGCAAAAATATAATAAATAAAGTGCATTAAACCCTTTTGACAACGTTTTGTTTTAAAGTCTATTGTTTTTAAATAACTTTAAAGCTCAGCTCATAAGAGTGGTTGCTTTAAATATGTTAAAGTCTTAGGAAAGCCAAATCTATATTATTCATTTCTACAAAAAAATTTTCAATGCAAAATGAATGTCATTCTGTGAATCAGAATAATAAACAAAAATTATTACTTTGGTCAACATGTTATTAAAATATTGAAATGTAACTGTGGATAGCAATACCTCTACTCCTCTGATTATGGTGAATATTTTGATTTAGGGTGAAGGGATGAAGACAAATCAAAATTTTTGGTGATCCATAAAATTATCTTAATGTTAAATTATTGTTACCCCTTCCTTTTTTCTTTCTTTCATCATGTTTTTGGTGTGTGGGGGGGTATTGAGACAGGGTTTCTGTGTAGCCGCGGTTGTCTTGGAACTTACTGCATAGACCAGACTGGCCTCTAACTCAGAATTCTGCCTGCCTCTGCCTTCCAAGTGCTGGTATTAAATGAGAGTGCCACAACCCACCACCAATATGACCCCTTTTACATTGTTCTATTCATTATTTTTCTTTCATTGATGACTAGAGCTAAAAGTGATTAAGTCAGTTAGACTATCAGTCATGTACAGAAGCAAATGTAAATGCAAGTGATCACTTGTTTTAAACTTGAATACACACAACTTCTATAATTATTAATCGTTTATGTTATATCTGATTCCTTTCTTTACAATCCAATTAATATTTATGTGCTACAAATGAATGATATTTTTAGTCAACATAAGCAATGATTTTAATTTTTGTTTGGCCTGACAACTAGTATAGTCTCTAAACAATAGCCGGACAAAAGATTATATAATTTTATCTTTCAATAAGATATACTTGAGTTATGCATTAAAGTTAAAATAATTTAATGAAATTCACACTTACTTTAAGGATTTTGTTAATTAAATCTATTGGTTGTTGGTATCTGTGAACTCTTAAGAATAAACACCTGCAGTGCTTTATTATGTAAAAAGGTGGTTTAATTGCATCATATTTATTACAGACGAATCAAGCCCTATTCAGAAGGTAATAATGACAGAGTAATTGGATCAGTAATTGGTTCAGGATGATTCAATATTGTACTAATATTCATAAATACTGCTGTCTTATGCTTTGATACAGGGGTGACATGCTAATATAGATTGCATTTGGAGCAATAAATATTAGTGAACTGGATCTTCTATTAAGGTCTAGATCCTTAGCTTAGTTACACTCATCAGAAGCAGCCATAAAACTGATGCTCCCTTGAAAGCATATAGATTCTAGTTTATAACATAAATTTAGTCAATGCTGTCTATTGGTTTTCCTTAACCAGAAATCTTTGAAACAAGAGTCATTGATGGAGGGGGCAGTAGAAAAAGAATTTGTTTACTTTTCTTATAAAACTGATCATTCTTGGAAGCAACATAGCTTTTACATTTTATTTAGCCAAGTTAATATGGCTGACATGACATGATGACCTGGTGAGCAAAATTATTCTCATGCCAGTCATGTAATGATGAATAAGAAAATCTTTCCTATTCCATACTGGGTTCAGCAGACACTTGGCGGTTGAACAGGAATATTTCTTAGCTATTGTGGTGGCAGCTTTTCAGAGTCAGCCAAAGGAGGGGGAGACCCATTATGAAGGAAACAATGATACTTATTCACTCAACATGGAAACTTTCCTTCCAAGAGCATATTGGACAGCTCGGGACTATAATAAAATTGGCATATCCCCTTTTATCAGTGGAACAGGAAACCAGACATCAACATGTCTGGCTTGGAATGCTGCCTACTGGTGATGTAAATGGATATATTCAGCCATTTGACTATTTTTTAAGTTTATATGTATGGGGGTTGTTTACTATTTAACCATCCCTTTCCTCTGAAAATGGTCTATTTTGAGGAAGTAGAGAGTGATAGCTTACAAATGTCTATAAAAATTTCAATTATGTGTTATAGTTCTTAATTTCTAAAGCAGATAGCCAATTTAAGATAAAGTACTTACCTAGTAAAAGAGAATTTATTTATTATTAATAAATCATAGGTAATGGCATGTAAAAATCCCATGCATAAAACCCCAAGAATGTGACAGGATATAGAACTAATTCTTCCTGGAGAAAAATAGTATGAAGTATGTTTCCTAAGAACATGTTTTCAACGGAAGTCTATGGGACCAGAAGATCTATTGAGAGTGGTCATTTCATTACCAGTCTTTACATTGGAGTTCAGCTATTTAATTATTTGGAATTTATGTTCCTTGGGAAATTATTATGAATAAAATGATTATAAAACTTATCAGTAAATGCTCAAGGATAGATGTTGAGTTTACCTCACATCATCTATCTCTGTGTTAATTAATTAATGAATCTTCAAAGATAGGTACTTCAATTGGCTTGTGTTGCTGTAACAGAATGAGTAATTAATAAAAGAAAGAGTTATTTAGCAGCTGTTTCTGAAGGCTAGACAACATAATACCAGAGTGTGATATCTAGTAGGGACTTAGGACTGTATGTTGAGAAGGAGACTTGTGATAGAGCTAGGATGTGTGGAAGAGAAGCAAAACAGATATGCTCACTTTTCTAACAGCACAGCAATGATATCATTATTCCACTT